>NC_072897.1:57487905-57796405 GCF_027943255.1 Anastrepha obliqua
CGTTGGCCTGGCTTTTATATGGTGGAGTAGTATAGACTTCTATTCCGAGCTCGTCTTTCAACATGAATTGGATTGACGTGGAATTCAGAGATGGTTCATTGTCCATCACTATTATTTTGGGAACTCCGAAGAAAAACACTATGCCCCTTAAGGGTCTCCTAACGTCTTCGGTAGCTCTACCGTTCAAAATTTTTGTTACTGCAAATTTAGTAAATTTATCTAAAGCAGTCATAACCTTTTTTCCTTCAGTTAGGAAAATATCTACGTGAATAGTGTGCCCCGGAAAGGTAGGTAATAGGGTTGTAGCCAATTTTGGCTTGTTGGGGTGTCTTTCATATTTATTTTCCTTACAGACCGTGCAGTTGGTTATCACACGCTTAATTTTGTTCGTCATTCCAAGGAAATAGTTATTTTCTAAAATTTGCGTTTTGTTTTCCATTGTGTTTCTATGGGCTCTTAAATGTTCTTTCAGGATAACTTCTTCTTGCTCTTGTTCGTTTACGATGTCTTGGACAAGCTTTTGTGTGTACCGACACTTAAAGTTGCTGAAATGATCTGGATAAATTTTTTGGATTATTCCCATTGTTCCTTCGTCCGTATATATTCCGTTAATCACTGATGGATTCAAATATCTTTTGAAGTACCCTATGATAATTTGCTCGTTAAACTGTGGTTCCTCGATTATATGACGGTGAATAGTTGGAAAAACAATTTTGAATTGGTAGGATGCTGTGTCGGACTGTTTGAAAAAAATTTGGTTTTTAAAGACATTTATAGGCACTTCCGCACAGGGTATCAAATTATGACTTGAGCTTTCATCACTGTGAGTGGTCGGTGTAAGTGTGTTGACTTGGTTTGATATTCTTGAAAGTGCATCGGCCACTACGTTTGATTTTCCGGGTCTATAAACCATTTCATGGTTATATTCTTTTAGTATTGCCTTCCAACGTTTCATTTTACTATTTGCATTTTTATGACTAAGGGCATACGTCAAAGGTTGGTGATCAGTAATTATTTTTACTTTTTTTGAACCGTAAAGGTAACTCCTCAAGGTATTTAGTGTCCAAATTATGGCCAGCATTTCCTTCTCATTGGTGGCATAATTCTCTTCGGTCTTATTGAGTGTCCTTGAGATGAATGTTATCGGACGATTGTCTTGTGAGAGGACTGCACCGATGGCGAAATGAGATGCGTCCGTTGTGAGTTCGAAGTCCCTATCAAAATTTGGATGAACCAGAGCAATATCTCTTGATACCAAAGTGGATTTTATCTTGTTGAATGCTTCGATAGCGTCTTTGTCAAGTTCTATATCTATTTTCCTAGATTGTCGTTTTGAGACATTGCCGGCTTCGCCTCGAAGGAGTGCGGTCAGGGGCTTAGCTATCTGGGAATAATCCCTAAGGAATCTCCTGTAGTAACCGGACATTCCTAAAAAGGACCTTAGTTCTCTTAAATTACGGGGAGTCGGAAATTGTGCTACAGCTTCTACCTTTTTGGGGTTTGTTTTTATTCCTGACGTATCCTAGGAATTCAACTTCTTCTTTTGCAAATTCGCACTTATCCAACTGTACTTTCATGTTAGCTTGTTCCAATGTTGTAAATACTAACTCGATATTATTGAGATGCTCTTCTTCGGTTTTCCCGAATATAATCACGTCGTCGATGTAAATATAGCACCTGATGCCAATGTGTTGTCGGAGGATATCGTCCAAAGCTCTTTGGAATGTCGACGGAGCATTCTTTAGTCCGAATGGCAGTCGCAGAAATTCATATTTCCCGTTATTCACGGAAGTTGCTGTCTTTTCTATGTCGGACTCTCGAAGTGGTATCTGATGAAACCCGCTTTTAAGGTCGATAACCGTAAATAGTTTATTATTTCCGAGGTTTGCTAGGACCTCGTTAATTTCTGGTAAAGGGTATTTGTCGAGAATGGTGATTGCATTGAGTTTTCGATAATCGATCACCATTCGGTATTTCTTTTTTCCGGATGCATCTGTCTTTTTGTCAACGATCCAAACGGGTGAGTTGTAAGGGGATTTTGATCTTCTAATTATACCATCATCAAGAAGTTCTTCTATTTGTCGTTCGATCTCTTCCTTAAGCGCCATTGGGTAAGGATAAGGTTTGGAATAGACGGGTGTGTCACTTGTGGTGCGAATTTCACCTTTTACGATTGTGGTGTAAGTGAGTTTCTGGTCAGGATCGGAGAAAAGGTTGGGACATCTGTTAATTATGTTGCTTATTTTAGCCTGCATTTCAGCAGGAAGATGTGGGATATTTATTCCCACATTATTATCTCTTGCGAAAGTCTTTGTTTTAGTGGAACGACTATGTCTGTAAAGATTGCCATCATATTTTTATCCGTGTGTATGGTTGCTTTCATTTGCTTGAGAGTATCGTTCCCTATTATCCCGTGAAAGGAATTTAATGTTGGTCGAATATAAAATTTAATTTTGCTTACGGTGTGGCCGAAAATGTCCACGTATGTGTGGTGTGTAATTTCTATATTTCCTGCGACCGACTTAACCTTGAAGGGTTGTTCGTTAGGAATCGGGTTCCTTATTCTAGAGGATTGGATATAGTTTTTATTGGAACCGGTGTCTATTAGGAAGTCTAGAGCATCTCCACTCCTAGCGGTGAATTCATAATATGGGAGTGAAGATGGCGTTAATCTAAAAAAAGAATTGTATCGCATTCGATATATTCGTTTTCGTCATATTCCTGTCTATCCTCTGCCATAAAGTTAATGTTGTTCTCCACTGGTCTTTCTTGTTGTCCTTCGTAAGCGTTTCTAAATATTTGATTTGGATCTGCCTGTATTTGGTAATTGTTCGCATCTGGAGCTACCGTATCGGTGTGGTAGGTTCTTTGCAATTTATTAGGTGGATGTACTTGTTGGGTCGAGACGGGACGCTTTGGTGTGAAGTTATTTTGGTTATTAACAGGTCTGTTCTGGTAGTTTACTTGTCTTGAGTGTAAAGATCTATCCACATCCATAGGGACAGGTGGTTTTGGTGGTAAATTGGGCCTATTAGCTTGGTTTGCTTGATAATTATATCCTATTCCATTTGTTCGGAATCCTTGATCGTACTGGGAATAGTTATATCTGTTCGGTTGAGCATATGATTGGTGAGGGCGAAAAGTTTGTGGTGCGAACGAGTTCTGTGGATATTTACTTGGTTCCTGATTGGTTGTTTGTTGCCTTGGTGCCAAATTCATCCTAGGCCTTGAGCAATAGGTTAATTCGGGATAGAAAGGTCGGTTGTTATAGTGGTTCATAGTATGCCGAGGAGGACGTGGTGGCGTGTTATTGAATGATCTATTCACAGTATGCGCGTGGTTCATGCGGAAGGACATGTTGTCCAATTTCTGACACAAGTGCAGTGCCTGTGGTAAAGTGTTTGGTTCGCGAATACTGAGGAGCCTAGGTAAATCTCCGTTAAGTCCGCGGATAAAAGTGTCAAGAGCTTTATCTCTGTATGAGTTTGTCATGGCTCTAATGGACTCGTCGCTCAAGTCTAAACAAGATATTTTGTCCAGGATCAAGGATAGCTGTTGGTACACTTTTTGATAGAATGTTGGTATGTCGTTATGTCGTTGCGCTAAAGTGGTCATTTGGTATTCGAGGGTACCAATGTCTCTTTTGTCTGAGTAGTGCATCATCAAAAATTTTCGTATCTGTGTCCAGTCCAGTGGAGTGCTGTAAGATTCTAAGGCGGTATCGGCATCGCCAATAATTTTTTGCCGTATGGTATGTAAGATGGCAAAGTACCTAGGTGTGTCTTTCAACTCCTCGTAGGCTTTAAAAATCCTATCTACGCTTTTTCGCCAGGAGCTGAATTCTCCTGGTCGTCCGGAAAATTCCCTAAGACATTTTACCATGTCCGGGATTCTGTCTAATTCGTTCACATTTCGCGCGTTCAGTGATATATTATAGTTTGGCTCACTAAAATCCCTAATATTTGTAGTACTCATATTTTTGAGTACTTCCCTCACAATTCTTTCGATACCAGGATCGTTAGAGGTTGACGGGTTGTCTGGGTTAGAATCTCCATACTCTATCCTGAGCTGATTTAATTGCTCTACTAATTCGTCTGCGGTCCCTGGCATTTTCTATTCTTTTTGTTTTTTAACTCCAAGTAAAATTGATCACTTAAGTATTATTTAGTGCAAATCCTACGAAATATTTTATCAAACTTTTTAACTTCACGAATTAAGAATCTACTTTTTTCTTTTCTCAGAATTTTACAAAATATTCTTTTCACTCTTTAATTCTTTAAAAATATCAATTTTCATATTTTCCTCAAATTTTACAAAATATATATTTTTTCCCCACTCTTTAATTCTGTAAAAATATCGATTTTTTCCTTTTTCTCAAATTTTACAAAATATTTTTTGTGTCACTCTTTGATTTAAAAATATCAATTTTCTTCTTTTCCTCAGATTTTACAAAATATATATATATTTTTTTCACTTTTTTAATTCTTTAATTCTTTAAGAAATTCAAATTTTCACTAATTTTTACTTTTTTTCACAATATTTTTTATAATTAAGAAATATCTTAAAAGTAGTCTTACATTAAAGTCCAGTGCTGCATGTGGATGTTGTTGGGCGCTTTGGTATTTTCCTTTTCCTTTTGTACTGGGGTCCTTCGGCGTCACTGTTGTTCCACTTCGTCTCACGCTATTTGTCGTTTTTTCTTCACTTTGTTTTTTTCTAGTTTATCACTCACGACGTTTCGCGTAGCCGTACTTTTTGACTTTCGGGCTTTGAGTACTTTGCGCGCGCTGGTCCTTGCTCGGGCGCCAGTTAAACTGTTTAATAGTGTTAAGATTAAAAAAAAATAATTTTAGGGGAGCTATGCTCCTTTATTGAGTTGCATTAAAAACGAACTAAACTTAATACTTATTTCTACCCTACTTATATCTAAATGTAGCTGCTGCCGCTCGATGACTTTCTTTGCTGCTCTCGTTGTTCCCACGGGCGGAGTTGTTTACTTCAACGTGACCACCTTCTTCGTTGTCCGTTCTCACAGGTGACATTCAACGTGACCAAATATTTTCGAATGTGGGAATTGCACTTGTAGGTGCAATACGTTGGTTTTGCGTAAGGGTGTCCTATGGCCAGACGTATCGTCGTCGTAAATCTAGTGGTATGCGCGATCGATAGAATTTGGTGCTTGGGTCTGCACGCGCTGCAACGTCAGCGGTTTTGTTTGTAGATTTATGTATTGTGTTATGCTAATATATATACAAAGTAAAGTAACATTTGTCTGTCAAGGGTTCTTTCGATATTCTGTCAAGTATTAAGACCATTGGCATTCCAAATTGCTACTTGAAGCGACTAATTCATTTTGGTACATTTAAAAGCATGGTCTTTAAAATATTAAGTCCTGTACCCAGAGTCCTGACCATTCTTTCCAATTCTTGAAAAACTTTACTTTGTTCTTTAGCCGATAGGTATGTGGTTAGAAGTGGCAGTCGGTCTCTAGACCAACTCACGTAGACCGTTGCCGATCCATTGTGATACCTCAGTAGCAGTTTATCTGCTACTCCTCGCTAAACCATTTTGTTTTGTGTACAGAACCATTGATCTGACTGACACTTATATCCATATGGGCATCAGTATCATTTAGAAACGATGAGCCAAAGTATCTAAATCTAGTGGTATGCCACGTGGGACAGTATCAGAGTAGGTGTCTAACGGACTCTTCCTGCTCCTCATTCTTGCAGCTTCTGCAATGGCTGAAATGCGTTACGTTTAATCTTTCACCATGTTGACCTATGAGACAGTGGCCTGTGATTAAAGCAATTAGCATAGAAATGTTTTTCCTTGACCGTTAAGTAGCGCCTGTGAGCGACTAGAGTGTCATTTTGGCCAGGTTAGGTTTGTAGCATATCAACCCATCTCGTGTTGGCTGAAGTGACAATGCTACTTGCATCACGCACTTTGTTGGTTGAGACGAGTATATGTACATGCCTACTATTTCCATATCAAAAGGGAGGCGAGTGGTAGTGTCTTTGCCTGCCTCACAACTCCCTGGTATACTCGTATCACCTATTTAGGTGGTAAGTGCTTTATAAATCGTGTGTAGGGTCGCGTGTAGTAGTGTCGCCGTAGTGGTATTGTGCATTTCCAATGCAAATGAGTAAAGCCATGTCAAGTGATCCTCGAAAATTTCACTAAGTCACGGATATACTTTCATCAGTGCGGACGTGTTTTTTTCTTACGCTCCAATATCTACGAAATATCTGTGTTTAAATAAACAATCAAAATACTAAAACCAGCGAAATAGACGCTTTAACCAAAATATTGCAGATCGCAATACAATTTGTATCAACAAAAACAATCAAACTAAAAGAATAAATAAAACAAAAAACAAATAATAATAAAAACAAAAAAAAATAAGTAAAGCCTATCCTGTTATGCCAGTAGAGCGAACACCACCTACACCGAGTTATGCTCGTGGTGACAACAAACTCCCACCGGATAAAAATAATCTCAGTGCGCTCTCTCAAACGTGTTTGCTCAGTGCGCGCAGTGAAAAAATATCAAATGAGAGGAAAAATGACTCCTCTCTTACCGCCTTAATAGGCAGTCAACAATCGAAAAACGCCGCATCACCTGTGAATCCGGCAGATGCGCTCCCTTGGACTGCTCAATGTACTACCCCAATCACTCCACTATCACCAACTGCTTCTCTCTCCAACTAAAATAAGTATACCTATACCATTCCAACTTCACACTCTGATGAGACATCTACTAAAAAGTCTACAACAACAATAACAACACAAAGACAATACATAACTACCGCAGTATCAACAGCCACAACAACAACCGTGTATACTACCACAACAGCGATCGCCTCCACAATTGCATCACTAACAACAAACACGCAAGTACTATATACAAATAATTTAAATTATACCAACTGCAAAGAGCAGCTTAGCCAAAAAAGAAATCGCGAAACTCAATCACCAAACAAACAAACAGAAGAGCTTAAGAGCAGCAAAAAACATAAACCCAAAGCACAAAATACAACACAGACAACACTAAAAGAGTACTGGCTGGGCAATCCAGCCTCTTCAAACAAGTTTGCTCTCCTAGCGGACGACAATATATTAGAAGAACAAAGCGACAGTGGGACAGTTCCGAATACCAGCCAACAAACTCCACGCATGCAAAAACCTCCACCTATATACGTTCAGAATGTCGAAAATATAAAAGCTCTAGCTGACGCGTTGAATTCCATACCAAATAATTATATTTTACGAAATAAAAGTACTTAGCAAAAACGAAATAAAATTACAAGCAAAAGAGTCTTTACACTACAAAAAAATGATAGAACTACTTAAGCAAAAACAAACAAAATACTACACGTTTAGACCAAAAGATGAACGAGGATTTAAAGTAATACTACGTAATATGCACTATTCAACTGACACCGAAGACATTAAACAAGAGTTAGCTGAATTAGGTCGCGAAATAACAAACATTCATAACATACAAATAACCAACTCAGAACGCAAAAAACAACCACTTTCACTATTTTCACTTGAATTAAAAACAAAGGATAATAACAAAGAAATATATAATATAACTAATCTCCTACATTGCAAAATTAGTTTTGAACCACCCCGCCAAAAAAGAATAGTACCACAGTGTACAAACTGCCAAAGATACGGACATACGAAAAATTATTGTCAAGTAGACCCAGCGTGCGTAAAATGTGCAGGCAAACACAAAACAATTATGTGTCCAATTAAAGACAATAATAAAAATAGCATAAAATGCATACATTGCGGCGAAAATCACACAGCAAACTACCGCGGATGTGCGATATATAAAGCACTACAAGTCCAGAGATATCCGGCATTACGCAAAAAAAGTATTCAAAATGAAAAAGAACAAATAAATAATGAGACAATCGAAACAAACGCAAATACAACACGAGTGGTGCCAGGCATAACATACGCCCAGGCAACAACAATCAACACAATACCAAAAGAACAGAATCAAACAAAAAATAACATCGAACATGTCCCAAAAAATAACGACGATATGATCGAACTAAAAGAAATGATGAGACAATTAATAACCCAAATGACAAGTATGATGAACATATTAACACTGCTCGTTACCAAACTCGATGGACGAAAGGAATAAAATTAATTTAGCTATATGGAATGCGAATGGACTTGCTCGCCACATTCTGGAACTTAAATCATTCTTAATAAATAAATCAATCGATATAATGATGATCTCTGAAACTCATGCCACTGACAAAACTTTTGTTAACATACCGAACTATAATATACATTACACAAATGAACCCGACAACAAAGCGCACGGTGGGACAGCAATTATTATTAAAAGAAATATTAAATACAATGAACTGGAGGTGTACAGAGAAAAGAACATCCAAGCCACCACAATAGCCATAGAAGACACAAAAGGGCAAATAGCAATATCTGCAGTCTACTGTCCTCCCAAATATAACAACACAAAAGAACAATACCTGCATTATCTAAAATCGCTAGGGAATCGATACTTAGCCGGAGGAGATTACAATGCTAAAAACATACTTTGGGGGTCAAGGTTAACAAATAAAAAAGGGAGGCAATTAATTGAAGCCATTAGAAAAAATAATAGTAGGTTTATTAGCACAGGTGAGCCAACCTACTGGCCAACAGATACGAAAAAACAACCGGACTTAATTGACTTTTGCATAATTAAAAATATGCCATATGAAAATCTGACAATAAAATCATGTTTAGAGCTATCTTCAGACCATTCACCATTAATTATGACCTTACTTGGACCTATTGAAATAAAACAATCTCTGGGCCTATATAATTATAGAACGAATTGGACTAATGCTTGCCAAATATTAGAGCAAAAACTTAAAATAAATATATCACTAAAAACTCAAGATGAAATTGACTCCGCTATTGTATATTTCAATGATAGCGTAATACAAGCAGTTGTTTCCTCTACACCCACACCGAAAATGACAAATAAAGAAAATATCCCAACTTACGTTAAAGAAAAAATCGGCGAAAAAAGAAAACTCCGCAAAACATGGCAAACCACTAGACATCCAGCAGATAAAACCAAACTTAATAAAGCGACAAATGAGCTAAAAGCATTACTTACAAAACACAAGGAGAGTAAACTTCGAGATTATATGGCAAACCTGGGAACAGCAGCATCTGTAAATTACTCCTTATGGAAAGCAACAAAACACATTAATGGCGCTGTAATACATAAACCTCCCATCAAAACAGAAGCCGGCACATGGGCAAAAACAAGCAAAGAAAAAGCCGACACCCTAGCCAGACACTTCTTAGACACATTTACAAGCGAAATGGATAATCAAAACAATAACATTAAATCTGATAACATAATAAACGTTCCGCAAATCAAAACAAGAAAGACCACCATAAGCGAAATTAAAAATCAAATAAGACAGCTAAGCGATAAAAAAGCTCCAGGATATGATTTAATAAATGGAAAAATTTTAAAAGAGTTACCTGAAATAGCATTGCAATTCATAAGAAATATATTCAATTGCATGTTAAAGACTAAATACTTCTCACGACTATGGAAAATTGCTCAAATTACCGCCATACCCAAACCAGGAAAAGATGCCACCAAAACTGCCTCATATCGACCCATCAGCCTATTGCCAATTCTTTCAAAAGTGTTTAAAAAAATATTGTTCGACCGACTAGAACCAATTTTGACAGCAAAAAAAGTGATACCAAGCCATCAATTCGGATTTAGACGGCAACACTCAACAGTCCAACAAATCCACAGGGTTACTATATTAACAAAATACTTAACGATATGAATGACAAAAAATATTGTGTAGCTGTATACCTAGACATTGCTAAAGCTTTTGATAAAGTTTGGCATAAAGGACTTTTGCATAAGCTCAAACGAATCTTTCCACAAAACTACTTTGAACTTTTGAAGAGCTACATAACTGATCGAAAATTTTATATAAGATATGAAGACGAATATTCCGATATTCTACCAATGACAGCTGGAGTACCGCAAGACAGTGTATTAGGCCCTCTCTTATATCTAATATACACCGCAGATGTGCCAACTCCGACAACAGATAATACAATGATAACAACGTTCGCGGATGATACTGTATTAATGGCATCAAACAATGACGAAAAACTGGCGACCTCTACACTTCAAAAATTAATAAACAATACAGTAAATTGGTTTGACGAATGGGGTATAGAAGTTAATAAAGACAAAACTATACAAGTTATATATACTATACAAACAAAAAGACATCAAAATATAATCTAACCTTAAAAAACAACAAAATAAAAATCTGCCCAGCAGCAAAATATCTTGGAATAACTATTGACGAAAAACTAACATGGAAGCAGCATATCATTAACAAAAGAAATCAAATCAAAAATAAGTACCGGCAATTAAGTTGGCTAATCGGACGAGCATCAAAACTATCACTGTATAATAAGGTGACTATATACAAAACAATTATTACTCCTATCTGGAAATACGGAATAGAAATATGGGGAACGGCTAAAAACACAAATATTCAGCTCATACAGCGAACACAATCCAAAATATTACGAAATATAACAAATGCTGGTTGGTTTATTTCCAATGAAGCCATACATCGTGACTTAAACGTAGACACTATCCAAGAAACAATCACAAAATGTAGCACTAAGCATATACAGCGACTGTCAGTCCACCAAAACGAAGAAATGCGTAAAATAGCACCGGCAGAAAATATCAAACGAAGATTAAAGCGACACACACCGACTGATCTAACTATAAGATTTACAGTGTAATCACAAAAAACAATAATAATAATAACAGATTCTTCTTACATTGGTAAAAGAACATAATAGACCCTAATTGTACAAAAATTACATATTGTTAATATATAACAGACTGTAATAAATAAAGGGGAGATAAAAAAAAAAAAAAAAAAAAGTCACGGATTTTAGGGCAAGATGTCTCGTTGTGTAGTCAAAGTCATGTTAACGCTGTTGTATAAATATTTCGCTCAAATTCCAATTTTAGCAATTATTATTAACAATCAAAGTTTTAAAAGTTCAGTCAAAGTTCGCTCGGTCGAACCATAAATACGATAATATTGAAATATGCAAATGACACAAAGCAGTGTCGAATTCAGTCAATAGGCAATAAATCCTGTGCGAGCATGTTCAAACGTGCACGCTGCTTCAGTTTGCGCGGTCCCTCAAGCCGCTGCTCGACCGATCAGCCGATGGCAGCAATGCCACCGTCGAGCGCATCAAGTTACAAAACAGTCAATATCTCGGAAGTGGAGTAAAAGTAAAAAATTCTATTTTCAGATTATTGAAGGTAAGCATTTTCCGCACAATTATGCGTAAGTCCGATTGTTTAACAGCGTGAAAAAAACATGAAAAAATGCAACTGATTACAAAAAGTTATTATTTATTTATCTATTTGTCACAATAAAAAGAGTTATTAACACTTGAAAAATAGTACAGACAATACTTGAATGGTATGCAAAATTTCACGTCATTATCTATTGTAGTTTTGGAGTAATACATTTTTCAATTTAATCTTGCTTAAAACTTTGATTCTTAATAACAATTGCTAAAATTGGAATTTGCACGACATATTTAGAGAACAGCATTAACATGACTTTGACTACACAACGAGACATCTTGCCCTAAAATCCGTGACTTAGTGAAATTTTCGAGGATCACTTGACATGGCTTTACTCAAATATTAAGGGGGTCTTCTACCGTCACGGTTTGAAAAAATCGATTTTTTTTTTTTTAGATTTTTTAAAAGCTACTAATGTTAAGAGTATGCTATAAAGAGGGTTTTATGAAAAACATGTTCCTTAATGAGCATTTCGGGGAGAATACATGCATGCGCGTGGCATTTTCGAGCGTTTCTTTATCTTTAAACGCCTTTTCCCGAAAGTTGACTTTTTTCAACTTTCTGGTCACACATCTACTATAAATATTTGTCGAATTCATTCCATCTTTTTTCCAGTTATTCAGTGAACATCTCGCTATGTTTTCCCAGACCACTTTTTTCAATTTTTGATTAGTTTAATTTTGCGGGCCTCTAAAGTGTAAAAAAAAGAGGAAATTTTCAAACTTTTTTTTTAAAATCACGCATTTCTTACAAATTTCAAAATATTTAAAATCGCCACTGGGAAAACATAGCCAACGCTACACTTTATGATAAAAAAAAAATTTTTTTTGATTTCAGATAAGTAAAATGGTCGATCGCGTGCCACAAAGTCGCCTAGGACATTTTTACAAGGGCAACCTCGAGGACGGTTCAAGGACACAGGGCCAAAGAATTCGATTTGAAAAATATATTTTTAAATAGTGCAAACTTGTGCAAATTAAATAAAAAAAATCTGATTTCATTATCTCAAGTGGTTGCTTTGTAATTAATTCCCAAAAATAGGCCCGAGATTAAGGCGCGACGGTAGAAGACCCCCTTAAACATTTTAATTTAGCTTTTTCAAGTTTTCGAAATGAGATAGCAAAAATGTAATTCTGTTTTGGACAGAAGTGTCAAGTACAACTGGGCTTGTCACCCAAATATGGGAACAGATTAGGGAAAACACTTGTTAGCGAAAACGAAAACCAAAAGAAAATGCTACTAAACTAAATTTTGCTGCCACCTAGAAAGAAATGCTGAAGAAGAAATGCTAACATTTCAAATTCAAAACACAGAATTATTAAATAAAACCGAACATCTAGAAAACATGTATGCGCTATTAGTAAACGAGATTACTGCGCTCAAAAGTGAAAACGAAAGATTAAAATCATTCAAAAAATCTATAGAAAAAAGAACATGTTAATGAAATAGATGAATACAAACATATCAGAAAAACCGATTGGGTACTTAAGAATAAAAGAATACCAAGTTAAAAACGAAAGGCCAATTCTTCGTCAGAAGAGGCTAAGTAAAGTGGATCCCCGGATCCTAATGTAAAAGAAAAAACTATTAGTAAAAAAAAAGCTAGGCCACTTCCAATTGTGGACCTTTGATGCTTTTGATTATCGCTCTGTTTTAAAATTGCTGACTAACGAAAATATCCCCCAGTTCAGTTATGAAGACAAACAAACAAGGCCTATAAAAGTGATAAAAAACCTTCATCATGTGATCAAGAATCAATTGTAAGTATATCAAAAATCTAGGTCTAAAGCATTTAGTGAAATCAACAAACTTAAATGGGGGCCCATTTTTCTTTTGGCATTGGATCTGTCCAAACGAATCACCACTTCAACCAACGATGGCACAAAGAGCTCCTCCACAAGCTCAAGCCCATGTTGACAACACAATACTGCGAGATGCTCTCATCATACTTTAATGATAGGTGCTTTTGCGAAAAATACATTTTGAGTCCACTGCTATATCTGCTGTACGCTATCGACCTACCATCGGCAGATCAGCAAGTAACTGTAACATTAGCGGATGACGCTGCCGATAACACTATCGCAACGAATAAGCTACAAGCCGATAATCCCATACGTCGACTAAACCAAATATTTGGGCATAATACTTAAAGACAAACTGGGCTGAAAATCTCGCGTCAATAAAAAACGAGAAAAGCTTGACATAAATTAAATAAGCTATTGTATTATTTCATTAGTAGGTGCTCAAGTTTATCAATCCGCAACAAATTGCTTAAATACAAGCTATATACAGTTAGTAACAGAAATAAGTATACACCAGATACGTTTTCAATTTTCCCCCAATCGATTCCTTAAAACCACCTAAGTTATAACAAAATTGTGTTTTATTTACATGAATGAAATACAAAAATCGTATTTAATCCAAATAATGACAAAATTTTAAAAAGGAACAAAATTACAGCTTTTTATATTAAACTTTATAAAAATTCATGTCTAAAAAGTAAGTATACAGCTCATCATATTATTAATTTGTGAAATCAAAAACATAATTTAAATCGAATCCTAGTATTTGGTAGGATAACCATTAGACTTTACAATCTCTTTAAGTCGTGATTGCATTGATTTCATCAAGTTTTCAGTTACAGCTGGTGGTATTTTATTCCATTCCTCTTGATTGAATTTTTTCAGTTCTTCCTTATTTCTAATCGGATGTTTACGTATTTGCCGCTTTAAATGTTCCTATAATTGTTCGATTGCGTTGGTGTCCGGGGACTGTGGCGGTGTTTTCAGCTGTTCTCGCACATTGTATAACAGCTACTCTCGTACCATGTTGGATGTGTGCTTGGGGTCATTATCCTGCTGGAAGATAAACGTTCCTCCAAGGCACAATTTCGTAGCGCTTTCTTTTAAAATATTTTTCAAAATATTTAAGTAACCATATCGGTCCATAATATTTTCGATAAATACCAAGTTTCCAACCCCGTTCGCAGCCACACACCCCCAAACCATCACAGAGCCCCCTCCATGCTTCACAGTGCCGGTCATATTGTTTGGATCCAATTCCGCATTAACTTTTATCCTAACTTTTTCAAGGCCATCAGATCCACAGATACTGATCTTACACTCACCAGAAAATATGACTTGGTTCCAAAACGTTTGGTCATATTTTTCATGATCTTTTGCGAATGAAATCCGTTTACTCCGATTGGCACTACTCACGAAGGCTTTTTCCTAACACTGCGCCCATTTCCTAACCAGCACTATGCAAAACCCGGCGAATAGTTTTGGTGCTAAATTGTTTTCCAGTCTCATTTTCAACTTCAGATTTGAAATTGGGGGCACTTATTTTGGGGTTTGTCCTGATTTTCCGTACGACTAAGCTTTTTTCTCTGGGACTTAAGAGCGGCGGACGCCCACAACGCTCTTTATTAGTGGTGCTTCCCGCACTTTTATATCTATTCACAATCTTTTGAACTGTAGCAAAACTCCTATCTATCAAACGACCGATTTCTCGCAATGATTTATGTAACTTGTGATATTTTATAATCAGTTTTTTAAATAATCAGAAAGCACTTTTCCTTTTGGTGCCATTACTAAAAATGTCGCAAAAATTAATACAAAACGTACTTCTCTAAATTTTTATACTCACTTTAATTATTTCCTTTTAATAGCTTTAACTTTTTTAATCAATGCGTAAAATAAATGTTATGCTAATTAAACAACTAACTTTTGTGACATAAATTTCGCTGGCATCAAAGACAGAGCAAAGCGTGGATAACGGTACCTAAAATTTCAGCTAAATTAAGGCGCATATTGAAGCTTATCCCAACACCCAATTATCATGTGTAAAATATTTTGATTACGTATGTATTAAGGAAAGCGTCAGCGTCGAACAATTCCATAAATCAGGCTCCTGTATACTTATTTATGCTACTAACTGTACATATACTGCGACCAGTTTGGGCTAACAGTAGACAATTTTGGAGATGCGCTAATCAAAGGTTTATCACTTCTATCCAACGTCTGCAAAACAAAACCCTGTGGAGCATAGTAAACGCGGCATACTATAAGGAATAACGATCGTCATCGTGATCTTGACCAACTGTGACTGATGTAACGAAGCAATTTGCCATAACCCACAAACAGCGATTAAAAAATCATGTTAACGATGCAGTATCCAATTTACTGCGTCTGAATTCTCTTCAAAGACGCTCAAAACGAACAACGGTAGCAGACTTTATGGATAGCGATTATATTGTAAAATTCTTTCTTAAATCAAGTTAAATTATCAAATGAAAATTGCTTATTAGTATCCTTTTATATATAGCACTAGCACAATAAATTATTATTTTACAATAAAAGGAGCACTAGCTTCCAGGGTTTACATCTCAAAAATAATACATTTAATTAGTTTTTTCTATATAGCAGCCGTATACCCACGTTTAAACTAAATTAAAACTTTTGTAACTTTGGCGTTTTTAACTCGAAACAAAAAATTGTTTTAACATCTTTAGCGAACCGATTTTGTGGAAATAGAATCCTTTGCCATGTAAAGTAATTTGTTTGTTTTTCAAATTTGCAATATATATATACTATGTTGAAGTAGCCGGTTAAGTGAATAGTTATAAATACAACTCCGCCAAAGAGTAATCTTTCTTAAATTTGAAATAATTAGGCTAACCAAATATTTTCCAACACCTTCTTATTATATGTATTGTTGCTGCACTGTCGCTATAGCTGCTGATAACGTGTCCGCTGTTGCCGTTGTTGGTGTGCTGCAATTTAATATAACCTCTTGTTCGCTTTGCTATAGTTGGTGTCATGCGCCCAATAGCAAACCTGTCGTTAGCATTTTTTGTGCCCTGCAATTTTTATTTCTTGTTGGTATTTCAAAATTAGATGGGATGCGCTTTTTCATATTTCACTCATTCCAATATATTTGGAGAATTAAAATAATGGCTTGTATGCGACGGCTACTTTAATTTCAGTCTAACTGTCGAAGTCGTGTGTTAAATCTAATTCCGTTTTAGTAAGTATGTCGGAAGGGATTATTCCTAGTTTACAGGAGAATATTATTTGTCCAATGTCGTCAATGTAGTCACGTAAAAGGGATATATCGTAATTTATTTGATAGATATTTTCTAAAAAGACGAAATAACCTTCTATTCTAGCTATTTTATTTTCTGAGAAGTTCTTGAAGTTGTTTATGTAATTTGCAATTGGAATTTGCTTCTGATTTATATGATTCGTGATATTTTGTATTCAAGAGGTAATTATATTGTTTATGCTTGTGAGATAGGTAAAATGTTTCGTTTGAACCTCTTCGTTCTTGTACACAGTGTTCAATGAATTTTTAATTTCTAATTCGTTGTCGCTCTAGTAATTTAAGGTATTTTCCTAAAATGTTAATCAGTCCTCGTTTTTGCCTAAAGTGTGGACTTAAGTTTACAATATTTTCTTTGACTAAAATTAAATTTTTATTTACTGTATCCAGTAATGCCTTGTTTTCTGTCGTGGTAGATCTTAGCGAAAGTATGTTTTCTTGCATTAGTAATAAAGTATCGGTGTATGCTGTAACGATAATAATGTGTATTATTTTGTTGTAATGTTTTATTACTTTCACTTCGTCGGTCGTAATTGATAAGCATCCGTTGTTGTTCGTAAGGTCTAATATATCAATGGTTTGTGCATAGGTGGACGTTAGGAATACAATAATCAGTACCCAGAAAGTCGTCTGAAAGGGTTATGTTAGTTAATTTTTACTTTAGGGTTATCTTTGTCTTGGTATTTTTTATTCTGTTTTATATGAACCTTATAATATTTGTGCCCAGTTTGTGTATTCTCTAGGAGGTCTTCGTCGATTTTTCTAGTATTTATTTTCTATGGTTTTTAGATCCTCTAATATCCTCTAATATCGGCCGCCGTAGCCGAATGGGTTGGTGCGTGATTATCATTCGGAATTCACAGAGAGATCGTTGGTTCGAATCTCGGTGAAAGCAAAATTAATAAAAACATTTTTTTAATAGCGGTCGCCCCTCGGCAGGCAATGGCTAACCTTCGAGTGTATTTCTGCCATGAAAAAGTTCCTCATAAAAATATCTGCCGTTCGGAGTCGGCTTGAAACTGTAGGTCCCTCCATTTGTGGAACAACATCAAGACGCACACCACAAATAGGAGGAGGAGCTCGGCCAAGCACCTAAAAGAAGTGTACGCGCCAATTATTTATTTTATTTTTTATTAATATCTTTAACAAAATTAGTTCCTTCTTCTCATTCTACATCAGATCTGACTCTGTTTAATTTATCTATATTTTTTTTTCTTTTTTCTTAGAAAATAAGCTCGTGGATAGTTTTGTAGCTATTTTCATGGATTTTTCCATCAACAAAGTCTATCGGTTTAATTTTCGTTGCTCTGTGTATTGTATTATTGTAAACCTATTATTCTTAGCATTTTCTCTTCCATTGTCTAGTTTTTTTCCTATTGTCATGTCTTAAGAGCCTTATATGTTCGTTAATTGTATTGTGAAGTCTTTCGACGTCGGCATTTGAAGTGTGGTTACTGTTTGAAGTATAGTGTATGTTCTACTATTAATTTTATAAGCTACCGCAAATTTTGTAAATTTATCGATAATAGTCATAAAAGGTTCCTTTCCCAAAGTGTAGAATACGTCTATACTAATAATTTCGCGGGGTATGGAAAGGATTTCGCTAACTTTATATGGTATCTTTGGTGGTTTTCTGTCATATTTTTCTAATGTGCGTATTTCGCAACTGTTGATAAATTGTGTTATTCTTAATTTGAGTTGAGGGTTATAAAATTTAGTTTTTAGTTCTTCATAAACTGCTTGAATGCCTTTATGATTCTTACACATGTGTTCTTTCTCAATTTTTGCACTTAATTCATTTTCATCTTCCATATCTTTTAATAAAGTAAAACATCTTATAATTCTAAACGTTGTGTTATCAGAGAATAATTCTTCGCAAGTGGTCTTAAAGGTGTTGTAAAATACATCATCTATTTAAATTGCACTTAGTTGTGCAGGGCTAAAATGATTTTTAATTAAGGTAATGGCTGTATTTCTATCTAACTCTTTCATTTGTATAACTTTCCTTTTGTTTTTAAAAATTAGCTTGTTTTTCATTCTTACGGATCCTGATTCAATGGTTCCAATAATAACCTGATTTTAAATAGATTTAGTGGAAACGGAGTCTCTTTATTAAAGGGTTTTTCAATTGGCGCGGGTCGATTTTGGCGCCCTGTGGCAGCCATTTTGTTTTGGTGACATCTGTCAAATCTTTTGTTTATTATTCAGTTGTTTATGCCAAATCGTCATGGCAAGTTACGCGATTGAACACCACGTTCAAATGATAAAACTTTATTATCAAAATGAGTGTTCATTAACGAAAACGTTGCGCGCATTGCGCCCATTTTTCGGTAGACGTGGTGGCCCTTCAAAGTCGACTCTTCAACGTTTGGTGGCCAAATTTGAGACGACCGGGTCAGTAAACAATCAGCCAACACCCGTACGTTCAAGGAACGCAAGATCAGCCGAGATCCGTGAAAGTGTACAGCAGAACCCGAGGCAGTCTATTCCTTGCCGTGCACAAGAACTTGGCCTTTCGCAGACTTCAACTTGACGAATTTTGTGTCGGGACTTGGGTCTACACCCGTACAAGATCCAACTGACCCAGGAGCTCAAAGTTGATGACCATAGACAACGCCGTTTGTTCGCTGACTGGGCTTCGAATCGTTTGGAAGAGAACCCCAGTTTTGGGCGAAAAATCATCTTTAGTGACGAGGCGCATTTTTGGATGAATGGCTGTGTTAACAAACAAAATTGCCGTATATGGGACGACACCAATCCACACGAGGTGTACCAGGTGATAATGCATCTTCAAAAAGTTACCGTTTGGTGTGGATTTTGGGCCGGCGGCGTCATTGGTCCGTACTTTTTTGGAAACGACGTTGGTGAGGCGGTCACCGTCAACAGCGAGCGCTACACAACGATGATAACTAATTTCTTATGGCCCATATTGAACCATATGGACCTAGACGACATGTGGTTCCAGCAGGATGGCGCTACGTGCCACACAGCAAACGCCACGATCGACATTCTGCATGAGAGATTTGAGGGTAAGGTTATCTCTCGCAGGGGTGATGTGAATTGGCCACCAAGGTCATGCGATTTGACCCCGAATCGACCGATGCTCTAAAGGTGAACATAACACAGGCCATCGCTCAAATTCAGCCGGATCTATGCGGAAGAGTCTTTGAAAATTGGACCACTCGGATCCGTTCCACCGTAAGAAGCCGAGGCAGGCATTTGAATGATGTTATATTCCACACTTAATGGCATATATGCGCCTTTCACATAAAAAAATAATTTTGTCAATAACTCACACACAGCTTGTTTTATTCCATTTCAACATCTACCCGCCCTTATTGAAAACCCCTTTAGTTGAATGATCGGATTCTAATGCATTTATGTTCATAGGTTCGTGCTCAATACGAGATAGCGCGTCCGCGCTACTATTTTTCGTTCCTTTTTATATTTTATTTCGTAGTCGAATTCAGATAATTTTAATCGCCATCTAACGAGTTTAGAATTAGATTCCTTTATGGAAAAAAACCATGTCAAGTGCTTATGGTCGGTTTCGATTAAAAATTTGCGTCCGGAAAGATAGGGCCTAAAATACTTAGTTGCCCAAATTATTGCCAGTAGTTCTTTTTCTATAGTGCTATAGTTAAGTTCGTGCTCATTAAGAGTACGACTCGCATAAGAAATAGAGTGGTTGTCCTATGAAAGTACTGCTCCCAAGGCGCAGTTACTCGCGGCCATTGTGAGAGTAAATTTTTTTAGAAAAATTAGGATATGTCAGAATTGGGTCGCTAATTAGCAATGTTTTAAGGATACTGAAGCTTTCTTGATATAGTGGGTCAGAACTGTTTATTTTTGCATTCTTTTTTAAATACTTAGTCATGGGTTTGGCTATTAAAGAGTAATCTTTTATAAACTTTCTATACTAACCAGTTAAACCGAGAAATTGCTTAATTTGTTTAGGAGTTTTAGGGGTTGGGAATTTTTTGACACATTATATTTTTTTCCGGTTTGCTTTTATACCATTGGGTGTCACTATATGGCCAAGGAATTCAGTTTCCTTTTTTAAAAGTTCTGATTTATCTAATAGCACCTTAAGATTAGCTTGTTTTAAGGGTTAAAAATTAATCTAATGGACTCAAAGTATTGGCATCTACCCAATTTGTCTAGTATTTCATCGATATTTGGAATCGGATATTTATCATCTATCGTTACCTCATTCAGTTTTCGATAGTCTATTACAAGTCTCTATTTAGCCTTTCCACTGGCGTCAGCCTTCTTTGCTACGATCCAGATAGGTGCAGAATATGGGGAATTGCTGTATCTTATCATTTTCTTTTCAAGCATTTCCTGAATTTGTTTTTCTACTTCTTTTTTATGAATATAGGGATATCTGTATGATTTGGTAACGATTGGAATTTTATCAGTAGCCTTAATTTGGTGTTTAATTGCTGATGTAAAACTTAATTTAGAGTTTTCCTGATAAAAGATATCTGAATATTTGTTTATAACTGGCAAAAGAACTGATCTGTTCTTTCAATAATTTATACTCTTTTTCTTCAATGATATTAAAATTTGCGTTATCTTCGTTATGTGTGAATGTGTTGTGTGATTCGTCAGTTAAATCTGATTTTTTATTATTAATGAGGTCCCTGTCTAGAGTTACATGCTCTTCTGTCTTGTAGCAAATTTTGCTCTTGACAAAAACAAAAATAAATGTACGTTTTCCAAATGTAATTGTGTTATTCACATAATTTATGTCTTTTTTTAAAGGCCTTAATAATTCATTGCCTATTAATTCGTCGTAGAAGTCATGAAATTTTTTTATGTAAAATTGGATTACGTCAAGCTCTGTTCCAAATTCTTCCAAAGGTGTAATCTTTGCTTTTTCACTTAGTAAGATTTTGTGTTGTAACGTATTTTTGTAAATGGGATATATTTTCTGGATCCATTTTGGATGGCAAATACCGGGATTCAAAATTGAATTAGTTGTACCTGTATTGTGTGGGTTAAAATTTGGGAAAATTTGCTAATTGCCTTTGAAATTTGGTTTGCTTTGTAGATTGTGTATTCGGAGGTGAGCATATTCAGCTTTGAAAGGGATATTTATCGCTCCTTCTACAGTATCTGGATTCCTGCAAGCCAGAATGGTCTTCATGGATTCAAGAATTTTCGATTTGAGGGCTGTGCGCGAGCTATTTTGAGTGACAGCACTCGCAGCTCCTAGTTCTTGTCCAAGGACAAGTGAAGTTTTATCGTTAAGACACCTAAGTTTTCTCTTAATTTCGTCAAAGAAGTCAATACTGGTTGTTTTAATAATTATAGCTCTAAATGAATCAAAAAGTTCGTCGCAACTTAATCTATCTCCAAAGTTATTTTGGAATACGCTCTTAATGTCGGTCCATGAAACTGCTTGGGAATTAATTTCTATTATTTCCCTAGCTTTCCTTTTTAGCTTGTTTTTAATCATGTCCGAAAACAGTCCCTGTGATAGTTCATTACATGTCTGTAACACGGGATGGAATCTGTCTATTAAGTTTATAAATGTCTGAAGGTCTCTATTGTCGCCGGTAAATTCAGGGTGATTTCCTAAATACTTCAGAGGATCGAATTGTATTCGAGCCATTATACTTTAATTGTTTTTATTTTCTTTTACGTTAATTAATAAATAATTAATTAATTTCCTTATAAAGTCTTAAGTTAACTAATTTCCTAATAAAGTCTGCTATTTCTTTCCTCGGCTTCGGTGAGAATACGATTCTGCTTGGTTGTCGAAGTACTCGTCCATATAAAAGAAAATTAAAAGTTTTTCTACCTTTGTCTGTTAGGCTGAATGGGTCCTTTTAATGCCCTTGTGTTGGAATGAAGCTCTTCCTATTTTCCTTCACGGCTGGCTGATGTCTTTTTGATATCCTTACGTTGGAATGAAGTTGTTCTTATTTTTCTTCACGGCTGGCTGATGTCTTTTTAACGTCCTTACGGTGGGCGGAATGAAGCTATTCTTCGCCTTTTATATTTTCTCGAAATGATGTTTTTATCTTTAATTTATAACTAGTAGCTATATTTTGCTTATTATATTTTCACTAAAAATTGTTGAGTTTTATCTTAGTAATCTTTTGCTTACTATGTTTTCATAAACCAAAATTTTTGAGCTTTTAATTTATCTTTAATCTTTTTCTTACTAATATATATTTTCATGAAAAATTTTTTTGAGTTTTTAATTTATAATAGCAATTTTTTTCTTACTATAATTTCACGAGTTTTTTTACCATTGCGGCAATCTTTTGCCCACAAATTCGCGAAAAGGTTCGTTTTTTATACCGCACTAGGAATTAATATTCGCGTACTACCGATTTACGTTGGGTAGAACTTGCAGTATCCTACCGACTGCGCCACTTTTGAGTTTGATATTTTAATGAGCAAAAAAAAACAAATTTATGTTCAATTAAAATCAAACTTTTCTTTATTGAATCTATCTTAAGACTGCTTTAAAATTACTTTTACAGTGTAATTTATTGTTTAATAATTCTGTGGAAATGTTTACCGTTTGTCTGGCAAGTCCCGGGAATGCAAATTCGGCAAAAAGGTGAATAGTGCTCAATAAAAATATAATTGCATTATTGCACTTTTAATAAAACAATTCTTTGGAATTGCTTAATTCCAGACGACACATGGCGTAGATGCAAGTTTAGTTAAATTATGTATGTAAGTTATGTATGTTAAGTGTGTATTATAGAAATGGAAGTATATTATATTAAGGGGCTTAACTATAACAATGTAACTCGTAGCCGCGGGGGACATATGCTGGATATCTTATCCAAAATATAAATGCCATGAAATTATCTATCCGAAAAGCAAGTAAAATTTTGAAAAAGGCGGTGCCGCGCCAACTTTAGGGTAAATGCGTATATTTCGCTATCAATTTAGACTACCGCAAACATGGTACAAGTAATGGTCTTTCACCTCCAATAAATCCGACATAAACGTTATTGAGGTTGCCAGCTTTTTACATGTTAAGACTAAATTTTCCTCTTTCCGTCTGATGTTATAAGCTATATAGTAGCTCATAGCTTTTTATGCTATAAATGAGCGAAACTGGTCAATATCCACGCCCTTATAGGTATAACGTTGGTTTCCAAAAAGGAATATTGTACTCTTTCGAGCAGCTAATTTTTATCAGAATAATCATAAGGTAATATTTGTTTACTAAGATCATTGATATTATAATCGAAACAGGTCTTTGTTTCGCTTTTAACACATGCCGCTGCGTAAGTTAAAAATAAAGCGCGTTGAACTATTTGAAATACATATTTTGGGAAATATATAGATATTTTTCATACTAAATCGACAAATCGAAAAATTGTACTTTTGTATTTTTTAAAATCACGTATATACATACATATGTTCATCAGTATATTAACGAAGCGCACGTGCTTCTTTCTGATATTCTTATTTCATTTAATGCTAAAGCAACTGAATAAATTTTTCACTAGTACTACTTCTACCCCTGTAGTGCAGTTCACTAACTTGCTAACAAAGCACCAGTTTACGAGAATTGATGTTGAGTCTATGAAGTCCATGTGTGCGACGGAGATAAGTTTTAATAATGTGCTGAAAAGTGATCCACCAACATGTAAATATTATATAGAAAATAGAAAGTCTGCTTAGGTTAGGTTAGACCTATTGGTCCTTAGTGGTACCAGAAAGAGCTTGACCCTTACGTTTCCTTGTACAATTGACTCTCGTTAATTCGAAATTCAAGGGACTCTTAAAATATTACGAATTATCGAGTGCTTGAAATATTAAATGGCTCGAAATTTTTGAGAGAAAATAAACAAAACTTCGAATTATGAAGTGTTTTTATTTAACTGCTCATATTTTACATATTCATAATGTGAATGAATTAACCTTTGAAAATAACTTATTTATACGGGCTTGCTTCGAAGCACATTGCTGCTGTTCAGACTTTTCAATAATATTTTTAAGGAGAAAAAGTGCCTGATATGCTGTTTCATCAGTTTCGTTTTGTAGACAAACGCTTTGTAAGTTATCGAATGAGGCTCTTGCTACCTTAACTGGCTCCTCTGCCAAATGTTGTGATGTATCGTCCTCATCTTCATCGTTGCTCTTTTCATTCGTATCTGTCGCAAATTTCATCAGTATTGAAAATGTTTCGAGGTCACAGTTTTCAATCAGTGTCTTCAATTTACTATGCAAATCTGAGGGAACAGCATCCAGTTCCACTTTCTCCACAAACTTTTTTAAACACGACTCAATTCGTCTTTTTGAATTTGTAAGCCACCCTTCACTTGCCGCTAAGTTTTGTAAGTTTAGAGTAGACGCGAACTCTTTTGCTTTTTCCTTTAACAAAGTTCTGCTAATAGATACTTTTTGTCCTCTACGCTGTCTAAGCCAAATTACCACGCTTTCTTCCAGACGAAGAAATTCACCTTGAGTGGTTCTTTTCCGTGCTCCAGCAGTTTGAACAGCAGTAACTTTCTCCTTGTTCTTTATTATGGTTGAGAGAGTACTGAGTACTTCTCACCTCCTTCTACTTTTTCAATTAATTTCTTCGTTACAGCAATAGTCAAATATTATATTATATTTAAACTTTTTAGGACTCATATTTAATACAAATTTTTAATCTGTATACCAACGAAGCGATTCATGCGGAAGAGTGCGTCAAAATGAGCCGATGCTTTATGCGTAACACGCAACCACGCACAGTAAAGGTATTTTCAGGGGAGTCCCAAAATTCAAAGTTCTTACTAACACACCAAGAAACTTTGCAAATTTGAATTGTCGCATGTTGGACCACATGAGCTCGAGTTTTCGCGTCGTAGCAATGATTTTTTCGTTCGAATTATCGAGTGCATAAAAATGTATGGGCATAATTCGAAATATAGAGAGACTTTGTAGGAGACTCGTGATAATTTTGAATTAATGAGAGCTTCGAAATATCGCAGGTTTGAATTAACGAGAGTCGACTGTAGTAGGCTTCTTGTAATAAGCCTGCGTCCTTTGCGAACTTAAGTAAGCTCTGAAGCTCTAACCCCGAGAAACGTTCTAACCTCTCATATTGTAGAGCTTCTAAACATTTCATTCGGGTTCTAGCTGATGCAGGGGAAGATTATATAAGGTGTTGAAGAGTTTCCTCCCTTCTAGTTCATTGCAAAATCTGCAGCTATCATTGTTCGCAATTTCCATATTGTATGCGTGTGCCGCTAACAAATTGTGGCCTGTCAGTATACCTACGAGTGTTCTGCTTTCCTTTCTAGACAGGGCTAGTACGAATTTGGCGTATTTATCTGCATTCTGTGTACACATGATTTTCGCGGTTACCTCGTGTGTACCAGGGTTTTCATGTCCGCAGCGATGTCATTGTATACCGTTTTTAAATGATTCAGTATGTCGTTTTCTTGTTCGAATTGTATGTGAGCAGCGCTTTTGGCAATCTCATCTACAAATTCGTTTCCTGTAATGCCCTTATGCCTAACAGATGTGTGATCGTCTGTCTACGGCTAGTCACTCTATGGCTTCCCTGGTTTTAAGAACGTTTTTGGATGAAATTTCATATGAGTTTATTGCCTTTATTGCCGCTTGACTGTCAACGTATATATTTATGTTGGAGTTACTTTTGTTTGTTTGTTTGTTAACAGTAATAGTAGCCCCGCCAGTGTCGGGTATATCACCTGTCATCTTCGTCTAGCTCATCTAGGGGTAGGCCCAGGAAACATGCTGTTTCGACGGGATGGGTCAAGAGGGAGAGGGGTGTTAGATGAGTCCGTTTTAGGGGGCATGTAAAAAGGTGGTTAGTGTCGTGCGGGGTACCTTCACATGCCGGACATATGTTTGGTATGTCGTGGTCGATTCTGGATAAGTAGGAGTTTAACCTGCTACAATATCCAGAACGTATTTGTGCCAGTGTTACACATGGCTCACGAGGAAGCTGGAGCTCTTTAGCTGCGGTAGGTGGTGGTTGGACTCCGATTACGGCATTCACAGGACGGGAGCTTAAGAAGGTGGTGACGGTCTCCCGGTGAATGTCGTTTATTGATTGTCTAAATACTGTCAGGTCCAGTAGATTGCTGTCAGCTTTGTCCTGGATTTCGCCAGCGTAGTCTAAGAGATGTCTCCTGACGTGCCTGGGAGGCGGCTCAGGCTCAAGCAGATGTCTGCAGGGGTGAAACCTGCGGTAATATCCCAGCAGGAACTGCTTGCTGAGCAGTTTGTTATGCTCCATGAGTGGGAGCATTTGTGCCTCGTTGTGTAGGTGTTGAACCGGGGACATCAGGAGGCAACCGGTCGCTGTCCAAATGGCAGTATTTTAGCATGTCTGAAGCTTTGTCCACTGCGTGTCACTTATTCCAGGCGACCAGACATGCTCTGCATAGCTTAGAACCGGCCGACCAATTGCCTTAAATGTCGATAGCAACAGTTCTTTGTCTTAGCCCCAAGTGCTGCCGACAAGCGATTTGAAGACCTTGTTGCGGTTTTGGACTTAAGTGGCAATTGCAATTGTGTGCGCTGAGACGAAGAGCACACTGTCAAAGGTTGCACCCAAAATTTTGGGGTGGTTTACTGTCGGTATTGGTGTGTCATCGACTTTTGGGCTCCTTAACCGTAGAGGTACTAGTTGTGGTGGCGGTTGGTAGCGCCGGCCTATCAGGGGGGGTAGTAGCCGTGGAGACATTAGACGCCTGCTGGCGGGAGCAACACGAGGCCACATACCGTGTGGTCCACTTCCTATGTGGCTTAAGGCCTGAACAGGTCTTAAGATGGCTCCACCCGTTGCACTTGTTGCACCTAACCGAGGTGGAGTTCGGGTGGAGCCGTTTATAGCAGACGCAGCAATAGAATACTTCTGCCCCAGGGTTGGATTCAACTCCAGCCCTGAGGAGAAGTATTTGGAGCAAGGTTGCTGCGAGGAGTTCCTCCTGCGACGTAAGGGGTGGGGTGATATACTGTTTACTAGACAGGGCTAGTTTACTGGGGCGGCAACACTTGGTCGGGAAAAACCCGAGTCATTCCGGTAACGTAGAAACGGCTGCCATGGGAATGTGTTGGAGTTACTCGATGTCCTTTCTAGTGCTTTTTCTGCAGCCTTACCTACCGCAAACACTTCTGCTTGAAAAATATTGCAATGGTCAGGGAGCATAATTGGCCGCCTGATGTCCAGCTCTGCGCAATAAATTCCTGCATCTACTCCGTCCAACATTTTCTAGCCGTCAGTAAATATATTAAGCGTATTGGGGGTGGGTCTCATATCTATATTCCCCCCCTCTTCTTCTATTGTTGTTCGGAATCTCTTTCTTCTTCTTCTTAATTGGCGCAATAACCGCTTACGTGATTTTGGCCGAGTTTAATAAAGCGCGCCAGTCGTTTCTTTCTCGATACGCGAGTGCGCCGCCTGTTTGTTAGAAGACAGGAGGTACTTCGTTTTGTCCTCGTTCACCACCAAACCCATTCGCCTTGCTTCTTTATCCAGTTTAGAGAACGCAGAACTAACAGCGCGGTTGTTAAGATCGATGATGTCAATATCATCGGCATACGCCAACAATTGTACGCTCTTATAACATATTGTGCTTGAGCGTTAAGTTCTGCGGCTCGTACGATGCTCTCCAACATAATGTTAAAGAAGTCACACGACAGCAAGTCACCCTGTCTGAAACCTCGTTTGGTATCGAGGCTCGGAGAGGTCCTTCCCAATTCTGACGGCGTTGCTGGTGTTGAACAACGTCATCTTGCATAGCCGTATTAGCTTTACGGGGATACCAAATTCAGACATCGCGGCATACAGATAACTCCTTTTCGTACTGTCGAATGCAGCTTTGAAATCGACGAAAAGATGGTGTGTGTCGATTCTCCTTTCATGGGTATTTTCCAAGATTTGGTGTATTGTGAATATTTGGTCGATAGTAGACTTTCCAGGTCTAAAGCCACACTGATAAGGTCCAATCAGTTGGTTGACGGTGGGCTTCAGCCTTTCACACAATACGCTCGCTAGAACCTTATAGGCGATATTTAGAAGACTAATCCCGCAGTAATTGGCACAAATTGCAGGATCGCCCTTCTTATGGATTAGACAGAGCATACTTAAATTCCAATCGTCAGGCATGCTTTCATCCGACCATATTTTGCATAGAAGCTGATGCATGCACTTTACTAGCTCCTCGCCGCCATGTTTGAATAGCTCAGCCGGCAGTCCGTCGGCGCCCGCGGCTTTGTTGTTCTTTAGCCGCGTTATCGCTATTCTCACCTCGTCATGATCGGGTAACGAAGCGACAGTTCCGTCATCAACGATTGGGGTATCGGATCTTCACATTCTCTGTGACATGCGCAGATGTCACTGTTTAACAGGTTCGAGAAGTGTTCCCTCCATAATTTGATATTGCTCTGTACGTCAGTCACCAGATCGCCGCCTTAATTCTTACAGGAAAACGCCCCGGTCTTAAAACCTTCCGTAAGTCACCGAACTTTCTGGTAGAATTTAATAGGAAAGTTTTTCAGAAAAACACACGTAAAATTCAGAAAAATGCATGCAATTTTTGTTTTAATAGATAGTATAGTCCATATAATTTAATGCTTGAAGACTATTTCATGCAAATGTTTACCGCGACGGCGCTTCAAATGGTCCATCCGTTTAGTCCAATTTTGGCATACTCTTTCCAATGTTTCGGCCGGTATTTCACATATAAATGATTTAATGTTGTCTTCCAATGCGTTAATTGAAGCAGGCTTGTCTGAATAGACATGAGCTTTAACATGGCCCCACAAAAAGTAATCTAAAGGCGTTATATCGCACGATCTGGGTGACCAATGGACAGGTCCCGAACGTGAAATAAAATGTTCACCGAACTCGCCTCTCAACAAGTCCATTGTTAAGCGTGCTGTGTGGCATGTGGCACCGTCTTGCTGAAACCACATGTCATGCAAGTCAAGCTCTTGCATTTTGGGGGAAAAAAGTTGGATATCATTTCACGGTAGCGTTCACCATTCACAGTTGCGCTACGATTCGCAGCATCTTTGAAAAAGTATGGTCCAATGATACCTCCAGCCCATAAACAGCACCAAACTGTGACTTTTCTGAATACATTAGTAGCTCTTGTAATTCTTCTGTCTGATCCTCACTCCAAAATCGACAATTCTGGTTATTTACGTACCCATTGATCCAAAAATGAGCTTCGTCGCTGAACACAATTTTTCGACTTTAAACTTTCTTAACAGAACACCCATTTTTATAATAAAATTCAATGATTTGCAAGCATTGTTCGCTTGTAAGACGATTCATGGTAAAATTATAGACCAAACTGAACATGTTTGACAGTGAGACAAAACACGAAACGTGCGTCAGCTGTTTAAACCACCTGTTAAAAATGATAATAGCTAAAAAATCACCCATTATTACTGCTCTTACCCTGTTTGTAGAGTTCGGGAAGTATGTGTTGTAGTTTGGCGAGTCCAGTCCGGATACCACGTTTCCCGAACCGATCCATGGTTCCTGGACTAGAGCCACGTCGTAGTTGACCCCCTTTAAATTTTGGAGGACTTCAACTGAAGCTTGCTTGCTTTTATGAAGATGAATTTGAAGGACCTTCATCATCAGGCTTTGGTTCCTTCACGGGGTTAGATACCAGCCCCAGCTCACCCACCTTCTCGCACAAGATGTTAAGAGAGGTTCCGAGGATGTCTTTAATAACGAGACCCTTTTCCACCTCCCCAGTTTAGAGCGTGTTTTCATTTTCATCCGTTGGGTAGCGTTTTATGACGACGATGGAACACGCTTCCAATGCTCCACATCATTTTTTTCGTTCGTACAAGATGTCCTCACCCGTTTTAATAATCTGGAGGATGCAGTTCTGGCTTGCATCTGCGTTCGCTGATTTAGCCACTTTCAACCCCTTACAGTCGTCGGTAGGTACATATTTATTCTTGATTTGTAGCAGACGCAGTGCATGCTCCGGGTTTACCGTGCGCGGTATTAATACCTTCCGATTGGCATCGACGGTACACAACTGCGATCCACTATAATAGGAAAACGCGGATAACAAAAAAGTAAATAAATTAGTGCTTCAGAAAAGTAATTATAAAATTGTGGAAAAATGGAAATATATTAGTTTTCCAGATATTGACAAAACTATTGGGAGAACGTTTTCCTCTGTTTAACGCGTAGTAAACAATTACAAACAAAACAGGATTTTAATATTTATACCCAGGTCTGAGCGTCCACGAACACTATCGGTTCGACAAGAGCGCAGTATAATCAATATAGCAAAGATTAACCCTCGAATTACATAATCAAAAAATTGGAGTTTTGGAAACAAGCAATTTTTTCAGTAAATTAGTAAGTAAATTTTGTATTTTTGGGATATGAGGTTATCAAATCGTTTGGCGCATTGCTCTTTAAAAACAAAATCTTGTTAGTACAGTCAACCACGGCGGTGGAGGAGTTATGGTGTGGGGATGCATGGCGGCAAGCGATGTGGGTCAGTTAGAATTTATTGAATCGACAATAATCGAATCGATAAATGGGAGTATTTGTACATTTTTAAAAGGAATGTGAAACAGAGTGTCGAAAATCTTGACATAGCAAGAACGTTTTGGTCCAACAAGACAACTACCCAGAGCACACAGCCGAGACTGTTAAGGTTTGCCTCTTGTACAATGCAAGGCTCAAAAACATCTCAAAACACCCCACAGTCGCTCGATCTCAATCCTATTAAGCGTCTGTGGAATCTATTACAAAAATGAATTCGACAGCATGTAATAACAAGTAAGGAGGCTTAGCAATGTGTTATGGGTCAGAATGGAAGAATATTACAACTGAAGAAACAAGAGGTTATTAAATTCAATGCCAAATAGATTGAGTGAAGTCGTAAAACATTGTGGCTATCCAACAAAATAATAATTTTCTTTTTTGTATATTATTCATACTTTTTTCAAATGTTTTGAAACTGTACGCAGCCTTCTGGTTGCTGTTTTTACATGTTGCTACAACTACTTACCGTTATGTATACAATGAAGTGAGGAATTGTATTACTTTCTTTTGTAATTTAAGAATCTAAATTTGTATTGAAACAACAACAATGCATAAGTACAACAACATCTTCCTCTGATTTGTATATATGCGCACATATGTAAATGCCGAAGTAACCTTAGGTTCAGTTAGGTAGTGATGGCTGATCTGTAAAAAGATCTCACTTAGACCTCTAGGGTCAATTATGTTACCAGTGCTATATGTTTGGAGTTGAAATATTATTGTATGTAAGTCCTGATGCACGTTTTCTCGAGTTTTAGCAAGTTGTTCAGCCTTTTGTCAGCAATATACTTCAAGAATGAAAAATATGGTGATTCTAGGCACATTTTTCGAGTTCTACAAAGAGTAGGACAGTGGCAAAGTAGATGTTCCAAAGTACTCCTAACATTCGCTTCGTTGCATATGTTACACGCATCACTATGGACTAATCCCATTTTGGCTGCATGGTGTAGGGTGAGATAGTGCCCCGTCAGTACTCCAACCAATATTTTACAGTCTTTTCTAGAGAGTTTAATAGGCTGTCGATCCAGTGTTGAATGACAGGTTCTACTCCAATTGACTCTAGACCTTCCATCAAAGCTTCCTTGGTAACATTGTTAAAGGCTCCAGATAAGTCAAGGAAGACTCCCGTCGCATATTCAGCGCTTTCTCTATATGTCTGTAGCACCACCCAGTGAAGAGCTTTTTGATTGGCTGATTTGGTGACAGTAGGCTCAGTTCAGTTCTTTCCTTTATGTACGAATGTAGCAATCTTTCGAACATTTTCAATACGAATGATGTGAGACTAATTGGGATACAAGTGACTTCTTTTACCTGGCTTAGGTACAAAGGCAACACTTGCTAATCTCCAGCTTCTAGCCTCAATACAGTACAGTACAGGAATCTTTCTTTCAGCCGCGGTATCAGCACGGAGCTTTCTTTCTGTAATAGCGCTGGGAAGATTCCGTCCGGACCCGGGGATTTAAAGGGGTGACAAGACTTCAGAGCCCAATCCAACCTAGTTGTTGAGGTCAGGTCTTCGAGGTTCTCGTTACTCGTTGTGCTGTGCGTAACTGTAGAATCATTGGAAATGGCGCTGCAGCCCGGAAAGTGTGTATCTTCATTATTTCTCCCTTATCTTTGCAGAATAATGTTGGAAGAGTAGGAGATTGAAGAATTCATTTAATTCTCTCGCTTTTGTTTCCGCCTTGAAGGTGGGCAAGATTTATGATATGAAGAATTTTAGAAGTAAAAAGCTCCGTTGCCGTCTCCAGATCTTCGCGAGTTGAAATACCGAGTGGTGGATTAAGGCAGCACTTCAAGATTTGTATGTTTCTTATAGCTCTTTTTTTATGCGCTAACCTAAAAGACACTGTAAAACTTATGTGCTTATGATCCAAGAAGGAGTTTTGTTTAAGAACCCACATGTTGCCGTAACAGAGATTATTATCTAATACTTCTTGTGATGTTGGACCTATTTATGGGATATTTTTTTATTCGCTATACTTACGTTGTTCTGTAATATATAGTTAGAAGGGGATCCACCTCGATCATTCATCTCCTTGCCGCCCCATTGGGGAAGGTGCGAATTACCGTCTACTCGTCTTCCTCAATGGCAATCACAGTCATCAGTGCTAAAATTAGATAGTAAGTAGGCATTAACACTTATCTTATCTAGGATGACTTTATCTTGGGTAAGGGTTTCAGTGGAAAAAAAACACAATTTTTGCGAATTTTTTTCTTAAATATGGATTGAGCAAATTTATTAAAACCTTTTGTACATTATTAAGCATACTTTTATACTTAAAAATAAGCCGGTGACAGAGCATGTCCGGGAACGTCTTGAAAAAAAAAAACAGTTTGCAGTGATCACTATATCTCGGTCGGAAATTATCTGAAACCAAAACCAATTCAAATTTAGTCAAAGTATCATTAAATCTTCCCGCCAACGTTGTTCACTTATTTTTTTCTTCGTTTAAAAATTTTTGCCGGCGGTCTAAAGTGAAAACTTCTATTTTGTGGGCGGGAAACCCCCTTCATGTCAAAAAAAAATATAAACTTAACGTTGGGGGGAGGCATTTTATATGAAGAAAATGTGTACCAAGTTTGAATCGATCAAGTAGTTTTTAAATGACAGTGATCACCGACTTTCAAAAAGTAGTTTTGAGAAAAACGCGTTTACTTACTTGAAAGCCGCGCTGCTTTCCCGAACGCTCGCACCTCTCAGAGCTAAGACGCGTGACTAATTGGACAATAACTCCAAAAGCTGAGGAAAACTTTCAGCTTAAAATTTTGGGAATATATTCTTGAAATGTTAAACAATAAGATAAGACAAAAAAATCGATTTTTTGAAAGTGCAAACCCTTACCCCTCCTTAACCGGGCTTGCGCCGTTCCATAAACCCTCCAGTGTCGAAAAAGTCGCAGTGAATTATTTTGACGTCTCATCGCCATTGTATATTAGAATTTTCACGCTCACGAACCATCCTGCTCCTTTGATTGAGGGTGAGGTTTTGCCCGGCACGTTTACGATCCGCGCAACGATAGATTGTAGCACATTTTCATTTACCTGTTTCCATTGATCTGCCCTTCATGTGTCCATTCGGATAACTTCGGTCAATCAGTGGTACGATCAGGTGTCGTTTGGCTACCTCACTGAACTTAGCTATCTTCTTGGCAGTGCTAGGCTGGTCAGTAGGACTTGCAGGAGCTGCATTCGATCGACAACGGTTAGCCACAGGGTTTTCTTTTTCCCCGAAACATTGCCTTTTCGTCTCCTTGAAATTTATCGCCACGTTCTCCTCAATTTTATTGCGAAGGCAGGGTTCGCTGTCGCAAACCTTTTCCTTTTTTAGAAGTGTTTCCCTCCTTTCGAGATCCAAGTCTGTTTCGACTGCGATACCTCTTGAGACTGGCCAATTACTAATCCCACTGACGTCAAGGCCGATATCTCGGTCCATTTATCTTCTCTTTTCGACGTCATGTTAGTTTTCTTGTTCAGGGTCTCCTTCCATACCGTTTTGCCCCTACCCGCCAGGCACCTCTTGACCATGACTGTAACAAAGTTCTGCACATCTTCGTCCACAAAGGTATTTGGGGAGATATGCATACCTTGTAAGCAACCTTAGCAACGAAAATTTGATTATTGGAAGTGAGACGTGGGTGGGAATAACAAAGATGTTGAGACCCATTGCCCAGGCGACACCCTTGCCGAGGGTTCAGTCAGAGGATACCCCGAAATAACCTTGACTTACATATGTATTTACACCAGAGGTCAACCAAATTGACTTTGCAAGTGTGTTGGTGCGTACAGAGTAATGGAACTACATTGTTGTGAAAAGAGTAATATTTAAATACCAAATGAGTCAACGTCAACGTATTAAATTATTATTTATTAAATTTCTATATTAAAAATAAGTCGCGACGGCGCTGAACAGTGTAAAATATTATATACCACAACAAAAATAAATTCATTAGTAAGTTCGGGCTCATATTTGATACTTCCATCCATAAAACGATCGCACTGAACGCGTTTTAGCCGCCCGTAAACCAAATTTTCTTAACCAGACAAGAATTCTTCATTTAAGATTGAAGAAATCACTGACGAGCATTCGAAAATAGTCAATATTGGAATATTTCTGTAGAATTATTTGCCAATATTTGAATCTCGAATTTTTGTCATGTCGAGTGGCACACAATTGATATAGAGGTATTTTGAATGAAGGTATTTTGCTTTTTCAAGTACAATACAGAGAACGTTAATGTATAGAGAAGTCTCTATGACAGGAAAGTATGGAATTTCGAGGGGTACTCGTCTCGCGAAGACTAATCACCACAGGCACATTTTTCACCAGCAAGGGACTGAATTAAGTAAATTCAGCAGCAGTCGATTAGAATTTGTTGGTGATTAGAAACAAAAAATGTTAACGTTGTAATCTAGCTATGACATATGTATGTATTTAAATTTTTTCTAAAACAAGTATGCTAGATTCAAAGGGCAAATCATCCAAAAACATATACAATACATGTATTGCCTGTCCGTTTAACTTTGTTGAATTCCTCAACCAAATCAAAATCCTTTATACAGAAACGCTTCATTACCAGGCACACAGGAAGATGGCATATGCAAATTTAAATATGTCAATTTATATGCATATGTGCATATATCTATACTAATATTATAAAGAGGAAAACTTTGTTTGTTTGTTTGTTTGTTTGTTTGTAACGAATAGGCTCAAAAACTACTGGACCGATTTTAAAAATTCTTTCACGATTCGAAAACTACATTATCCAAGAGTAACATGGATTACATTTTATTTTGGAAAAAATAGGGTTCCGTAAGATATTTGGAGTTTTCGGACACAAACTGAAAAAAATCTTATATTATATATAAAATAAAGTCAACTTTTTGTGTGTGTTCGTTAACCGGCCGTGTCTGCACCGAATTAAACCAAACTTACACACATTGTTAAGAAGGTATTGAAGATGGTTTCCGTATAGTTTGGATACCTATTGGTGGATACGGCTCGAGATATAAGTCAAAATGTGGGTCGGGTAACCTTCGGATGTGTATGTACAATATCGGTATCAAATGGAAGCTGTTGGTGAATGCTTTAGTTCAGAGTATTTTTCATGCCGCTCCGTGACTAGGGTCTCGAGATAGAGACCAAAACGTGGAGCCTAGAATGTGTTTGTACAATATGGATATCAAATTGAAGCTGTTGGTGAATGCCTTAGTACAGAGTATTTTTCATGCCGCTACGTGACTGGGGTCTCGAGATATAGGTCAAAACGTGGACCCGGGTAACCTTTGGTTGTGTATGTACAATATGGGTATTAAATGAAAGCTGTTGATAAGTGCTTTAATACGGGGTAATTTTCATACCTATTGATGACTAGGGTCACGAAATATATGCCAAAACGTGGACCCGCCGTGTCTTTGCACCGAATTAAATCAAACTTATGCACATTGTTAAGTAAGTATTGGAAATGGGTTTCGTAAAATTTGGTTGTAATTCGGAGCAGTGGCAACGGGTACAGCGTTCTTTTGAACCAGCCATAATGTCGCTTACTTTTTTAACGCTTGGGGCGGAACTGAACTGTCAAATTGAGAGTGTGAGTTACAATGTGTCAATATTTCTTTCTGATTTGGATGCCATAAGGAAAAAACGTAAGTGCAACATGTAAAAATTGTTTGTAAATTTTTTTGGAGTGGATTTTGGAACAGTGAATAATTTCTTACGAAATTTGAGAATTTAATGTGAAATCCGAATGAAATTATGTGTTCGTGGAAAAAACAATTTTTTTCGTTTTTTTTTTTTGAAAAATATAAATGGATAATGGTTAAAAAAGCTCCAATGCTTAATAAAACATAAGCAAAAATTCATGGATGATCAGGAAAAAAGACGATTGTTTATTCATATGCGTTGATTTGAAATTTAAAAACAATCTTCTTTTTTCCTGATTTTCAATTTATATTTTATATTTACTCAAAAACAAATAGAAAAACCAAAAATATTGTTTATGCCAAAGCGCTTGAATAAAGAATAAAGAAATAAATAATATGAAAACCATATATTTTCTGTTCTAAACCATATCTATTCTATTTTAGTGTGCCCAGCAAACTGGGCCGGGTTTGCTAGTATTATATATGCTGTGTGTTTTTTTGAAGTGAAAACTTCTTTGGAATCGTTGGGAGTGATTTGAGAAAAAGTGAAACGAAAAAAGCGACACTCTTGGCTACGAATATTACATATAAACGTAGCGACGAACTAAATAACTTTTAGGCCAGCGCCGACAGCATGGCGCGATAGCCGAGCGGCTAGCAATGTGAGCTTCCGATCCAAAATTCTTGGTTCGAATCACAAGAAAAAAAATTTTTTATACAGTTATTTTATTTTATTTTATGATATGTTTATGAGGAGCTTTTTTTCATGGCAGAAATACACTCGGTGTTTTGCCATTGCCTGCTGAGGGGTGAGCGCTATTAGAAAAATAGTTTTCCTTAATTTTGGTGTTTTCACCGAGATTCGAACTGACGTTCTCTCTGTGAATTCTGAATAGTAGTCACGCACCAACCCATTCGGCTACGGCGTTTGTTTAATTTTACTGATGCAAAAATTAGGAGAAATATATGAATAAAGTTTGCTTACTGTTTACACATTTTCCAAAGGTGACGGAGAACCAAAAAAAAAGTCGATTTTCAAACAAATACGAGTGCATATGTGTAATTATGTTAGAGTTTTGGTCACGCAGGTTTTGCTGGGGACGCTCATAATAGCAACCGCGTGTGTATTTTTATATTCGTAAATATTTTCATTTTTAAATATTTACCGCAATTATGCCGAAAAATAATACGGAAAAGTGTCGTGAGTATCGACAGAAAAAAATCAATAAATAGCATCACGGAATTCATTCACGAAAATTTAATAAAGTATACACCAGAAGTATCGCGGATACTTAGAAAAGATTACAATATTTTAAGTGGCGATTTTAACGTAAATTTTGCATTGGACACAGCGGTTCCTTTAATTGACGTTCTCAATACAACATTCAATTTAAAAATGTGTAACAATCGCGCTGAATCGACAACGCGATCAAAAACAACCATTGACGCGGTATTTCAAAGATATGTTGACAACATCGAAACCAAAGCATTTGTATCATATTTTATCTATCATAAGCCACTCGTATCATTTGTTGAAATTGAAAACATTGAGGATGAATAATAATAAAATGAACAAAATAAAATATGAACTTTATAGCAATATTATAATGAACCTATAATTATCCCGCTCCTAATGCTGCTTTCGTCTTATTCTCTCTCAGTTTGTTTTACGGAAGGTTTCACTTCTATCGCGTCTAACCGTTAGACTGGTATTTTTTTTTATGGAGGTGGCACAAAGCATTGAAAGCCGAAAGTGTGAGACTTGCCTTTCAGCTCACCCACTAAAAACCCACCCCAGCTCCGTTTCCCTCCCGCGGGACAACCGTTAAGTAGTACTTCACGGGAGGGGGAGCGGCATATTGCCTCTTCATGAAGATCTGCGCTGTTGTTCAGCGCGACGCCGTTTGGAGATTACTATTTTTGCCATATTACATACAGCGGACCAATGTTCTTCTCACTCTAACAAAATATCCACTAGGTTATCAGCCGAAGTTGGCTTCCCCACCCTAGTGCTTAATTCCTCCCTTTTGAACACAAATCGCGGACAGACCAAGAAAACATGTTCTGCGTCTTCTACAGCTGGTGCACAATGAGAACAGTAATATATGCTGTGTGTATGTATGTGTATGTGCACTTGCCACAGCAAAAAAATATTACGATAAAACTTCCCCACAGTCTCCGACTAGCTCTCGTTCTGAGGGCACGTGCTTTTTTTGCGGTACTCTCTTGATTTTCCCACACAACATTCGTGCACGTGTTTCCTAAATAAATCGGGTAACTGTACCTTGTTTTGTTGTTTTTCTTTTTCTTTGAAGTTTTTGAAAAGTGAATTCAGTGATTCTAATATGGCGCCAAGGCCACCAAATCTCGGGAACAACAGGTTTGCTTCGCTTGCTTCGGACTGCCTTCCTAAAAGGAAAAAACATCGTACACTCCATTTAATTTCCTGGAATTGCCCCATTCAAGAAAAGATAACCTTAACTTTATTACAATTAGTGCCACCGATAGAAACAAGCCCCTTTCTAAATATTCTTGCTTCGCCATACATAAAGCTTTAGAAGCCATCAGGAAAGAAATCATCTCAATTTCCAAATTACGTGCTGGCAATCTTCTTTTGCTTGAGAAAAACCACCAAATTGCCCAAAAATTAATTTCAACCAAAAAGTTACCCGATGTTTGTGAAATTGAGCTAAAATATCATGAAAGCCTTAAGAGCGTAAAAGGGACAATATACGCTCTCTGTTTAAATAATGTTAGGGGAGAAAGAGATAATAGAAAACCTGAGTGAGCAGGGTGTGGCCGGAGTTTATAAATTTGAAAAAAAAAAAATAGAAGGATTATCTCAATTCATTGTATTACTAACTTTTCACCTCTACGAGCTTTCTGACAAAGTTGAGGTGTCTTAGCGAAGTGCAAGAGTAAAACCCTACTACCCCAATCCAATGAGGGGTAAAATTTGCCAACGGTTTGGACATACCGCCAAACGCTGCAACAATGCTCTCGTATGTGATTCATGCAATCTTCCAAGCCACTCTACCCCATGCTCTCGCATATAAGTGCCAAAACAAATGCTCCATGCGCGAAGCACTAAATCTCTATAAAGCCCAAAAACCATCAGTACTCAACATTCCATTCGCTGAGATAGCCATAGAAGCACAAAAACCAAAAATCAAGTCAACTCAATCAATCTCCAAGCCTTCCCTTCTATCCCCAATCGTCTCATCAAATAAATCGTCGATTAATCCTTCATTTGTTATTATATCTAGAAACCCACCTCAAATTATCTCTGCTATACCCTTAAACTCGCAACAAAGCAACAACAACCAGCAATCTCCTTTTCTATGCTTAACATTTTGCAGTGGATTATACACTGGTACTACAACAATTATACCCAATTAGAACTTCTGATAAAAGAATATTCACCAAGTGTCATCTCTTTGCAAGAGACAAACATTGCCACCGATAAATCTGCAGCTTCACCTAATCAGTACCAAAGTTACTTCTACAAATTACCGCACAACAAAACCAATAAACAAGGCATTGCAGTCCTAATAATCTATACCCCATAGACAAATTCTAATAAATTCAAACATAGCCACTGCTAAAGCCGATTGGGAAAAGTTTCAAACTGTTGCTAGTAACGTCTGTTCCAAATATGCTTTTCTGAAAACATAAATAAAAAACCGCCTAATAACAAAAACAATTCGTTCTTCCGCCCACTTTTCCGTTCCACAATGTGGCCGCAAAACTTATAAGAAATCCGTGCCGTACTGGTCTAGAGAGTTATTCCAATTAAGAAATGAAAAACGCTCTTACTGGACGGAACATAAACGCACAAGAACTGGCTAACCATTTCGCAGCATATTGGTCTGAATACTCGCAGGATTAAAATTTCCACACCACCTTCATTTCAGAAAAAAACAAGTACCTGAACTACAACTTTAACCACCCTGGTCCGTATGCAAGCCTCACAGACTACAAGACAGAGTAAGATGAGTTAGAATTTATACTGTCCTATCTATCTGGCAAAACCCCGGAGGCCGACAGAATATCCTATCCCATGCTGCAACACTTTCCGCTGTGCCTAAAGGTCAGATTAATTGACTTGTACAATAACATTTTATACCAAGGCATTTATCCACAAGCCTGAAAAATGCCGTCATTATCCCCATTCCAAAAACCAGCAGAAATCACCTCTCAACTCTAAGTATTGACTTTGAGAAAGCTTTCGACCGTGTCGGGGCTCACATCGTTTTACCTAAATTGGAGCAATGGAATATTGGTTGTAAAATACTTAAAATAGTGCATGCCTTTCTCTCGTAGATTTTTATAAAGTAATTAAACACATGTTCCGACCTATTTTCTTTATATGTATCCCTCAGGGCTCTCCACTTTCTGTGGTTTTGCTCACAGCCGTTTTTAATGAAATTAGCCACATAATTGATAAGTATAGTAATGTTTCGTATATATGGTACGCAGATGATCTATTGTTGTATTCCAAAATAAGTAACCTAAATATTGTTAAGCAAGACTTCACTAATATACTCGCTTATTTAAGTATCCACATCTTCGGCCGAGAACGTGAGTATAAACAAATGCAAGAATTTTCATATTTGCAGTAAACACAAATGTAATGTAAAATTTACACTATTTTACAATAATACTCAAATATTAAATACAGATAGCCTAAAGTTTTTGGGTGTAATTTTCGATAAAAAATTAGCTTTCAGAGAACACTGTTCATATCTAAGAAAACAACTGACTTGCACTGCCCGAGATTGGCCTTAACCGTCAACCACCTACTCGACGAATGTCCACATTTCGCAGCAATAAGCAAAATGTCTTCGATAGTCAAACCCCTTCTTCGCTATTAAATACTACTTCTCCAGAAAACATATTAAAAATATCAGAATACTTATTACGAACTGTCTTAATACCCCTAATTTCATCATTCCCTCACTTTTACTTATAATTTTTTATTAAGTTTATCTTTTCTTTATATCCGCATCAGCGAGCCGAAGCCCCTGGCAGCCAGTGCTCCTTATTTCGTGTAAAAGTAATTTATTGTTTTTCCTCGTCATAAATAAATAAATAGATAAAAACACTTCTCAAGAAATCCAGCGCACATTCATAGGCACAACATTTGTGAGCTCAGAGCCAATATTGAACGCGAAATTGCTGGAATTTTGGCCGATTTATGCAAAAGAGTGGTCGAAAATTGGGTTCAACGATTCGACTTCGTAAAACGTGCGGTGGTCATGCAAAAGAAATCGAATTTCATACTTAAATGTATATGTTCAAACTCGATAATAAAAAAAAAATTAGTTAAAAAAGTCAAACCGTTTGTGTTTTATTCAAAAAAGTTCAAAAGTTGAAGTGCTCTTACTGAAAAACCCATTACATATGTGGGTGCAAACATATATACGAAGCCGCGACCATTTGACCTGACAAAAGTTCACGATTTACCAAATATTGGCATATATTTCTGTAGGATTTAATTTCTTCAATCTTAGAAGTAAATTTTTGTCGTCGTTGAGAAAAGTGGCATATGGGCGGCTCGTTTTGTGAATGAAAGTACTACTTGGCTCTTAGAACTAAATATAAGCTCGAATTTATCAAAGAACGACTAATTTAGACTGTTCAGCACCATAGCAACTACAATGATGGCCACTACGGCTGCGCCTATCAATGCATTTGATCTTGTGTAGTCGCTAGGCATAGAATTTTAGATTTGGACGACATACGCATTTACAGAAATAAAGTGAGTGTGCGGTTGTATGTACATGGACATGTGTATATTAATAAGCATTGTTTTGCTTGGAGTTCAGAATGCATATATGGACGTACATACGTTAGAGCCACAAGTGTGAATACATTCAAATATGTGTATGTGTGTGTTTTTTTTGACTCGACACACTGTGTTGTTCAGCGATGTCAACCGTCAAGTATCCTCTTCATGCAGATCTGCGCTATTTTTGCTATATTACATACAGCGGACGAATGTTCTTCTGACTCTAACATAATATCCACTAGGTTATCAGCCGAAATTGTCTTCCCCACCCTAGTGCTTAATTCCTTCCTTTCGAACACAAATCGCGGACAGACAAACAAAACATGTTCTGCGTCTTCTACAGCTGGTGCATAATGAGAACGGTACGGGTCGTCTTCGTGCTTAAACCTATGTATACAGATAGGATTTAAAACACCCATGTCCCGTTAGTATTTGGGTCAAATAATAGTCTAACTGTCCATGTTTACGGTTAACCAACTTGGCTATTAAGGGAATCAGATGGTAAGTCCAGCTACCGTTCATGGACGAACTCCATTTTTCCTGCCATGAACGCAAGCTACGCTCTCTTGCTTCCTTGCGTATTGTCTGCCGTTCTGAAGTAGCTTTGTTTTTGTAAACTTCAGCGTACTCTTTTGCCATAATGGCGTCTTCTGATACCGTTCGAAACGCGCAGCACACTCTGAGGGCTTTATGCGCGTCAGTGCTGTTACTGCCTCTGCCGCTTTGCTGCTCGCGTATGATAGGTGATCTCTGAAATTCAGCCTATGGTCGATCATTATGCCCAGGTATTTAATGAACGGCTTAGATCCTGTGGTATTTTCGCCCATCATTATATTTGCCGACTCCACCTTCTTCCTGCTGCTAATTAGCACTGCTTCCGTCTTATGCTCCGCAAGAGTTAGACCGTTCTTGCGCAGTCATTCTTTTGCATTGCCGGCAGCCTGGTTGCAGGTTGCTTCAGCTTAGTGGAGTACTTTAGCGATATCGTCAGCAAACCCTTTATTTTTTTACCCTGGGGGTAAACTGAGACGTAAGACTCCGTCATACATAACGTTCCACAGCAAGGGGCCTTGGACTGAGGCGTGTGGAGCTCCGCCAGTTATTTTATATTCCCTAACACCCGCCTCGGATTATAGCAAAGGGTTCTGTCAGTGAAATAACTGACGATAGTCCTGCGTATATACGTTAGAACCTGGAAGCAATCAAGCGCCATCAGGATCTGGTTCCAGTTCGCAAGCCTCAAGATACGTATGGCTCTCAAAATTTTAATCATAGCGACTACAAAAACACATATAATATGTATGTACTTAAATCTGTTTCAGATGGCTGAAGTGATCGATACCACGTAAAGTATTAAATAATAAACCAATTTATAGTTTATGCTCGTTGTCAAGGTGACATTTAACTTTAAAAAAATTCGCTTGCTGTTTTGTGTTTGTTCCATCCAGCTGTGAGTTACACAGAGAACGTTAATTATAGAGAATTCTCACGAGCTACGAATAGTGTGAATTGTCAAAAAAGAAGTGAAACCGCGAAGACTTTGTCACCTCGCTCAACTCGACAGCGGGGAAGTTCTTAACAGAGCTGATTACAGGGAATTATGTACTTATAAGTACATTGGCTCTGTTCAGTTTTTGGTTTCTGTATGAAATCAAACTGACGAATGCCGACAGCATTTTGCAAGGCATTTGCTTGTGCATTTCTATGTTCCCTTGATAAACGAAAATTTATTCAGTTTATATTTTCAAACAAATGCAACCAAATAAAGTTTTAAAATCCAACATTTAAAATAAAAGTAACTTTAATGTTTGTTGCTTTAATTTTAAAAGAAAAATTTAAACAAAATACATTATATATAAAACGACCTCGCACTTTGTTGTGTGCGTTTTAGTAAATTTTAAGAAAATTTTTACTAATTTTTCGAGTCGAAATTAATTTTAGACAAGAATTCAAAGAGCATATTGGTATATTGATGAATATATATGTATATCAATATATGTATATACATACATATATCACATATATTATGATAGTTATATTTGTGCAAAAGTTCAATTGCATCTTCAATTCTTATAGTGTTACAAATGTATGTGCACACGCACTGCAGAAACAATGACCTATCATTGCCTTATCATATTTATGTACATTTGAATATGCATTTTTTGTTCCTTTGCCAAACGAAATTTTTTTCAATTTACATACATATATTACAGGGTATAATACATATATGTATGCATTTTATAGATATCTAGTATAAAACTTTGAAATTTAAAATAAATAAAAGAAAACTTCAAAGAAACGTATTTGCATACATACTTATATGGGACAACTAAGTTCTATTGCATCTTTAATAAATATAGTGTTACACGCATATGTATGCAATGAAGCAACATCACGAGCATCGCCTTATCATATTTCATGCAATAATTAGGGAGTAAATATTCGAATGATCGAATTCCTGCAAATGCTAAAACAACTTCTTCTGCATATGCATCGACGTATTTGCATGTGCGTATATGCACACTTGATGCCCTAACTATGTACATATGTATGTACGTTCAATTGATCAAATCAAAAAATTCTGTATACAAAACGCTTCATTACCAGGCACACAGGAAGATGGCATATGCAAATATATGTAAATATGTGAATTGAATTCAAGCAAAACAATGCTTATTAATATACACATATGCATGTACATACAACCGCACACACAGGGCACTCACTTTATTCGTCAAAATGCGTATGTCGTTCAAAGCTAAAATTCTATGCCTAGCGACTACAAGAACAAAATGCAGTCATAGGCGCAGGGGTGGCGGCCATCATTCTAGTTCCATGGTGCTGAACAGCTCAAAATAGTCGCGACGGCGCTGAACAGTTTCAACAAAAACTCATCATCAAAAAATTCATTGATAAATTCGAGCTCATATTTCTACGAGCAAAGTACTTTCATTCATAAAACGAACCGCCCATATGCGAATTTTCTCGACAATTCGAAAATAGTCAATATTGGAATATTTCGCGTAGCATTATTTGCCAATATTTGGTAAATCTTGCATTTTTGTCAAGTCGAGTGCCCGCGGCTTCGTACATATGTATGTATGCATCAATATACATATGTATGTAAATATGTTTTTCTAAATTCTCGACAAACGCAGCTGCTGTGCGTCAAGTGCGCGACTAACGAGTCCGAGGGTTCCGTAAGCAAAAAAAAATTACTTTTATTTATCAGTCCATTTTACAAACTGAATCCAACCTGTTCTAGAGCCCAGTTAAAACTGAAGCTAAAGCTACAAATGTAATACTTATAAACTAAAATATTATTTAGAAGTTCAGCTGACGTCTGTTGAAATAAGTATTGCAAAAAAATAATAATTTATTAAATTGTTATTATTGCGGAAATATTGTTAAGTGAAAAAAAACAGTTTGTCAAACTTTGCAGTTTATTGACATTTGAGAATTATTTGTGAAAAAAAACAGTTTGTCGAACTTTGCAGTTTATTGACATTTGAGTTCATTAAATTGCTACTATTGCGAAATATTGTTAAATAAAGAAAATGCAGTTTGTTGACATTTGGGTTCATTAAATTATTGTTCCCAATTAATGGGTAGGGAGTGTGTTGAGTTATTGGAATGGGTAGTTGACGTAACTCCTCCCCCCTTTGACTGAAAACTCTCCTGAGTTTTACTAGTTATCTCTATTTCGTTATGTTTTGATTTTTTATATATGTAAAATATGACTACTGTACCTAGGGCTATTAAACTGAATGTCAACGCTAGGCTATTAAAAATGTAGTTTAGTTTTTTGTGAAATCTGATTTCTTCGATCTTTTGAATGTTTTCGATCTGATTCGATACTAATTCATCAAACGTTAGCTGAGATGTAATATTATTTAAATTAAAATTATTATTTATTAAAAAGTGTTGTTCAAACTTATCTTCAGAATTATAATACAGATCTCCATTTATTTCTAATTTACAACCGTTAAATGTTATTAGTTTATTTCCACTTAAATTGAACTGTCTATTATTACATCTACTATTAGCTATAGAATTTACATGATTTTTTATGATTATTAAGCCAGGTTGTATTTCTATAGTTTCTACTTGTTTGTTCTTTTTTCTTAAGCAATTATTTCTGAAAATACAAAGATTAGACTTTTTTAAATTGCTTCTTTTTACTTCATTATTAAAATCATAAATTGAATTGTTTATTCTTAGGATCTCTCTTTTTTCAAAAACAAGTTCTTCTTTGTTTTCATTAGGTATAGGTACAAAAATTGATCTTTTTACTTTTCTTATATCTTTAGGTATTTGTATTATAAAAATTATTTTATTTTCTTTATAATGTCCTGCACTTAATCTTGTATTTTGCATTTTGTAGAGATCGATGTTGTAACGAATTATTTCTTCACTTGTTAATACATTATTATTCATAGTATTTGTCTTTGTGGCTACAAGATTATTTTGTATGTGTTCAATATTGTCTAGCAGAATTTTAATTTTTAGCAATATATCCAGATATAGGAGCTTATTTTCTAATTCTTTGTCATTCTTGGATATTTGATTTAATTTTGAGGTAATCTGCGTTCTGTCACTTTCTATTGCGTCTTTTAGTTTTGAAATTGTTTTGTTAAATACATGGTTTATCTCTATGTTTCCGTTAAGGGTTTTTATTATTGCATGATTGTTGTTGTCAATTGCTAGTAAATGTCTTTCTATTTCTGTCCTGTCAAAATCGTCCATTGTGCCATATAGCCATTTCATGCCTGTTCCAATAAAGTTTATTAGTCCTCTCGGATGTCTAGTAGGAATGATTGTCTTGAGTTTTGATTTTGCTTTTTCCAGTTCTGTATTAAGGAAGTGTCTGTCGTTGATATTTGCTATTACTTTTGTATTTTCTTCGAGTCCTTCTATGACATATTGAATTTCCTTGGGGTCAATGATGTGTAGAATAGTGTCGTAGTTGTAAGTTATGTCTGCGTCTTCTAGTGCTATTTCAGCGAAGCCATTTGTACTATTGATGTTTTCGACAACTAATGTGGTGTTATTTACAGTGAAGAGCGTCATTATTATGGTTATTAGCAGTGTCATGTGTACCTGAAAATTTAGTAGTCCTTTTTATGTTAGTTGGGTGAATATTTGATAAATTCGTTTTTTTGTATCTAGGTTCTTGTTTATGTCGAACAGCCTTATAGTTTTTCACGTACCCTTCCTGATTTGTGTTTTGATATTCCTCCCTGTCAATATTCAACTTTGTAATTTTTCTCTCTTTTGTGGTCCGTAGTAAATTATAAATTTTGTTCTTTTCTATTTTTCCATTTGCTATATCTATTGGTCTTGTCTTGGTTACGGAATGGATGGATCTGTTGTACCATTCAGTACATTTATTTTTTTTTTCCTGGACTGTTAAACTTGAATTTTCCATTTCTAACATTCGAAATCTTTCTGCTAAGGTGCTGTGAAACCTTTCGATATCCGCGTTTCCGGTATGAGAATTTGGCTTTGTAAAATGAATTTCTACTTGTTCTTGCCTAAGAAAATCTTTTACATTTGTTGAGTTGAATTCGTTGTCAGCTACTATGCGTTTCGGTTTTGAGGTGAGAGAGAAATATAAACGAAGTTTTTCTATAAGTGTTATACTGTTTCTGTCTTCTAAGTAAATAGTAGTAGCTTGTTTCGAAAATTTGTCTATGATGGTTAGAAAACTATGTTTCTTAATTACGTAAGTGTCCATGTGTATTATCTCATTCGTATCTGTGGGTGTTTCCGTTATAAAGAATTTCGGTTTATATGGTTTTCTGTCGTATTTACCTCTACAACAAATATCACAATTGTTAATATATTTTTGGATAAGTAGTTTCAAATTTTTGAAGTATATTGTATTTTTTAAACCCTGATAATTTTCATTTATCCCCGCATGTCCAGTTTCTTCTTTATGATATTTTTGAATATATCTGTAAGCTTCTTCCTCGTTTCTCATATCTTTAGCATGATATGAGCATCTGTAGAATTTTACACTACCATTAAATAATTCTATTAGCTTCTGTTGCACTATATTGTAGTCTGAATCTGAAATTCCTGAATAAATTCCTACTTTCCCCGTTTTTATAAATCTTCTGAAAATGTCCGACATGAATCCACTCCTAATATCGTCTAGACTTACAAAAATTTTTCTTTTATTGTCAACTATTCTAATTTCTTCCGTCTTACTTTCTGTCAAGATTATTTGGGTATAAAAACGGTTAACGACTGAGTCTAATATGGGAAAATGATCGTTCAGTTCCTCTTCTTGAGAGTGAATAGTAGCGGTTGTACTTATATTGTCTAAGTCAATTTCCCTTGTATTTTCATCTACTGCACAAATTTCACCAGTATCTGCGTTAATTCTACTGAGAAAATCGGCTAGAGTATTCTCCTTGCCTTTGATATACCCGATGTTAATATCGTATTCACCAAGTTTGAGTAACCAACGTTGAAGCCTAGGATTTATGTCTTTTCCTTTATATTTTGTTTGTAGCCATTTTAGTGGTTGGTGGTCTGTCATAAGGTCAAAGTTTCTTCCATATATGTATGGCCTGAAGTAATTTACTCCCCAAACGATAGCCAACAACTCCTTTTCTGTTGTTGAGTATCTTCTTTCGTGTTCATTTAGGGTTCTACTTGCGTAACTGATAGGATGATTATCCTGTGTTATTACTGCGCCTATTGCGAATTCGCTGGCATCTGTTGCTAATTTAAATTTCCGTTTAAAATCTGGGTATTTAAGGATGGGTGTATCGATTAGTAGTCTCTTAAGTTTGTAGAATGCATCCGTATATTGAGGGTCATTTTTATTAATCTTGGTATTCTTTTTTAAATATTTTGTCAAACCATGGGCAATTTTAGCATAGTCTTTTATGAATTTTCTATAATATCCTGTTATACCTAGGAATGATTTTATCTGTTTCTGATTTTCTGGAAGTTTTAGTTTTTGGATAGCCCCGATTTTGTTCGGATTAGGTTTGATTCCTTCAGTGGTAAGAATGTGTCCTAGATATTCGGTAGATTTTGCGAAAAAATTGCACTTATCAACTTGAATCTTAAGATTATGTTTTCTTAGAGCATTGAAAATTTTCTGTATACTATCCTTATGTTCTTGTATTGTGCTACTGAAAATTAAAATATCGTCAAGATATACAACACATATTTTGTTGATATACTCCCTTAGTACTGAATTAATCAATCTTTGAAAAGTAGCAGGAGCGTTTTTTAGTCCAAAAGGCATACGAACGAATTCATAATGACCTAATGGAGTAGAAAATGCTGTTTTCTTCCTATCTTCCTCTTTAATAAGGATTTGATGAAAGCCTTTGGCTAAGTCGAGAGTCGTGAAGTATTGTGCTCGACCAAGCTTTTCTAAAATTGTATCAATATTTGGGATGGGAAATTTATCACTGACAGTTATTTCATTCAAAGCCCTGTAGTCTATTACTATTCTCCATTTTTTTTTTTCATTGAATTGTCCGACTTCTTGGGCACAATCCATAAAGGAGAATTGTATGGAGATATACTTTCCCTAATTATCCCTTGTTCTAACATTTCCCGCATTTGTTTATTGATTTCTTCCTCATGGATCTGAGGGTACCTATATATCTTCGAATATACCGGTTTGTTAATCGTTGTCGTAATTTCGTGTCGTACTTCATGAGTGTGAGTAAGTAAGTTACCCTCTTGGAAAAATAGATCGGAATTTTTTTGAATAAGTTCCGTTAAAAATGTTTCTTCTTCTTTGTTCATATCATCACGTTTTAATCTATCTAAAATGTTATCTGATTGTATTTCTAAGGTTTGAATTTCTTCTAAATTGTATGGACAAGAATCTATAAATTTAATTTTATTGCCGTTTATTTGTAAGAAGTCTTCCTCAAGGTTTATGATTGCTGAAAAAGCTTTCAATATATTCTGTCCTATTAAAGCATCGAAATTTTTACCATTAAAGTTGGTTAATTTCCAGCACATAAGATTGTCTTCTTTAAATTCCCTAGGAAGGGGTGTGATAATTTCCTCGTCAATACAAAATTTACCATTTATTGTATTAAAGAATATGGGTTTTTCTAGTTTTGTTCTTTCAAATGTTGGTAATAATTTTCCGTTAAGCAATGAGGTCGTTGATCCTGTATCAAGTAAACATTTAATGTTCGTGTTTCCTATACTTAATTCTACTATCGGTAAATGAATCTTTGGGCTTGACACTGAAAATTTACCTCTCCTGTATTATTATTCTCGATGTGGTCTACTTCCATTGGGGTAGGCCCATTATTATTATGTCCAAGAGTTCTGTTCGAGTATTGGGTTCGTCTTGATTGCTGAGAATTATTTGTGTTAAAGAAAGTTTGTCGAAATTGAGCAGGATTGTTATTTTGACGAACTTGAGAAGGACTATTATGTGAATTTTGGGGTGATTGGTGTGTAAAAGTTTGTTTCTGTTGGTATGTCTTGTTCTGTCCGTTTTCGTTATGGTTTCCCTGTTGTTGGAATCGCTGATGTGTATTATATGTGTATTTCTGAAACCTATTGTTATATTGTCTTAGTATCCCTGTTTCTTCCAAGACGTAGTAAGCTTCCCTAAGGGTGGATATATTCCTACTATAAATAATGCTAGCCAAATTTGGATGTATACCGTTCAAAAATGTTTTTAGTACAATTGATTCGTTTGTAGGAGGTGAAAACTCTATGGGTTTATTGATGTCAAATTCATACTTAGTATTTAATTTGTCTAATATATTTTTAAGATTTTTAAAATATTCGCTTACATTATTGTAGTTTTTTATATTAATCGCCTGATGGTAAAGGTTGTGATACCCTTCCTTGATGCCAAAGTTTTTTATTAGCTCTTCCTTTATTCTTTCCCATGTTGATTCTGGTCCTAGGGCCCTTACCACTTGTAGAGCCGGTCCTTGGATCTTATTTCTAATGTACCTCTCGAATACAAACTGCTGTAGGATGGCATTCTCTTGGAATAATGGCAATATCAGCTCCACTTCTCTTATAAAAGATGATAGATCATAGTCTTTCGTACCATGGAATTCTTTGATCCGGGCAGCTTCCTTCATCAAGTCAGATCCAGATACATAGTACGGCTGGTGCTGGTGAGTTATTGGTGCTTTGTTGTGTGGACATTTTTGAAATGATTTGTTTTTTCTTTGTAAAAATATTGTCTTTAGACACTTCACAATGTAACGTTTTTTTTTTTTTTTTTTTTTTTTTTATTTTGTGGGTTTTAGCTCCCTTTTTCGTTATAGCTCTTTGGTGCTATATTGCCTTTAGACGTTGAAAAGGTTATTTAAATGAAGTCTGAAAAAATTATTTAAATGAAGTCTTTTGACTTTTAATGTCACTTTTCACTTTTTCGCAAGGATATTTTGTCCTTTTTTTTTTTGCCGGATTTAATAGTGTCCTTCAGGATAATCACTTATTTTTCCGATATTAGGTTCTTTTACGTCGACTGCGCCACTAACGAGTCCGAGGGTTCCGTAAGCAAAAAAAAATTACTTTTATTTATCAGTCCATTTTACAAAATGAATCCAACCTGTTCTAGAGCCCAGTTAAAACTGAAGCTAAAGCTACAAATGTAATACAGTAGGTTCTGTTTTTATGCGGTAGATACGTTCCGCAAGAAACAGCATAAAAAAAGCTACTAGTTCTATAGTAAAACTATAGATACGTTTCAAAAGTGCTAAAACCGCATAAATCTGAAATAATGTAATAAAATCGCATAAAAAAGGACACTAGTCCCATATTATAACTATAGATACGTTCCATAGACCGCATGAATCTGAAATAATTAAATAAAATCGCACAAACAAAATATTGTATTTTTGAAAATTATATCTTTATTTAAGAAACGTCAGAATCGAAAAATAAATTTAAGTCAGAAATAAAATCAGACAATACCCACATGTTGCGCGTTCGTTTAGGATTTGGCGTAAAATCACTTTCGTCACTTGAGGAAATGTACACGTCTGATCAGGATGGTGATGCAGGCGGTTTCATACTTGTAGGGTTAGCATTTCTGATGTAATCTGTGATGAGTTTTTGCTTAGCTGGTTTAGAATCTTGTTTATATGTACAATTCCCGATAGGTCGACATGCATTTTGTAATTTAAAAAAAAACCGCACTATTTCAAAACCGCATAAAAAAAAGCCGCATAAAAACAGAACCTACTGTACTTATAAACTAAAATATTATTTAGAAGTTCAGCTGACGTCTGTTGAAATAAGTATTGCAAAAAAATAATAATTTATTAAATTGTTATTATTGCGGAAATATTGTTAAGTGAAAAAAAACAGTTTGTCAAACTTTGCAGTTTATTGACATTTGAGAATTATTTGTGAAAAAAAACAGTTTGTCGAACTTTGCAGTTTATTGACATTTGAGTTCATTAAATTGCTACTATTGCGAAATATTGTTAAATGTTGAAAATGCAGTTTGTTGACATTAAATTGCTACTATTGCGAAATATTGTTAAATAAAGAAAATGCAGTTTGTTGACATTTGGGTTCATTAAATTATTGTTCCCAATTAATGGGTAGGGAGTGTGTTGAGTTATTGGAATGGGTAGTTGACGTAACTCGCGCATGAGCATACAGTAAGTTGCAGAAGAAAACAAGTAGCTTAAAAAAAGGTCTGATTCGGACATTTTAATACTAAGAGAAAATTTGGAAACAATTATTTTATGTTAACTGATAGTAGGCAAATAGTTAATTAGTAGATTACTTTACGTATGTAGTTCTTGAATTGATAGAAAGTGCACAAATCATATGCATATATCTGCAAAGTTAGAAACTTCTCTGAAATCAGAGCATTTGAGGGTGCCTGTAAACATGTCAAGGTTACTGTACACACACTTGAATGTGCGCTGCGCCTATGAATGCGCTGTGGCTGGTGAGCATACATACACACAGCATATACATATGCGCATATGTATATAAATTCACATATTTACATTTGCATATGCCATCTTCCTGTGTGCCTGGTAATGAAGCGTTTTCTATAGAGGATTTCGCTTCAGTTGAAGGGACTCTCAACAAATTTTACAGACACCACCAGACAGACAGACATAACATATGTACATATATAATTTTGGATGATTTGGAAAAATTCAAATATATAGGTCATATTAAAAAGCTACCTAACATTCTTTGCTTCTAATCACCAACAAATTCTTATCGACTGCTGCTAAATTTACATAATTCAGCCCCTTACTGTTAACTTTTGGTGCAAAATGTGTCTGTGGTGAAAAAGTCTTCGCGAGACGAGTACCCCTCGAAATTCCATACGTTCCTGTCATTGATACTTCTCTATACATTAACGTTCTCTCATGATGGAAAGAATAATGAGATGGCGCCTATCGTGGTTCCGTTACTTTGCTCTCAGCGAATTTGACAACTAGTTACGTGATTTTAGCTCCAGTATGGCCAGACTACCATTTTCGTAACTGGATTTAGCATTTGTTTTTGTTATTTAGTCTCAGAGCTTTAGTTCTTTCTTCCTGACATTTTTCTAGCCTCTTCTAATTAAAATGTAATTCAGTTTTATTTAGCTTTACTTTTCTTAACATCTGGTGGCATTGCCCGCGATTATTTAAGAAAATAAATCACGAAATTTTTATTGTGTTACTTAAAGAACGTTGTATGCGTGACAAATTGTCTTTAGAATGTGCGTTTTGTTTAATAAATGTGTTATGCTTATGTAAAATTTAATTTGAGTTTTTTTTGTTAAGCGAGACTTTTTTGTTAAGGGAACGACTTGTTTGCTGTATTTGAAGTTATGTAACTAGATAAGGTACTCTTTTTGTAAAAATGTCAGTATGGTTTCTTTAGTAATTTTTGGTATTTTGTGGCTTATTTTTACAATGAATACAACTCTTAATGTCCTATGTCTCACTAAGGATTGATGACCGGAAGAAATGATTACACCTCTATGGTTTTAATTCGCATTCAGTAAGTTCAAACGCTTTTTAAAACGTGTAAGAAGGTTTTCACTCTTAAGAAGAGTTAAGAGAAGACGATTTAATATTCTTGCATAACCTTAAATGGAGCCAAGAATTAAATTTGCACTTTCACATTATCAAATTTTATAAGAGTAAAAAAATTTTCATTAGCACTAAAATCTTCTCAGAGTGACCTTTTTTAACCTTTTTTTGTTTAATAATATAGTTTGTTTTTTAACTTAAAGTTTCGGTAGCTTTAAATTAAAAAAAAGAAACAAACACGAAACTTAAAAATTTTTGCATTTTGGGCATTAAATTTATTGTGAAGAGCAAATGGTTGGCAACACTGCACAACTCGGCAAACGTGACGTCACGCACTCTTGATGGGCGCAATCTACTTTCTATCATTCTTGACGCTCTCTGACCTGTAACTGAGTTACTGAGTTACAGGTCAGAGAACGTATCGATGACAGGAGCGCATGGGATTTTGTAGGGTACTCAACAGCAGTTGAGTAGAATTCGTTTGTATGAAGGAAGAAAGAATGTTAACGCTATAGGCTAACTACAGGCACTTTATCATAAAAAACAAACATGCTAAGTTCAATACTGACTTAGAAAGAGCAAATTATCCAAAAAAATGTACACGGTGAACGATATGAAGTGTTACCAATTTCACACTGCTTGTATCTGTAAAACAGCTCATGACATCAACGTCAAGATTGTTCTAATGACAGTTCAATATCTTGTTTATAAGCCATCAAAAGCATTTGCGTCTCAGTTTTGCTGAATTTTTTTTCTGTGATGGAATTCAAACGTAATAGTGTGATTGCGTTATATTTGGATGGAAAATCACAACCAGCCATTGTTCGTGAGCTCAGTCACTTCAAAGTGAATAAAATGTTTGTGTATCGCGTTTTAAAACGTTACAATGATACTGGTAGCATTGCAGGTGGAGGTGGACCAAAAAAACCGCAACAACGCCAGAAATGGTTCGGAAAGTGAGGGCTCGACTTGAACGAAATCGACGTCGAAGTGGAAGAAAAATGGCCAAAGAACTGAAAATATCGCAAGACAGCATTCGACGCATATTGAAAAATGAGCTCAAGGTCAAGGCTGACAAGTTCCACAAAGCACACGATCTTTCACCCCAGCAGAAAAAAGTTCGGTGCGAAAGAGCAAAAGAGTTGTTGCGCTTGAACGAACGTTGCGAATTTCCTAACATTGTGTTTTCTGATGAAAACAATTTCCCAATTGAGCAATTCATAAACACTCAAAACGATCGTGTTTACTTGACCAAACGCTCGTAGGAGAATTTGAGCCTACTATGGTAACTCGAAGTAAATTTCCCATCGCAAGTAATGGTTCGGGCCGCAGTGACCGCTGATGGATGATCTCCAATCGTTTTTATCGAGCCTGGTGTCAAAGTGAATGCAACTTATTATGGGGAAAATGTTTTAGAAGCTGCTTTAGAGCCGTGGACACGCAAACGTTTCGGTCGTAGACCATGGACGTTCCAAAAGGACTCGGCATCGTCTCACAAAGCTCGTGTGAACCAAGAATGGTTAAAAATCATGTTCCACACTTCATTTCGTTCACACAATGGCTTTCGAATTCGCCAGACGCAAAACCGATATACTATTCCATCTGGTCTATTTTGGAGAGCAAGGTGAGGACTAAAAAATATTCATGTATGGATACACTGAAAAAAGCGATTATACGAGAACGGGCTAAAATACCTCAAGATCACATTCATTCATTCATTCAAATTCGTGCAGCATGCAACTCATTTTTTTACCGTTTGAAGGCCATAGTCAAGGCAAAGGATAGTCATATCAAGCTAAAGTGAATATATGTTAAAATTGTAATCATTTTTGAACAATTTTGTCTTTGAAATCAATAAACACTAATTTCTTACAAAAAAGTTATGGTGTTTTGAATAGGTAACACTTCATATCGTTCACCCGTACATAAGGCATCTTCTGTTAAAACTTTGTTGTCTCTTCAACCAAATCAAATCCTTCATAGCGAATTGATTCATAACCAGGCACACAGGAAGATGGCATATGTAAATTTAAATATGTGCATATACATATGCGCATATTTATATATCGTGTGTGTATGTGTGTAGGAGGATGGTTCCATGTGTAAAAGTCCACGCAAGTGGGGAAAGTTACTGACCGCCATTCACTTGGGAGTGGCCAGGACGATTCTTCTTCCGGGATTAGCCCACGCATCCTCTGGGTAGCTTCCGAACACCCTTTCGGGGCTGAGCTAACGTGAGAAGGCGAAGCAGAAGAATAACAAAGCCTCGGATGAGAACTCCCTTTAGTGATGCCGACCCCTGCAACCGAAATAAGGAATATGAATTGAGGGCATGCACTTGGAATATCCGGTCCCTCAATGGGGAAGGTACCTCTGCCCGGCTGGCTTATGTTCTCGGAGAGTAAAGGTTTACATCACTGCCATTCAAGACATGCGATGGACGGGAGAGATTTCGTCGCTAAGTACTGTCGTGCACTCCGGTGGACGAGCGTCTCGCAATAATCCGCATAAAAGCGCGGTTTTTGAACATCTCGCTAATTTGCACCCACGTAGGGCGACGAGGCGACCAAAGATTCCTTCTATGAGCGTTTGGAACATTCCTATGAGCGCTGCCTCTGCCACGACAAAAAAATCGTGCTTGGCGACTTCAACGCCGGGGTGGGCACGGGGGAATTTTTGGTCCCACCGTCGGCAGCCATTCAGCTTACGCAACGAAACATCCGGTAACGGACAGAGGCTAATCGGCTTCGCCAAGCCCCGAAACATGGTAATATGCAGCACCAGATTCCAGCATAAATAGATACACCAAGCTACCTGGCTGTCTCCTGATCGAAAAACGCGAAACCAGATTGATTATGTTGTGATAGATGGAAGAAACGCTTCTAGTGTATTAGATGTACGTATGATGCGAGGACCCAACATCGACTCGAATCATTACCTTGTTGCAGCCAAACTGCGCACACGCTTCTGTGCAGCAAAAACGTACACTACCTACGCAAAGAATGTTCAACATCGAAAAGCTGCAATCACAACAGACAGCCAGAAGATTCGCCACTCGACTCTCACTCCTGCTCTCAGAGAGTACTGCCCAATAAACCGACATGCACGAGCAATGATGCAACATTTCTCGTTCTATACGTACCGCCGCCGAAGAAGAAATTGGATTCGGTACGACGAGGAATGTCATGCTGCCACAGAAAGAAAGGATGCCACCTATAGAGCCACGCTGCTTGCTCTTTATTCAATGAAATTTGTCGTCTATTTGTACGTACTTACAAAAACAAAGGCGCACTAGCAGCAGCGTGCACAACACGATGACCATTTTACTGCCAAGAATTCCAAAATATTCTTTAATACAATAAAAATTATTTCATTCACATTTGTCGTCGAAGAAAAAAATTTTAAATGAACTGTAAATATTATAATATTTCGTTTATTTCAAGTCTAAAAAATAGTTACCGTTTTTAAAGACCACTCAGATCTAATATGAGTTTAAATTACAACAGATAAATATTAAATAAATTAAAAAAACGAACTTAGAAATTTATAAAAGCTATTCTTTGAATCCAAAAAGTCAGGCGGAATAGAATTCGAGATCTCATTGAATTCTCTTAAAGCCCGGGCAATAGGAGCATTACGCGCATAATTCGAGTTAAGAATAAGATGAAATGGATAAGTATGTAATGCGTAGAGATCTAGTAGGAATATCAAAGCGAATGCTACCTAAAAGGTATGAAAAATCACTTTCTCCCTTAATTACTCTAAAAACAAAAGACAGTGAGAGTACAGAGCCCTCCAGATAAATGTTGTATATTCTAATCTAGAGCGAACAAAGGAATTAAAAAGTAATTTGTGAGTGTAGGGGCCCGAGAACATCGAGCTATTACGCCGTATAAAACCTAAGATTGAGGAAGAAGTAGATACAATAAAGTTAATGTGACTGTTGAATCAAAAATATGAGTGAAAGATCACTCCTAGATCATGAACAGATTGAAGTAAAGTATTATCAATGCTATAAGATGACCGCCGTAGCCGAATGGGTTGGTGCGTGACTAGTATTCGCATTCGCAATTCACAGAGAGAACGTCGGTTCGAATCTCGGTGAAACACCAAAATTAAGAAAAACATTTTTCTAATAGCGGTCGCCCCTCGGCAGGCAATGGCAAACCTCATAGTGTATTTCTGCCATGAAAAAGCTCCTCATAAAAATATCTGCCGTTCGGAGTCGGCTTAAAATTGTAGGTCCTTTCATTTGTGGAACAACAACAAGACGCAAACCACAAATAGGAGAAGGAGCTCAGCCAAACACCCAAAAAGGATGAACGCGCCAATTATATACATATACATATATATGTATATATAAGATGAGTGGAAAATATTTTGAGTTTTGGCGGAAGTGACATGAAAACATTTCTTAATGTTTAGAGAGATGCTAGAGTTACTGCATTAGCGAACGCATTAATTTCCGTTTACAAAAAAGGAACTTCCTCATTTTTTATAATTGCAGAAAATATTTTCAAATCATCAGCATGCAGAAGAAAGCTGGCAAATGAAAAACAGGTACTAATTTCAAATTCATACTACGAAGAGAAGAGGCCTTAAAATAATGTCTTATGGCATCCCTTAAAATAATGTCTTATGGCATCCAACAAAATGAAAACCAAACTCCGTGTAAACACAATCGACTTGGAAACCTTCAGCAAAAGTTGAAAAGCAATATTCACCAAAAGCAGCCAGGTTGGAAACTGTACGCGAGATAAATGCATGCTGATTGGGCGAGATTAAGCTCTTAGTTGCAAAGTACATATTTTCCTTTACAATTCCTTCGAAAAGTTTAAATATAATAGAAAGCTTCGAGATCGGCCTATAGTTGCACACATCAATATTTTTGCCACTTTTGAAAATAGAGTGGTAGTTGTAATTTTCCTATCGTTGATAAAAACTCCAAAAGATAGAGAGAAACTATTTTGAGAGGGATGACAATAGCCGGGCAGTTTTTAAGAAAAATTACGGACAGCCCATCCTTATCAGTCTACGAAGTAGTTTTTAAGCCCAAAATTATATTTTGAATGTTCAGAGAAGCCTAAAGGGAAGGCTAAAATTGCCAAAATTCAAAGATGAAAGTAGATTATCATGCAAGAAGAAAACTTACGTATCATCACTAGTGAAATTAGATTTTAAAAAATCGGCAAACAAATTGACTACGTCTGCAGGAGTACTAGCTGATTTGTCATTAAAACGAACCGCAGAAGGGACTCCCGCGCTTGACTTTTTAGGTTAGGTTAGGTAGTGATGGTTGGCCAGAGAGTGGGCCCACTTGGACGAAGAAGTTTGGTTCATCCTTGTGATAGCATTGCAAGAGGTGGAAAAAAGGTGAAGGAAAAAAGAGGACGAAAAGGAAAGGGATGGGGAAGGTTGAGAGTTTGTGGACTACGAACGGTGACTAGTCTGCGGTTGTGTTAACCTCTTTATGTTGCTGATGAAGTTAATCAGATTTTTGTTTTCAATACCTGCTATACCTATATATCAGCAGGCGCAGAAAAGAAGTGAGAACCAAGATGCTTGAACCTTGGTCCCGCGAGAGCTGCGCAGCTGAGGAGCAGGTGCTGAGATAATTCCACCTTGACTTTTTAGATTTAACAAATCGCCAAAAGGCCTTAGGATTAGCCTTAAGACTCCGTCAATAAATAAACAAAAGGAAGGGGAATTACTTGTATTGTATGTGAAGAAGAAGAGTATGCGAAAGCAATGGAAACAACTTTCTATCCACGGTGTCTTCCGCATAAAAAAGCAAAAAACTGCATTTGGAGGCTTTATACTCATTTATGATTTAACAGTTTAACAAGCGGCACTTCCTTTGCATTATTTTGTTTAGTTTTAATCTCACAAATTACAATATTACCAAGCCATTTACTGAATTTTTACAAACATTTCATTTCTCCTACTTTGGCATGCTTGTTTTGTATTGCGAAGGGCTTGTCAAAATCTCGAAAAATAAAGTGACTGTTTAATGGCGCCACCTCCGCTACTCAATTCGCCTTGATATGTATGTATAACTTTACGTATGTGATTACCCAATTATCAAATTATCAAAAGGTACTTGTTTTTTGCATGTTTATATACATTATATATACATTTAGCAGACCGTCAGTAGTCTCAATAGGAGGAACGCATGGTGAAAAGAATTTTAGAGGTGTGACCAAGTTCAGACCGTTAACCGGCTCTCAGCGGATTTGAAAGGACTAGCTGATTGGCTGACGTAATTGGGGTCATGATAGCGGATTTTTACGAAAAAACAAGAATTGTGTTGTTGATATGCGAATGACGGCAACGAATTCGGCTGAGAGCAAAATATAGTATGTGTACTATATGTGAGTCGAAAGAGTCGATAAAAGCTTGAAAGAGGAGAGAAAAGGCTAGACCTAACCAAGGTGTCCTGGAAAATGAGTGTGCGTCCCAATCTCTAACTCTATTAAAAGCCTCTTTCGCTTCAATAAGCATTAATTTAATAATATATTTCACAACGAACAAAAACCTGTTTACATAAAACGAAATATATATAATATTTCCTTTTACGACAAGAACATCTGCAGTTGTTTTTTGTTTATATGCACTTTGATTGTTGCACCACGTTACGTTTTACGCGTTACGTCAGTCAAATGCGTTGCCGCAACGGTAGCAACGGTTGTGACAGACCTATTACTTTTCATTTCATTTGCATATTTAGCCTTTTGAATTATTTCATACTCCCTTATTTATTCAATAAAATTTAAAACTATCATTTAAAACGAAGTCATATAAATTCAACATTGGCTATTAGTATCGTTATTAGAAAGAGCAAATCACACAAAATATACCAACTGTGCAATTAGTTACATTGGTTACAATATTATTAAATTCCTTTAATCAAATCAAATCAATATCTTTATATGAAAATTATTCATCTAAGCACGCGAGAACCCAACGCGCTTACATAAATACAAATATTAAGAAAATGGAATAAGTAAATATGTGTATTTAATATAATTTATTTGTACTGTCGATATCGATAACTATGATAGACAGCTGATATTGGCAAACTGTGTTGACATTTCTGTTAGTAAGGTTTGACAAGTCATCATGAATCGTTTAACGTCAGAACAACGCTTCCAAATTTTAGAAATTTACATAGAAAAAAAATCTGTTCGCGAAGTTCATGGAGTATCAAGAAGAAACTGCTGTTCCGATGGATGGCGAGCGCTATCGAGCCTTGCTGACTAAATTTTTGTTTCCAAAAATTAATCAGCTAAAACTTCAACAACATTTGGTTTCAACAAGACGCCGCAACTTGCCATACACGACGCCTAACAATCTTTTTATTGCAATATTCAAGCCACCATTGACGCCATAAGGCCAGAAGATGCCATGTAGCTCATAGCAAAACACAAATGCCTGGAAATTATCTACCAGATTGTAATAAAAAAATCACGCGGTATAGCCTACTGGAGCGAGAGCTAAGGTCCATTCCCGATTATATGTATATACATATATATATACAGGGAGCTGTAAAACAGCTCATGACAGCAACGTCAAAATTGTTCTAATGACGGTTCAATGTATTGTTTATAAGCCATCAAAAGCATTTGCGTCTCAGTTTTGTTGAATTTTTTTTTTTTTTTTGATGGAATTCAAACGTAATAGTGTGATTGCGTTATATTTGGATGGAAAATCACAACCAGCCATTGTTCGTGAGCTCAGTCACCTCAAAGTGAATAAGATGTTTGTGTATTGCACTATAAAACGTTACAATGATACTGGTAGTATTGCAAAACGCTATGAAGGTGGATCAAAAAACCGCAACAACGCCAGAAATGGTACGGAAAGTGAAGGCTCGACTTGAACGAAATCGACGTCGAAGTGGAAGAAAAATGGCCAAAGAACTGAAAATATCGCAAGACAGCATTCGACGCATATTGAAAAATGAGCTCAAGGTCAAGGCTGACAAGTTCCACAAAGCACACGATCGTTCACCCCAGCAAAAAAAGTTCGGTGCGAAAGAGCAAAGGAGTTGTTGCGCTTGAACGAACGTTGCGAATTTCCTAACATTAGGTTTTCTGATGAAACAAATTTCCCAATTGAGCAATTCATAAACACTCAAAACGATCGTGTTTACTTGCTGTTTACTACGCTGATGGATGCTCTCCAATCGTTTTTATCGAGCCTGGTGTCAAAGTGAATGCAACTTATTGTGGGGAAAATGTTTTAGAAGCTGCTTTAGAGCCGTGGACACGCAAACGTTTCGGTCGTAGGCCATGGACGTTCCAAAAGGACTCGGCATCGTCTCACAAAGCTCGTGTGAACCAAGAATGGTTAAAAATCATGTTCCACACTTCATTTCGTCCACACAATGGCTTTCGAATTCGCCAGACGCAAATCCGATGTACTATTCCATCTGGTCTATTTTGGAGAGCAAGGTGAGGACTAAAAAATATTCATGATGGATACACTGAAAAAAGCGATTATACCAGAATGGGCTAAAATACCTCAAGATCACATTCGTGCAGCGTGCAACTCATTTTTTGACCGTTTGAAGGCTGTAGTCAAGGCAAAAGGTAGTCATATCGAGCTAAAGTGAATATATGTTAAAATTGTAATCATTTTTGAACAATTTTGTCTTTGAAATCAATAAAAACTAATTTTACACAAAAAAGTTATGGTGTTTTGAATAGGTAACACTTCGTATCGTTCACCCTGTATAATTGCCCCGTGCACCCTTTTTTGGGTGTTTGGCGAACTCCTCCTTCTATTTGTGGAGTGCGTCTTGATGTTGTTTCACAAATGGAGGGACCTACAGTTTCAAGCTGACTCCGAACGGCAGATATTTTCATGAGGATTTTTTCATGGCAGAAATATACTAGGTTGTTTGCCATTGCCTGCCGAGGGGCGATCGCTATTAGAAAACACTTTTTCTTAACTTTGGTGTTTCACCGAGCTTCAAACCTACGTTATCTCTGTGAATTCCGAATTGTAGTCACGCACCAACCCATTTGGTGCCGGCGGCCTATTAGACACCAAATATTTCGATACAAATAGAGCCAATATTTCCAGATGCACTACTTGGACTTTTCCCTGTCCAGTTTTGCATTACTGTATACGATACACCACGGTAAATTGGAGAAAAAAATGTAAAATTGTTCGAATCTTACTTAGAAATGTTCTAATTTATAAATGATTGGCGAGTAATACTTTATAATGAAAATTACTTATACATTTCTATTAATTTTTTGCATACATATTTCGCAGTACAAACATACTTACAAAGATAAGATATACATACATGCATATTTAAATAAAATAAATTCAGTGATGATTGCGGTCCCTGTACCTAACTCCCGAAATTGTGAACCGATAATACCTCACGTGGTCCGGTGTGTGATTCTTGGGCTGCTAATAATACTTCTGCTGGCGAGCGCATCCGTTTCTTAAGAAGGCTGCCTAGCTAATGTTGAGAAGGATAATTAAGCAAGTTTTGGCCTATTGGTTTGGTAAAGCGTACACTTATAGCCGTTTACTGAAGAATTCCATAACATCGAGCTTATGCTTCTTGCCCGCATCATCCATTGCCACTCGCTTTGGACTTCTCGCTGTCATGCACTCCGCGCAATTTCGAATCTATTCGGCTACTGATTATCTGAAATTTATCAAGTAAAACCGCTGCTTAATCTTGTCCAAGGTTTTAGTGATACCAAGATGACCTCTACTTGTCCCACTGTGGAATTCCCCTAACATAGATGCAATTCTGGATTTAGGAACTGTAATCAGATCACGGGAATCTTTTCCATACGCCATGCAGAACTCCATCATTTATTTTAAGGATTTTCCACTGTGCCCAATGTGCCTTGCCATGTTGTTTCCCTTTACGATGCTCAAGGTGGTTTATCTCCAGCGTCTTTTGCTTCCTTCCACTTGACCTCGTCTTCGGTTGGCTACAAGATGTTCTACAACTGCGAGAAATATGTCTAGTTTTACTGCAGTTGTAACACTTAATATCCGAACTGAATAGTCTTAGCATTTGAGGTAAGTACTCTCTTATAATTACCTAATTGTTGCGAGGTAGGCTGTTTGACTTCAATCTGATGGATTTTGGGCACTGTTTTGCAAAAGGCACTGTTTCAGCAAACGCCTCTTTCGGTGTTAAGTATGCTGCCTATTTTGTGTCTAGATCCCGTATACCTCTTATGAATTCATGCCTCTGATAACTTCATCTTCTCAACGAAATCTGCTGTTTCTTTCGCATATCCCAAATGTTCCAACCACTCAATAATTGTTGCGTACCCCTGTACGCTCTCATTTGACCTCTGGTAGCGATTCGTTAGTTTCAATTGGAATATTTGCTGGCTGTGGTCACTCCGTTACATTACGCTCTATTGTTGCCCTTTCGGCTCCTGGAATTGGCTGCAGTACTTTGGCGGCAGACCTCTTGAGCGAGACAACCAATGCTGCAACTTTATCTGCAGTACTCTAGTGATTTGTGCTTGGTGCTACGTTTACGTCTGATGTTAGAGTAAACTCTCCAAAGGAAGCCCTGTTGTTGCGTTCGTAGATTAAAAGATCGATAAAGTTTAGTGCATCTTTATATTTGCGCCAACATTCGGTAGTGGGTTCCCAATGAGATTTAAGTTAGGTTAGGTTATAATGGTTGCCCAGAAAGTGGACCCACTTAGAGGAGGAAGTTTAGTTCATTTTGTGATACCCTTGCAAGGGGAAAAGAGGAAACCGATAGGACGAAAGGAGAGGGGTGGGGGGTTGAGTATTTGGGTAGTACGTGACTTATTAGCGGCTGTATAAGCCGCTTTATGCTGCTGATGAAGTTCATCAGATTTTTGATATCAAGGCCTGCTATGTGTACAGGTGTAAAAAGAAGGTTGAACCAAGAGGAAATCTTAGTCCCGCGAGAGCGGGCAGCTAAGGAGCAGGTGCTGAGATGATCCCACTTCATCCTCCATACAGCTGACGCAAAGAGGACTCGAAATAATTCTGAGTCCCATGGCATTTATACCCTGCGGATAGTGCCCCGTGAGAACGCCCACAAAATTTGAGAGCTAAGATTTTGTCATTCTCAGAACATCCCTCGAACGGCTCCGATCGACACGTGGCCAGAAGGATTTCACGATCTTACACGTTCGTGTACTTGAATTCTGATGCAATCGAAAGTGTTTGGGGCCACCTCTGCTTGGAACACACTGCAGTAATCCGATAAGCTGAAGTTGATTTTCATGGGGAGTTGTTTGTAGAATACTCGTCCTCCAACCCTACCGCTCAACTTTGAGCCATCCGTGAACAGGTTAACCAAGCCCTGTTCCCAAGTGTTGCCCCCGGGCCAGTTCCCCTTTGATGGAGTATGGGTGGACTAAGTTCCGCTTGGACTAAGTGAGGATACACACTGATCCGTTGTCAGGTGGATGAAGCTTCTAAGGATACTTGAGTATCCGTAAGTGCGCTCGAGCCTAAAGCCCGAACCTCTTAGCCTGATTGCAGTATGTGCAGGAGCAGTTTTGCTCGTGCTACAGGTACCACATTTAACATCACATTAAGCGCTATAGTAGGACTAGTTCAAAGCGGCCCTGATTCCAATGATTGCAGACCTTGGAACTCTCTCCAGCTTCTTAACCGATGTCATCTACTTTAGTGAGTTCCACGAAAACAATGACTGCATGTAACAAAATTGGCTTTATTATGTTATTATAGAACCAAAATACAACTCTAGGCGAAAGGCCCCATCTTTTGCCCATTGCGCCCTTGCATCCATACAAGACGATTGTTGCCTTTCTTACTTTTTCTTCAATGTTTGGCTTCCACGTTCGCTTACTGTCAAGAATAAGGCCTAGGTATTTCACCTTGTCAGAAAGCACCAACGGAGCGCCCCCTATTGAGGAGAGTTGAGCCCTGTCTTAAGAGGATTCACCGACAAGCCGCAATCCGCTGCCCATCGAACAACTAGGTTCAGATATCCCTGCATCAACTCGTACAGGGTATCTACAAACTTTTCTCTAACAATTAGTGCCACGACATCCGCGTAGACAATTACCCCTCAGCCCCTCCTCACCAGTTCCACCAGCAAGTCATTGATAACAATAACCCAGAGAAGTGGTGAGCTTGCGGCATGCCCCCACTCACCTGCCACGACCGTTCTGGCGCAAAGCATTCCGTAGATAAATGTGTAAAGTTCGGCTCCAACCCCCCCGCCTACCCAGAGATTTAGTTATTGCCCCCGGAAGGTCGTTATTAAAAGTCAGTGTCGAGGACGACGCCAACTGTGAGTCCTTTCTGATATAGAGACTCCTCAATATCTTTAACAATTGTGCGCAGGGTAATCTCCATTGGTCTTCCTTGGCAGTATAAAGCCCCTGGCTACGCAGCTCGCTTAAAAAGGGCTCAACCAACGGCATGACAGCTCCGCAGATTTCTGCAGTTGGACAGGTATGATGCCATCAGGACCAGGCGACTTGAAGGGCCCGAAGGAACCAATGGCCCAAGAAAAGTGGCGCTTATTCAGCAACCAGCCCCGGTTCCGAAGACAGATTGGTGTACTTCCCAGGCTGGTACTGGATGCGTCGGAAAATGATTAGTGATTCCTCGCCACTCATCGCCCAGCGTCCCAATTCGTCCTTCAGGAGTCCCAAGGGAGCGGAGCTCCTTGTGAGGGCTCACCTAAACCTTGAAGATTCATGACAGCCCTCCACGCTTCCACAGAAGTTTTTCCAAGAGTCTCTATTGGCATTCCTAATTTTGAACTTATAGATTCCTAACCCTAACGGCGTGGTGCTCAGAAGGCCTTCCGCTGCGAGACGAGCTAAAGACGTCAATATCGCCATTTTTGAACTTTTTTAAACCATTTCCTTGCTTTAGACTCGCCTATGACACCTTCTCCATACACGTCGCAAATGTCCCGGGCTGCTTCGGCGTCTTTTTAGCCGCGATGAAAAGCAAAGAAGACCAGGTTACGAAAGTGTTGATTTTTACTTCCTGGGTATTCCATTTCTAAGCCTCAAAACTAATATAAAATTAAATAACTCAAAAATCCAATTAACATATTGTAGTTGTGTATGGCAGAAAGAGTTCTATCGAAAGAACCCTTACCATTTGCCAAACAGTCAATCAAAGAGTTAGTGAAAAAAATATTCATGTGTTGGTTTGGTTCTTTGCTCTATGTTAATACCGTTTTCTCGTTCAACCGAGAGAAATGGTTTGCTACTATTGGGAGAATAATTATAGAAATCGTTACCATTGCTGAATATATAGTATAAGCATTTAATTGTTGAAAAATATTTTCGTTGGTGAAGTAAGGGCCTGTATTTACTGTATGTGGTTGGTTAGTGATTATTTGAGTGAAGATGTTACTCAGCGTATTGTCGGTGTTTATGTTCTGTGCTGAGCATATTTGTCGAATCGTCAAATTTAGCGTTAGTTGCGTTACGACTGGAGTGAGATTACTGGGATTAGATTCTGGTGTGAAATTTTTTTGTTCGTTATAGTTGACTTGATGTTTTTTGTGATAGAATCGAATGAAGGGCCACCTGTAATTGAAGGAATTAGGTTTCTATAAAACGTAATTGCGTCTTTCATTGTACATTTCTTTTCCACTTCAATTTTTAAGATCTGGGTTGTTGTTTTTGTTGTTAAGGTGGTTGAACATTTCTGAACTAATTAGTGACCAGCACCGTTTTACTACAACTACCTCGTGTGATGTTTTGTTTTTTTTTTTTTTGGTTTTTGTTTCCAAGTCAGATCCATTTAGTGAGGTCCAGGTATAGCAGCAAATCCTTTATCTCGATGTCTGAGATCTCCTTAATTTGCTGTAGGAAAGGCTTACCGAAGGATCGGAGTCGTGCCCTGGCTAGTCCCGGACATTCACATAAATAGTGGAAAAGACTTTCCTTCGCCCCTTCGCTTGACAGCTTCTACAGATAGGATGGAAAGGTATATTGAGTCTAGCTGTATGATTTGTTTTTTTTTTTTGGTTTTGTTTCCAAGTCAGATCCATTTAGTGAGGTCCAGGTATAGCAGCAAATCCTTTATCTCGATGTCTGAGATCTCCTTAATTTGCTGTAGGAAAGGCTTACCGAAGGATCGGAGTCGTGCCCTGGCTAGTCCCGGACATTCACATAAATAGTGGAAAAGACTTTCCTTCGCCCCTTCGCTTGACAGCTTCTACAGATAGGATGGAAAGGTATATTGAGTCTAGCTGTATGATCCCCTACTTTCCAATGTCCTGTAAGGGTTGCAGTGATGCGTGAAATGTTTGCCCGAGAACATCCTAGCAGGTCATTCGTTCTTTGGATTTTGTATGACGGCCATGTGTTTTTTGTTGTAATACATGTAGGTACTTGCTTCCATCTTCTTTCGGCTAAAGCATGATAGTGTGAAGCAATGGATGCTTTTAGTGGGTTCAGTGGGGTGGAGACTGTCACCGCCTCTGCTATGTCTAGTGTCGAACCCTTTCTTGCTATCTCATTGCCCCGTATGTTCCTATGACCGGGAACCCATATCAGGGTAATTTCAATCCAATGGCTGAGCAGTTTCAGCTTCTCTCTACACTGTAGGACCCGTTTGGATGAAATGTAGTCAGAGTCTAAGGCCGTAATAGCTGCTTCACTGTCTAAGAAGATAGCTACTCTTGCACCAACTTCCTTGTAGAGTTTTAGGGATTTGCATGCTTCTCTGATCGCTAAAAGTTCTGCCTGGAACACGGTGGCATAATCCGGAAGACGAATTGATTGAGATAGGTTGAGTGGCTCCGAATGGAAGCCAGCTCCCACACCACAGCTCATCTTAGAACCATCGGTATAAATTTCGATATCGTGTCTTCTAATCGCCTTTACTTTGCTCCACCCGGTTCTCGGTGGAAAACGTACCGTAAAGCTCTTCTTGAAGTTGAGGTCGGGGACTGTGTAGTCTGATCCGTTTTTGAGCAGCGAGGGTCCCTGTAGGAGGATCTTACTGTGACCGTACGACCTTGTGGTCCAGCTTCCTATGTCTCTGAGTCTCACCGCGCTACAAGTAGCTATTGTTTTAATGTGTAAATCTAATGGCAATAGATGTGTTAGTACATTGAGCGCTTCAGTAGGACTGGTGCTCAGCGCTCCTGTAGTTAGGATACACGCTGTTCTTTGTACCTTGTTCAGCTTAGTTTTGTTGTATTTCTTTTCTGTTGCAGACCACTAAACTAGTGCCGCATATGTTAGTATTGGCCTTACAATGGCTGTGTAGGACCAGTTGGATAGTTTTGGTTGGAGACCCCATTTTTTTCCCAACATTCTCTTACACGTGTAAAGTGCTATATTTGCTTTCTTTACCCTGTACTCTACGTTGGACTTCCAGCTGAGTTTGGGGTCCAGGATAAACCCTAGGCGTTTTGCCTGTTTGGTTAGCGTGAGGCTGACGCTGTTTAGTTTTGGGAGATTAAAGTTTGGCACCTTGGTTTTCTTGGTGAATAGCATCAGTTCAGTTTTTCTCGGGTTTACACTTAAACCACAGTCCGTGGCCTAATTGCTAAATAATACCAGAGCTCCTTCCATAATCTCACTGATTGTGGTTGGAAACATTCCTGAAACCATAAGCACCATGTCGTCCGCGTGCGCCACTACTTTAATTCCCTTGCTGTTGAATTTGGTGAGGATGTTGTTGGCGACTAGTAACCACAGCAGAGGGGATAAGACTCCTCCCTGAGGGGTTCCCCTGTTGACAGAGCGTTTTATCGTGCTGCTGCCTACCTCACCGATGATTATTCTAGTTTTGAGCATGTTCTCTATCCATTCGTTGAGACCTATGTCTGTGCCTAACATGTTAAGAGCCTCAATTATAGATCTTGTGGTAACATTGTTGAAGGCCCCCTCTATGTCGAGAAAAGCGACTAGTGAGTATTGCTTGTATTCTATGCTCCTCTAAATCGCACTTACAACCTCATGAAGAGCTGTCTCTGTGGATTTCATTTGAGATAGGCATGTTGAGATGGTGAAATCGTTGAGTCTGTAATCTTTTCCCTGAGATATACATCCAACAATCGCTCGAGAGTTTTGAGGATGAAGGAGGATAGGCTGATGGGTCTGAAATCTTTCGTTGTATCATGACCGCGTCTACCAGCTTTGAGGATAAAGATCACTTTTACCCTCCTCCAGCTTTTTTGTATATGCTCTAGCATAAGGCTTTTCCTGAAAAGGACCTCCAGCCAAGGAATCGCCGTTTCTCGAGTGTTCCACAGCATGGCTGGGAATATCCCATCTGGACCGGCTGCCTTATATGGTTCAAAGTTTTTTATCGCCCATAATATTCTATCTTGGGATACGATGTGGTTGATTATAATGGGTGATAGTTTGGATGTTTGAACACTGTCAGTATTGTTCTCAATATATTCTGTGTTGCCTAGGAAGTGTGTATTTACAAGATGTTCTAGTGTGTCGGCCGAGGATTTTGTCCACTCTCCGTTATCTTTCTTCAAGAAGGAAGGGCAGGAGTGTTCCTTGGATAAAAGCTTGCCTAGTCTGACCGTATCTTTGGTCGATTCTATGGAACTACAAAAATCTCTCCAAGCCTCTGTCCGAGCCCCTTTGATTGCTTTCTTGTATTTCCTAAGGCAGTCTTTGTATGGTTTGAAGTATTTGTGTTTGTAGCACATATTGAAGATTTTCTTCCACCAGGTAGGATAGGTTGTTTTGCCATATGTGGCGGGACATGAAGCTTCAAGTCCTTTCGTCAACGAAGTTTCGAAAGCTCTTACTTTCTCATCTAGGTCTTCCCTTGACGTTATGGTTCTGTTTAAGTTTTGAAGTTTAGACTGGGTCACTCTACAGAATGTGTGATAGTTTGTTTTTCTAGGATTTCTATATGGGACAGGTTTCTCAAGCTTAAGATCGATATCAAAGAGGATCCAGCTATGGTCCGAAAAGGATTTCTTGTCGGATACTCTCCAATTTGTGACTATTTAAGAATTATTGTTTGTGCATAGAGTAACGTCTATGACCTCTTCCCAGCCTGGAAAGTTTGCCGAGTTCGGAAAAGTTAAGGTTGGGGTGGTCCCAACATTACATATGTCTAGGTTGGTGTTTAATAGGAATTCAAAAAGTGACTCACCTCTTTCATTCGTCTCTGAACTGCCCCAGAGCTCGTTCCTGACGTTTGCGTCGCAGCCCATCAATAGTTTGTCTGTGTTGTTTAATGTTGACATGAATCGAGCCACTTCGTCTGGCGGCGCCGGTTTCTCATGTGGCATATACACCGATGCCCGGTATATCGCCGATTTCTGCAGCTCCACTTTCACCACCGTAAAATCGGGAGTACTAAAATTAGAACACAGAAAAGCTTTTAAGTGTTTTTTAGTGATTATGCATGATCGTGGCTTACCGTCTGCTTTGTTGTAGAATATGTTGATGTTCTTGTTGTTTTGGAACCCCTTAATCTCGTTGTCTTTGACCCAGGGCTCCTGTATGAAACCGATGTCGATGTCCCCTTCCCTGAGGAAGACATCCAAGTTCTCTGTAGCACATTTCGAGTGCTGCAGATTCACCTGTATGGCTCTAGGCATCGGGTTTATTGTCGTCTTCAGCTAGGTCAAGCTTTTCTAGTCTTTCTAGCTGTATGTTGTTGTCGACCTCCTTTGGGTCTTCCTCATTTTCATTGCTATCTGCTTTGAAAATTTTCAGTTTGGCCTTTCTTAGACCACACCGCATATTGTTGTCGTGTTGTTTTAGTATTGGCAGGCACTCATAGTTGATCTGCAGAACGAATGACATGCTGCTCTTTTGCAGCCTTCACGATTGCCCAGTCGTCCATCGGCACCACAGGGTTGTGTGACTTCATATATTTCAACACTTCTGCACCGCTCAAGTCCATCACCGGTAGCCAAATGCGAGTGCGAGGAGGGCAAGGGATGTCCTTGGCCGGAATGAGCTTAAGTTTTAAGCCTTCCAGTATGCTGCCCTTGACCAGTCGTCGTCGCACTTGATAACCCTACAGCCGCGAAGTACTCCTGCAGAATCGAAGGAAGGGGGAGTTCCGCCCTGTGTTCCAACCACATGCTTGTCTAGCACGAGCTTGGATAGTTTGGCCTCCACTTGCCCCCACTTCTGCAGGACCACTTTGCCACTGTTTGTGGTCTCGTCGATTAGTGCATATAGGAGGTTATCTTTAACCACCTCACTGAACGGTTGTTGCTTTGTTTCTTCGATGCTGCTGGACACCTTAGATCTCTTCGGTGTCTGATCGATCACGTCCTGTGACCTGTTTCTCTTCATCGCATCGCCTTTTTTCTTGTTGTCCTCTTTAGGTTTGTTGGATAAGAAGTCTTCGTACTCCTTAACCACCTGCTGGTATTTTAACTTGTCAGCCGCGTCGCGCTCGTCAATCGCTCCAGCGAGTTCATTTTTGGCAATCTTGCTTAGAATGAACCTCGCCTTCGTGTAGCGAGACTTCATGAGGGCACCCTCGGATTTGTGCAGCACGAATTTTTTGTTTTTTCGTTTTGTTGTAAATTCATTATCATCTGTTTCTTACGGTTGCTTCGCCTGACTGCGCCAAGCTCCACAACCCACGAGTATTAAGGGGAAGTAATGGGGTCCCCCGCGGCAGCGCCCCTTACCGCGGGGCGGAAGCTGGGAACCCTCTGAGCAATTTACGGACATTGTCCGGGAGCATGTGTCGGAGGTGTGTGGAGGGACGTTGAACTGATCGTAAATTTTTGGGTTATTACATCATTTCACAGTATGATTGAGCTTACCGCAATTCTTACACTGAATTGGGTTTGGGCAATAAGGTTACACTATCGCTGAATGCCACGTAATATCAACTCGTTTCGGGAGATGATATGTGTCAAAGTGGAAAGCTTAGGCTTGCCATCCACAACTTTAGAAAATTTGTATACTTCTATGGCACCTTGATCAGATAAGGTTTTGACAATTTCTTCTTCATCAAGATCATTTAAACATGGAGCAAATATGGTACCTTTTGTATGGTTGAGCTTATTGTGATACTTAGCTTTCACTTCCCAACCACCATGTAAAAATTTCGTGCGTATACATTTCTTTGTTATTGGTTTGTCCTTCAATAAAAGGCAAAGCTGCCGTCTCGAAATTCTGTAATTTTAACAATTTCCTTGCAAATAAGTTTTAAAGCGGCATAAATTGCAAAACAGTTATAAATTGTTAAAGATTTGTTTTCCTCTACCACAGAAGTTACTACATATTTAGGATTGCTGGTTTCGATTTTAGTAAGATTTGGAAAATGGTCTAAATTCTTTTAAACTTTTTTCGTTTTGGCAAAAGATCTAAGGCTAGTAGAGCGAACCTGTTTTCCTCAAGATTTGGTGGCCCCGGGGCTATGCTAAGAGTCGTTCGCAGCAACAAATAAAGAAAATACGAAAGTGAATTGCACTCTAAGCTTACGACAGAAATAGCATGTCTGCTCAGCCAGAGAACTAGTCGGTGACTGGTATGTATTTTTATTTTATTTAATATATAAAAAATGACAAAAAATTATAATTTTACAATAAAAGCAGCACTAGCTGTCAGGGCTTACGGCTCACTGCTCTAATAAAATTATTTTTTGACTAGAAAATTTAAGTTATTTGACAGTTAATTTTCTGGTAAAAGATTATTAAGCACTAACGATACTTAAATTAAGCAATGTGGGAATTAAGTTCATAGGAAACATGGAAGCCTAATTGTAAAGATATTTAAGTAAAGAAACTTTCGGTTTAAATCAATCTATTTTTAGTATTTCCAATGGAAGATGGTTGTCGAAAATTTTTTTCCTGAGATTCATAAAATGCGTGCAGTCGTTCAAAAGGTGCTTGACTGTTAATGTTGACAGAGTGAAGTACGAGCAGGGAGGTGGCCTCTCACCACTTAAAATGCTTTTGCGTGTACCGATTGTGTGTCTAATGCGAGTTGGATGAAGGCAGTGATGTCCTTGGTACGGCATATGAATGGATAGTTGGGGTTGTGCCCGTTGTATTAAACCTTGCATAATGGTGTTGCACTGCACTTCATTAGTTTTTGATGCAGCTATTGTGGTATTGTACAGGGTGGGCCATATAGCGTTTGCTTTTTGAACCACCTATTTTTTGAGAATGGTAACACAAATGACATGTCAAATGTGTTCATAATTTACTTAAAGATTTGACATTTACGAAATGGGACGCTATACGCTTGAACAAAATTGGGAAATATTAAAAACCTATTTCCAAAGTGGTGAGTCTTCTTCTTCTTGCGCGGTTACAGTAATTGTTTCCAAAAATTGAAGAGGATGACATGGACGACATATGGTTTCAACAGGACGGTGCAACTTGTCACACTGCCAAAGTTACACTCGAACTTTTGGCTACCGTTTTTGAATTCCGATATCAATTGGCCGCCTCGGAGCTGTGATTTAAGCCCGTTGGACTATTTTTTGTGGGGAGCCGTTAAGGACAAATGCTATGCGAACCACCCAGAGACGACTGATGCTTTAAAACACGAAATCGAAGTTGCCATTCATGAAATTGGAGCCCAAACAATCGAAAATGTGCTTAAAAATTGGGTTGATCGAATCGCCTACTGTAAAGCCAGTCGTGGCAGTCATTTGAACGACATTATTTTTAATTCATTAATGACAATATTCAATCTTCAAAATAAAAAAATAAGTTTGAAAAAATATTGATTAGTTTTTTTTATAGCCAATTCAAAAAGCAAATTTTACATGGCCCACCCGTCGTTATTGGTTCACAATCGGCATACACTACTGCAAACGTGGTGTGGTCCAGAGTTTTTGAACCATCGGTGTACACCATTTTTTATTCATGCCTAAAAGGTGCGGCGTACTGTTCAAACCACGTCTGGTATTCTATTAAACTGGTGTTGGATTTGGGAAATACTGCTATACCGAAAAGGACTGAGGACTTTCTAAAATACCAAGGCGGCGGGCTAATTGGGGCCTATACTTAGATGAGAGCTACTTTATAATATTAAACCTGGCCGCTAGACTCTTTTTTAACTCTGAACAGTGTTCCTTAAAAGTAGGACGTGTGCTGTGCACATTTACAATATATGTATTATTATATACTACATTTAAATTATTACATTTATGCTTTCTAAATATATGAAAAGATTTACATTTATTAAGCGAGAGGTTCGCTTCTGAGCATATGGACCATCTCGAGATGTCGGTCAGAATATCTGAAAATTTCTTTTTGGCTAAGTTAAAGTTATGTTAGGATAGGTTAGCCAGGTTGCTTGGAATACGTGCATTTGATTTTCATCCCTCCAGATCTTTTTAAGGTGGGTCTAGTAGTTACCTTGATAGGGAGATGTTTTGAAAATTTCTCAGGTCGTCGAAGAAATAATCGCGAATGTATTTGATACGGCTTCTTTAAAGTGCAGGACATTCATAGAGGAGGTGTTGCACCGAATTAATTTCTTCTTCATCTCTACAACTCCTGCAGAAGTCATTGTGAGGTACACCCATTTAGTGGCTAAGGTACTAATAGTGCAGTGACTTGTTATAACACCTGTGAGGACGCTTGTATTATAATTGATGTGTTGACTCCAAGCAGATATTTGGTCCATTTAAGTTGCTAGATAAGCGGTAAAGACCTCCTACATTCTTTAACACATATTGAATTGATGAACGTTGAGGCCAGTGCCTTGATTGCTGCTTGACTGTCAACAAAAATGGTAAGACTTGTAGGAGGTAACCCCATTATTCTAACCGTTTTTGCTGCTTTGTCTAAAGCGTAGATCTCAGCTTTGAAGACGCTACACCGGACTGGGAGTCTCGAGGAGCAATTAAAGGATAATTGTTCTCAGTACACTCCCGATCCAGTGCCATTCTTTAAACCGTGGCGCCCTACTACGAACACATCAAGAAGGCATTTACTAAGAAAACACGATAAACGCCACTACTTGAAGGAGACCAGGATGTAAACACACCATGCGCCCCTACTACGAACACATCAAGAACGCATACTAAGAAAACACAGGAAACGCCTCTACTTTGAGGAGACCAGGATGTAAACACATCACCCCGGAAATCACTCTTGTGATTGATAATCTGGCTGGGGCAATCAACGGGTGGGAAGTTCTGGAAGAATATACTGGAAGTGACCATCAGTATATCGCTTTCCGAATCAGAGCGAGAACTGACCCTACCCCAACACCTAAACCAAAGGGCACTTGCAAATGGAACAAGGCCAAAGTGAACACGGGAGCGTTCCTAGTTCACTTTGATGCTACCTCTATGCCACACATAAGTGGTGACACTGGCTCCCTTGCAAGCGCCATGATGCAGCGCATTGCCAAAAGCTGCGACGCTTCGGCGCCCCGCGCAGGGCTATGCTCAAGAAAACGACCTGTGTCCTGGTGGACAACAGAAATAGCAGAGCTTAGAAGAACCTGCTTCAGTAATAGAAAAAGGTACACCAGAGCCAGACAAAACAGAGAAACAGAGGCGGAAACTGCTGATATCAGAGAATCCCGAAAAGCGCTGAAACAAGAAATCATCGCCAGTAAGAAGGCGAAATAGGAGGAACTTCGAGGGGATCTAAATAGCAACCCTTGGGGACTGAGTAGCAAAACTGTAATGGGGAAGCTAAACGCCAACTCCACAGTCCCACATCTAGACAGTGATTCTATTAGCAAAATAGTGAACAGACTGTTCCCAATGCACCCTTTGCTGTGCGGGGACCGAGACCCTCCAAGGGGACGAGATGCTTCCACCCTTTACTGAAGAAGAGCTTAAAACCGCCTCACAGGAAACAAAGCTCCATGCCCAGATGGCATCCCAGCTGAAGCTCTCAAACTTGTGGCTGAAAGCCGACCAGATGCATTGCTCAAAGCATACTCCCCATGCTGTGGAAAATACAGAAACTGACGATGGTCAGTGAGGATAAGAGCGACCCAGTGCAACCGTCAGCCTGGCATCCGCTTTGCATGATGGACAGCGCTGGAAAATTGCTTGAGAAACTCATACAGCGCATGCTTGCAGAGTCTGTTGAGAGTGCAGAAGGATTTTCAGCAAAGCAATACGGTTTTCGACACTGAAAAACATCCCTTGGCACAATGGAAAAGGCGGTAGGAAGCCCTCAACTCAAACACCACTACCCGAACCGCTTCAACGTCCCGACAACGCTTGATGTACGAAACGCCTTTAACAGCTTACGATTAATAGACATTAAAAAGGCACAACAAGAAAGGTTTCGACTACCTGCATACATGCTAAGGATTGTCCAGAGCTACCAGATGACCAGAAAACAAAACCAGTAACGTCTGGCGCAGCTCAAAGATCTATTCTCGGCCCGGATCTCTGGAATCTGAGCTACGACGAGACCTTGAGCATAGAAATGCCAGAAGATGCATATCTAGTGGGATGCGCGGACGATATAGCGGCGGTCATACCAGCACCAGACACTGAAGACGCTAAGCAGAAGCTGAATCAAGTTATGATAAGGATGCAAATATGGATAAGTACCACGGCCCGGAACTCTCCAACCATAGGACTGAAGTCACATTTTTGACCCGAGGTCACATGCCACTCGAGATCAGCATGCAAATAGGCGACACGTGCTTAGTGACCCGCAAAGTAGTGAAAAATTAAATGAATTAAGTAGTGATGTTGCGAGGCTAAAGAAACAAAATGAATATTTAACTCAGGAGATAGAAAAAATTAAAGCTGAAAAGAATTTGGATAAAATAAGACTCGCTCAGTTTGAAGACCATATCAAACAATTAAATTTAATTTTCAAAGGCCTAACTGTAAATACTTCGACCAAGGAGGCAGTTGATAAAGTGTGGAAGTACTACAGATAAACGACGCATCGATTGTCAAATCAACAAAGAAAATTTACAAATCTGCGAAATGGAAAAATGACGGTGCTGGCAGAAATCAGATCAGAAAGGATATTGGAGATATCTTCGAAAACTCAAGTAAGCTTGCGGGAACAACAATCTATGTAGGGAGAGATCTTAGTTTAGAGCGGCAACAAGACAAGAAAGTTGTGATGCAGTTGAAAAAGGATATTATGGCGATTTCCTCTAAACATCGAATTGGGGTCCGAGATGATAGGATGAAAGTAGCAAACAAATGGTTGAGGTGGAATAAAGAAAAAAGCTGGTATGTGGCTTGGAAGATGCAAATATTACTTTGCAATATCGAAGACATGCACGCAGCCACATTCTCAGCAAATATTGGAAAAAGGAGCTCCATAGTCGCGGTATTAACCCTAGTAAGATAACGCACGTCGAAATGACGTACTCATTTTTTCTCTTACGCTCTCAATCTGTTGTTTGTTGTCGGAGAAACTTCACACGCTCAGTTTGCTCTTTCAGTAGCTGCAGATGTGTGGTGGTGGTTGTTTTTTCGAGGTGAGTTTGTTTTTTTCTGAGTTATGATCATAACATACGACGAAAAGACGTACCATTATCTTTTGTGTTACTTTTTGGTTTTGGAATTGCATATTGTTTATATAATTTATTGGCACTTTTTGGGTTTCGTTTCACTATCTTAGCGTTCTATTTTTGTTTTTGTTTAGTTTTGATTTGTTGAAAATATGTCATCTACATGTAGATTAGATGACTCACAAATAAGTAGTCTATTAGAGCAGTTATGTGATGACTCTACTTCATCTAATAATGTAAGTGAAACAGAAAAAGTCTTACTGGAGGATGATATACAAAGTGATGTAGAAGATGATCTCGTTGATATTCAGGAGCAAGACGAGAATGTGTCACCATCACAAACTTCAAATACTACTCCTTCCGATTCACGCATTATAACAGTATCCTTTAGAAGTAAAAGTGGGCATTGCTGTAGTACATCAAAAGGAAATACGATTTGCGTTGACAAATATAGTTAGAACCGCAAGAAGACCTACTCGACAATCAAAACCGTTTTATGATCCACAGGAATGCTTCAACGTATTTTTTACTGACGAAATAATTACAGAAGTGGTTCAATGGACTAACGCTGAAATCTCTATAAAGCGTCGTGACGATATGACAGCTGCAACATTTAGAGAAACAAATGCCATTGAAATTCTTGCTTTAATTGGAGTTCTTACACTAACTGCAGTTTTAAAAGACATTCACCTCACAACTGAAGAAGTGTTTAATATGACGTATAGTGGAACACGGTATGCAGGAGCATTAAGTCGAGATAGATTCGACTATCCCATTAGACATCTAAGATTTGATGACAAGGTATTGCGCCAATCACTTCGACCAAACGACGCATTTACTCCTGTTAGAAATATATGGAATATTTGAAAAATCTTAAGCGTGTTTAAGATAAAGTTATTTTGGGGGAATGCGCGAATATAACAATTGCCTGTTGACTACTTTCTATCACGCGGAAGTAAAATAAACTGCGAGCGCGTTCGGTTATACTTTACAAGTGACCTCTTTAATTTTGAATTCATGTTTTTATAGGATTTCTTAGCCTAAACTTAACTAACGGGCTATATATATGATTAAAGTAAATATGTATTATGTATTGTATATATTTTACGCTGTGTTATTTTATTACTGTACTTATACATATATAGTGTCATTATCTGCACTAAAATAAACAGCAAACTTAAAATTTACGGTTGCAGCTAAATGAAACAGTTATAGAATTCAAATTTGATGATAATACTTGTTCTTAAATTATATTAAAATTAAATTATTATTAAATTGAATTGATAATTGACGAAAATTATCTAAATGAAACGCCATTTGGCGTAACACCGGCCACCTTGACAGGCTCATGGTCCTTCAACGTCTGGTGGCAGTACGGCGAGCTTGTGAACGGGGTATTTAGTTACGCCCGCTTTGGTTGCCACGTCTGCTACGCGGACCTTGCCGTCTTGCCCTGTTACGATTGCGGCGACGCGGCCAAGCACCCATTGCTGCGGTGGTGTGTTGTCTTCCTGAACCAGGACAAGGTCGTTCAGCTCGAGGTTGCGCTTCGGATGCAACCACTTGCTCCTCTGTTGAAGACCCAACAGGTAGTTCCTGGACCACAGTCGCCAAAACGGTTGCTTGAGACAACAGACAAGTTGCCATCTGTCGCAGCAACGCATTGGGTCCATCGATACTTGGGCTGGTGGCAGCGCTCGAAGGGGGCACCCAACTAGTGGGTGCGCTGGTGTTAGGGCCTCTCCATCGTTCGGGTCCTGACTCAGTGGTACCAGGGTTCGCGAGTTGAGTACGGCCTCGACCTCGACGAGCAGGGTCTGCAGTTCTTCGGCAGTCAGCAGCGTGTTGCCGATTGCGCGCACGAGAAGATGTTTGCGGACTTCACTGCCGCCTCCCATAACCCGCCGAAGTGCGGTGCCCTGGGTGGTATAAAGGCGAAGGTGAATCCTTCGCCCGTTGCGTATTTCTGCACTTCCGTTTGTTGGGCCTCGAAAGCATCCCTCAGCTCGCAAAGCTTGCGATCGGCGCCGACGAAGTTGGTGGCGTTGTCGCTGTATATTTTCCGCGGCATTCCTCGGCGTCCAATGAACCTTTTTAGGGTGAAAATAAAACAATTTGAAGACAAAGCTGTTACAAGTTCTAAATGTACTGCCTTTGAAGTGAAACAAACGAACACTGCGATATATGTTTTTACTGGGGGTCTACCTCGTATTTTTAATGTAGTATATACGGGACCACAAAAATCTACTCCACATATTAAAAAGGGTCGTAGTGCACGAAGCCTATCGGCAGGCAAATTTCCCATTATTTGGGTTTGCAGCTTCGGCTTATAATGAAAGCAGTGTGTGCAGTTTCAAACGGTACGACTACAAGCTTCTCGAGCATTGACCAGCCAAATTCGGTCTCGGAGAAGCGCTACCAATGCCTTTGCTCCAGCATGGTGATTTCGAAAATGTAGGTACCGTAAGTATGTGGTAACGAAGTGCGAGTTCTTGCTTAAGAGCAGTGGGAACTTAGCATCATATGGGAGAGGCGCATTTAATAGGCGACCTCCTACTCGGAGTAAATTAAACGAGAGCGACAATTCCGAGTAGTTGTGCAAAAACGGATTAAGGTTTTGTCAACTTGAGGGTGGGGTGGTACCTTTGGTGAGTTTCATAATTTCTTCACCATATTCAACATGTTGAACCTGAGTGACTTTGAGGAAACTTAATTTAATATCCTCAGCCCTCCGTATTTGTGTGAATATCGCAGATGAGCTTCTTATGCGTTTTATCCATCTTAATATGTAAGCGACAATACGAAGCAGTTTTTGATGAGAAGATACTCTTTTGGTGAGTTCCATAATTGGATGCGATTCATTTGCTTGAGCAACTAAAACTGTTGCGTTCCGTTTCTTCTCTAATGCTTCGTCTCCTGGAGAGAGCTGAAAGTGGGTGTTTGTTGGCCATAACGCAGGGTCTTCTAGGAGGATCTGTGGACCGCTAAACCAGATAGAATTATTCAATTCGTCTACGTTACAACCCCGAGACACTTGATCCGCGGAATTTTGCTTAGTTGGCACATGTCGCCAAGTAGCTTTATCCGTCAACTCTTGGATTTCGGACACTCTGTTTGCAACGAAGGTCTGTAATACAGATGGATGCGTTTTGATCCAATGCAAAAAAATTTCGGAGTCTGTCCAGAAGTTTATATTTTCAATTGGCCGACTCAACATTGGCGCTATTCGTGACTATAATTTGGCCATCAAGTGGACGCGGAAGAGATTTGGTCTTCAGCGGAGCCACTCTAGACTTTGCAGTAAGCAGCGTACATTTCGTTCCACCAGCCGATTGGCTGCGTATATACATACAGCAGCCATACGCTCGTATTGAGGCGTCGGCAAAGCCATGAATTTGGCAGCTTGCACTCGACTCGGTATGTACAAACCGAGGAATGCTTATTGATGGTAGCTGCAGTAGATTGGCTTTGAAATTTTCCCAGCTGGTGTCGAGCGCAATGGAATCGACTCATCCCAATCTAGTTTTTGCAGCCAAAGCTCTTGCAATAAGATTTTTGCTTTGGTAACTAGTGGGGCAAGTAAACCAAGAGGATCGAAAAGACGAGCCGAAACTGATAATATGTTTCGCTAAGTGGCTCGTAAACTGGTAAAGTTTTCATTTAAGACAAACCAAAACAAATCTTCCTTCGGCAACCAATGGACTCCAGGTGCTTTTGTAGAGTCTGTGTGATTGAAGTTTAAGGCCTTCTCAGAACTCTCACAACCGAAAAATGATGGGTGATTTGAAAACCACTTAGATAAATTGAATCCTGCCGAGTTTAATATTTTAACTACCTCACTTCTAATAGGATCTAGAGATTCGAAATTATCGGATCCTGTAAGCAGGTCGTCTACATAAAAATCTCTTTTTATGGCCTTTGAGCCGAGTGGATACATATTTGTATTGGCATCGCTGAGCATTTGTAAACACCGTGTAGCGAGAAATGGAGCAGGCCAAGTGCCGTATGTTACGGTGTTAAGTCGAAAGATTTGAAGTGGCTCAGAGGGATGCCGTCTCCACACTACAAGCTGAAAGTTTTTGTCTTCTTCGTGCATGAGAATTTGGCGGTACATTTTAGTAATGTCCGCCGTAAATGCATATTTATGCAAACGAAAACGAAGAAGTGCTGAATACAGCTCTTCTTGAATGGTCGGCCCAACCATCAAGATTTCATTCAACGCAATTTGAGAAGAGGTACGACTTGATGCGTCGAAAACAACGCGTAATTTAGTCGTCGTACTTTCAGGCCGAAGAACGCATTGATGTGGAATAAAGTAGTGTGGCTCACTCGGGATCTTATTACACTGTGCGACAGTGATATTATACTTTTATGGAGACCTAGTTCAACTTGTAGGTATAGTAAAACTAAGAAAAATGGTATAGGAGAAATTTCCAATATACCCCCAAAATCTCATTTTATGGCCATAAAACCGTTTTTCAGTAGGTTGATGTGAAGAATCACTCCTAACTTCGCCAATTTCCATCCGATTTCGAATTTGTTGTTGTAGTAACTTTAATTTTGCGTCGAATGAGCTATATCTGACTGTAATTGAATTAAAATTAATAGAGTTGGGCGGGTTTTAAGATTTTATTTTTTTTTTTACTAATTTGGTATGTAGGTATAACTTACGCTAAATGGGAATAAGGGCGCGTTTCGAAGCATGGAAATGATAACAAGTGTCATTATAAACACATAATATTTATTGGAGTATTGTGCAGTGCAGCACTGTACGGTATGGTACGTTAGTGGTTAGTTTTTCTATAGCAACAAGTTGTGCTAGGTCTCCATAAAAGTATATTTCATTTTATTTTTTTTTGTCACACAGTGTTATTTGTTGAGCTCATGAAGTCCAGATACATTTGACGAAGTTTTGGATCTTTCAAGGTCTTTCTCTCCAGGGCCTGAAACCGCCGAGCCGCGGTTTCATAGGAATTACCGAGTAACGTACGGTTATCTTTGAAAGTCAGTCTTACTTAAAGCATTCCTGACGGCAAAACTTTAGTAGTTTTTACGAAGAATTTTTCACACTCTATTTGTTCAGGTGTGAATTTTGTCGAACTAGCCCCTGAAGGTATTTCTTCCATCGCCCATAACCTTTGGACAATGGAATCTATATTTGCTAGATCTTCTTCAGTATGGCATAATGTGCTACTGACTGTGGGAGGAGGACGTTGGTTGGAGGCGTATTTGCCAGACACAACCCAGCCTAAAAGTGTCTTTTGCAATGTTGGGTGATTGGGGCTGGCCTTGATCTGGCCTACAGCCAAAAGCTCGAAAAATGTTTCAGCACCCAACAAAATATCTACCTTTTGAGCCTTATGAAATTCTGGGTCCAGCTAATGTTTTCAGGAATTTTGCAGCCATTAATATTTACGTTACGATCTGGATGGCTGGCTGAAATGGATCGCATTATCCAAAACTGGGCCGAAAACTAATAATTATTGACCCGCGATTTTACAAACGAATTTAATTTCGTCCTTACTTATTAAAATTAAATTATTATTAAATTCAATTGATAATTGACGAAAATTATCTAAATTAAACGCCATTTGGCGTAACAATATTTTTATAAAACAGTGCCAATCCAGCTACATTCCTGGCTCACATGCAACTATTGACGAGCAGCTTTTGGGATTTCGTGGTCGCTATCCCTTTAAAATGTTCATTCCAAATAAACCAAGAAAGTATTGATTCAAAATACCTATGAAATGCGACAGCACTACGAAATACATGTTTAATGCGATACCTTATCTTGGAAAAACAACGAAAACTTGCGATCTCCCTTTGGGAGAGTACTATGTAAAAGAGCTTTCACGACCAATTTATGGTACATGCAGAAATATATCATGTGATAATTGGTTCACGTCGATCCCCTTGGCGAAGAGTTTATTGAAACAGCCATACAAATTAACTCTTGTCGTCACCATAAGATCAAATAAACGTGAAATACCCGAAGATATGAAAAATTTACGAACACGACCTGTTGGAACTTCGAAGTTTTGCTATGACGGCCCATTAACACTCCTTTCATATAAACCTAAGCCATCAAAAATGGTTTATTTACTGTCATCTAATAATGAGAAAGGTACTACTATATGCAACAGGAAAGCCGAATATAATATTGTATTGTAACCAAAATAAAGGCGGGGTAGATACATTTGATCAAATGTGTTCCGTTATGTCGTGTTCGAGAAAAACTAATAGATGGCCGATGGCAGTTTTTTATGGCATATTAAATATAGCATTCATTAATTTGTATATCATATATTGCCATAACATAATGAGTATCAATAAAAAGCCATTGAGCCGTAAAGATTATATGAAGGCACTTTCCTCATCGTTAACAACACCATTGATGAAAAAAAGACTTGAAATTCCTTTACTGTCAAAAACTTTGTGCAGCAGCATTCAAGTTGCCATACAAAACTCAACCGACAGCGCTGGAAGAAGCAGTGGTGTTCTAAACGCCTATCCAGATGATACCAACAGTGATCGAGAAGGCAGTGCAGATCAACAAGAACCAAAAAAAAGAAAATACTGTGGTTTCTGTTCGTCTAAAATAAGACGCATGTCTAAGAAGGTATGCGTCGTATGTAAAAGAACTCTGTGTGGAGAGCACCAAAATCAAGTTTGCAACACGTGCATATAAACTTGTTCGATTCTACCTTTTTTTTTATTTTGAATGATTACTCGATGCATTGTTGTGCAAATGAAATTAACAAATTTCCATTCATTTCGATTTAAGAAATCAATTTGTGTCCTTATGTGAAAACTGCCTAATTTTTGTTACGTTTTGTAAGACAAAATGAATTTTATTATTTATTTTACGTTATGTATTATTTTATGTTTTTGTTTACTTTATTTGAAATATAATGAAAATAAATGAAATAAATGATCTCAATTAAAAACTTAGTAATTTTTGTTTTTATTCCACCCTTAATTGACACAAAAAGATGATGCATCATTTAGACGTATCCTTACCTTTTTAGGGGTAGACAATAGCGTTATCTTACTAGGGTTAAATAATAAAGGCAAACATTTTATGGATTTCTGTGAAGACTATTATTAATCTATTATTATCTAATTACATTGAATGGCAGGTGATGAGGAAGGCAATTTGACTTACATAAGTGCAGTTGATAACTCTGTAAAGGATATATGTGCCGTCTCTCAAGAAAGTTTTAAAAGACATTGAAAGGTTCGAAGTTGAATCAAAAGCGTGGTCAGACCACATGCCAATTAAATTAATATTAAAAATAAATATGGCACTAAACGAATTGGAAAACATCAACTTATTGCCGAAGGTAATGCTTAAAGAAAAAGATATATAGAATAAATTATCAATTAAAACTGTACCAATATCTAAATAAGTCTAAAAATGGAGGAGAAATAATGGATCTGGGGAAGCTTGCCAACGTAATAAAAATGTCAGTGCCACAGTCACCTGCCAGAAATTTTAAAATCACTTTTGAAAATGCATGGTTCAATTTCAAATGTCTTAAGGCTAGAGAGCTATCCTTCAAATATCTGAAAGACTTTAGAAAATCTTACATTGCAGACTATAAGCAAAAATATCTACAGGCAAATTAATTTTATAGAAACGGAAGAATAGATGAGACTTTCGAAAAAACAATAATTTTCCCAACTTTTACAAATTGATATGTAAATGCAGCCAAGAACTATCGGGGAATATCTTTTATGAATTCTATCGCAAAAGTTTTAATGGGATTGACTAACGCAAGACATGCAAATTGGGTAGAAAAGAACAACGTGCTCACAGAATTCCAAGCCGGCTTTAGAAGAAACTATTCAACTGGAGATAACATTTATAATCTTGCGTCTATTGCCCATCTAAAGTTTCATGAAAATCAAAAAGTTTATTCATATTTTGTTGATTTCAAGGTGGCGTTTGACAGGATGCCGAGCAAACCGTTGATTTATAAACTTCGACAGATGGGAATATCTAACATAGTAAAATAACGAGCCTGATAGTAAATATCTAAAAGAATACTAGATCTGCGATTTGGACGGGAAATGAAGTATCCGACTATTTTGAAACCTGCACTGGTGTGAAACAAGGATGAAACAAGGATGTCTGCTCAGTTTAAGTAGGTTAACGGCAAACATCGGTGGGTCAACACAGAGCAAAAGAAGGCTAATTATGGCGGCCACAAACTCAATTCTCCTGTACGGTTGCAAAGTATAGGGAAATGTCCTAAACTGCAAAGCCAAGCGCAAAGCACTGGAGGCTGTGCAATGAACAGCGCAACTCAGAGTTGTCTCAGCATACCGCACTGCCTCTGTCGCTGCAGTCTTTGTGATCAGCGGGGCAAGGTAAGCGATTCCAAGTGTATAACTTCGAAGCGCCGAGCGATGAAGCCGAACACACGTATTTTAGTTGTGACAGATTACTCGCGGAAAGAAATGCTCTGAAGGAGTAGATTGACGACATAGTGCCGATCAAAATAATAAACAAAATGCTCGAATGCGAGGACAGTTGGAGTGCGGTAAAGAAATACATCGAGAAAGAAATACGTACTACGAGAAAAAAAGAAAGACCTCGACACAATGCAACAAAGGCGCACAGATAAAGACACAAGAAGACGAGCCTGCAGCATGAAAGCTGGCTACAAATATGGCGGACTCAGACGTGGGTGAATAGAATTGGTTCTTTATGGATGCCGTTCAGAGCCCTCCCGAAGTAATATAGAAAGTAGTCCCGGGAAGTGTGTCTCGCCAGAAGGAGAGTAGGGATTGTTTTAGCGACCACACCATACGACGCAGTAGACGACGGGCGCTGTAAGTGCGAAGGCATTTTGAACCCCAGAAAGGCCAAAAAACAAAAAAATATCTTATAGCCGTCAGTATAAATATGGTGACCACTGTCATCTGTTATGACTCGGGTATGCAAATCCTTTCTGTCTGGTATTCGTATTTAATAGTCTTTGCTTAAATCTATCTTGGGATCCATATAGTCTGTTTTCGATGTATCTTGCAATGCTCCACAGAGAGTAGAACTGATGCATGTCTGCTGCTTTAATCCTGGAAGCTGATTTGGCCACTATCCCTTTAACATATATGTCAAAGGGTGTAATATGGAGGAGGCGTCGATCAAAGAGCACCTATTATTCCTACACAAGATAATAGTTGGACTTTTATGAGATTCGTTAGGTAGGATTGTGGCTGTACCGCCTCCTACCACACGAAAGCTGCATAAGTCAAAATGGATCTGATGATCTCATTGTACGCCCAGGGTTTGATGTAAGATTTCAGACCCCATTTTTTGCCAAATGTCCTCATACAGATAAAGAGGGCATTAAAAGCTTTCTTGTTCCTCTTTCGAAAAAGCTTTGAGGCCGGAATTATGCCAAGATACTTGACTTCGTTCGATAGGGTTAATGTTTCTCCATCTTAGGACGGTAGCTGAAAACTGGTATCTTACATCTTCTAGTGAACAGAACTAGTTCGCTTCTGGCTGGTTAACCATTAGACCTTTTGAGGTCGCCCACTTAGAGAGTTTCCTTAACGCTGAATGCATGAGCCAGCTGATAGTCGAACCCTCCTCCCTGTGGGGTTCAATATATCAATCGTTCCATTTGACTGCTGTAATATCATTGGCATAGTTCCACCCGATCCTTCTGACTTCTAGAGGTGGAAAGAGTTCAGGTTATCTTCGTCTCACAGATAATCTCTCTTGCAAGTTTATCTATCTGAATTTCAGAAGAGTTAGAACTTTGTACATTATTCGTCCATTCTGGTCATCCAGAAATATATGTTAATGAATTTGCCATTAAAGTTTTTCCTAACCAAGATGCAACTTCTTATCTTGCCTTGTGTGGTAGGAATCAGCAGCGACTTTGCCCTGCACGAGCCATGGTTCCTTTATAAAGGCAACCTCCACGCTCTCTTCCTCCATAAGTAGCAACAAGTCATCCGTTGCTGCGCTACAGTGATGCAAATTAACTTGCATCACTTTCAGCGGCTGTAGTTTCATTGCTGCTCTTATCCTTCTCTTCGGGTAAGACAAGCTGTAGGTTTGAGGATTTGCTCAGATCGATGTATGATGCTCAACCAGATATCTTTGCTATTTCCCTTATCCCTTCCACGGCCTCTCACTATGGTCCAATCGTCAGAATGCGCCTCTTAGTTTTGACCTCTTATCAGTGAGAGGGTGGTTTCGTTCTGAATTAGTGGAAGTAGAATACACACCATTGCAGTCATCCTTTAATGTTATCACGTCTAACTGGCCTCCTGACCATAGTTCTCCAACACACCTAATGCAAGATATAAGAAAATCCAAGTCCTCCATGTTGCTGCATCCCACCACCTTGAGTCTCTTCTATCATTTGACTCTGTTTTAGTGGAGTCTTGTTTGATCTTTGTGACAATAAATATCATTATTTTCTCTGCTACCAGTAGCCACTTTTCGTTTGTAATTTTGCCTTCCGCCTGGTCACGGTCGATAATGGACACCTGGTTATCATTGGGTCTCTGTCTTTCTGATGTTGTGGCTGCCGTTTTCGTTGCCAAAGCCGCAGCTTTTGAAGTTGAAGGTCTCAAGTCGACGGCAGTCTCCGTTTCCGAAGGTTTTATTCGAAATGAGGTATTCACCTTTGAAGGCTGATCCGGAAACCTGGCGTTCTACTACCGTCGTACTCAAAGCATGCTGCTTCTCGTACATATTTTCGGACGTTGTATGCTTCCTTCTTTCTCAGCGCCTTATCCCGTATCGAAAGACAAGAGACGTTTGCTCAGTTTCTCAATAAACTTGACTGAGCTTTTGTAATCCGATTTCCTCCCTTGTTCCCGGGTTTTGTCCACCGCATGTCGTCCGAGGTATAGATGCCTCGCCGATCAGTACAATCAGGAAGTACAATTAAACTATTTATAATTAATATTCAAAAATTCCAATAGGTAATCTTTTGAAAATGAAAAATCTATCTGAACAAATTGGGTTGGTGCGTGACTGTCATTCGGATTTCAGAGAGAGAATGTAGGTTCGAAGGGCCAAAATGAAGAAAAAAGTTTTTTCTAATAGGGGTCGCCCCTCGGCAGGTAATGACAAACTTCTGAGTGTATTTCTACCACGAAAAAGCTCCTCATAAAAAAATATCTGCTGTTCGGAGTCGGCTTAAAACTGTAGGTCCCTCCATTTGTAGAACAACATCAAGACGCACGCCACAAATAGGAGGAGAAGCTCGGTCAAACGCCCAAAAAGAGAGTAGGCGCCAATTATATACATATATATAATATGAGCATTTCGAACACAAAGAGATTTTGAAAGACCATTATAAAATAACTCCGAAATACGCAAAGCTCTGGCCGATATATTAAAGACATTTTTCTCAAGGAGCTCCGCTAGATAGAAGCATCAAATATGGAACTATTCTCCTGTTCCGCGCTTCATAGGTATGGATAGGACCCGAAAAGCGTAAATTACGCAACGCGAAAGTAAGAATACTGTTACAATCGTGAAGTTTCGCGAACCGACTGGCAACGATAGCGAACGAGCAGCTAAAACAAAAATATGAGTTAGCCTTGATAGCGACAGCAGATAGTTTGTCAGTGGATGCTTTCGGGATCTACCGCTATATGAGTTAAACGAAGAGATAGGTTACTAGTAAGCTGCTCGCCAAAAGATACGAGATGCCAAATCTAGAAATTACGATTGTCGGGGTATATCGACGATATGTGGCCGATTCCGTAGAAATGAAAAATAGGGTAATTTCAATTCGTTATAATTTATTTTTTTTTATAATTAGGTATATAATATAAACATGTGTATGTGTGTGCACTAATTATATTTATAATAATAGGTAGATATAATAACCTGTGTAATTGGCGGTATAGCTGGATTTGGGTTCACTTCGTGCGATCTTTGTTTGGAATAAACAACGATAGTTATTAAGCACATGTATAAGTTATGTATTATTTGTTATTAAACACTGTATACTAGTTATAAGTTATTGAGCACTATGTGCTCATTGAAATACTATTTTTATTTTAAGCGATATGCGCTGTTGTTTATTTATTGAGCTAATTACTACTCAGCTTACTACTTCACCTACTCATCTGTCCCTATGCTTGGCACAAATTCGGTGACAGTGTTGCTGTTGTTGGTTTAGCTCGCGCTGACGTAGTTGTTGTAGCAGTTCGCGCTGGCATTGTTGGTTCAGGTTGCGCTGACGTTGTTCTTGTAGCAGCTCTCGCAGGCATTGTTGGTTCGGGTTTCGCTGACGTTGTTGTTGTAGCATTCGCCGGTAAGCTTGGATTTATAAGGCGTGGGAATACGCTGACGCGAGCAGTTCACACGCTTGCACATTGGCAAAATTGCTACGCCATCGTCTGCTCTGTGGTGACACGGTGGCGATGGTGTTCATGTGTTAACTGACCGCCCCCACCACCCTAAAAGAAAGGGCGTCCGCGGCCACTCTTGCAATCTCTGCAATCATTGCTTATCCGTTTACCGCATTTCTGTCAGTTCTACATGCTCTCCATTTTTTGTAAATAAGGATTGCAATAATCGTGATTACTATAGCCAGCAATTTCACTATTGATTGAGTCGACTGTGTTGGAATTGTCTGATGCAATTTTATTAAAAAAGTACCACTTATAGGGACCGAAGAATCGTTTGCCCCTCGAATTTCGACAGTTTGGTCAGTTATGATGATTAGACCGCTATCTGTAGGCCAAGTACAGCCAGGTGTTCATTGCTTTGTGTTTAGGGTCGTTGTCTTCCTGAAAATATAAATCGGAACCTATTCCTAATTTCTCGGCGCTGCTCTTAATTTTTTTCTCAAAATATCAATATACACGTATTGGTCCATCACTTCGTCGACAAATTCCAAATTTCCGACTCCTGCTGCAGCCGTGCAGCCTCAAACCATAATACCTCCGCCGTCGTTTTATGGTTTTTATGGTATTTTTCGGATTTAGGGGTTCTCCTGGTCTCCTCCATACGCGAAGGCGCCCGCCTGAGCCAATAATATTGTACTTCGACTCATCTGAGAAGATGACCTTCCGCCAGAAGTCAATTGGTTTGTCCACATACGCTTTGGCAAACTCCAAGCACTTCCTCCTATTAATTAAATTTACGTGCGGCTTCTTGCTAGGAGTGTAGGACCTAAAGTTTTTACCGCCCTACGGACTGTTTCCGGGTGCACCCCTTTGTCAATGTTGCGACCTTGCTTTGAAGCAATCTGCACTGCGCTACAAAATGAGTCCTTGCCCGCCAGTTGCTTTATTGTGCGCCTGTCACGATCGGAAAGTGCAGTTGGCCGGCCGGATCTTTTGTTATTTTTAATACGCCCTTCGTATTTAAATCGCTCAATGACAGTCTTAATAGTGGATTCGCTTCTACCCATAATCTTAGCTATCTCTGCATAAGATTTTTGGCCATTTGTGTGGAGATGCAGGATTTTTCCACGATCATCGAGGATCCTCTTTTCGAGGCATTTTGTCTATGAAAATCGAATATTTTGTATAGCTCAAGCAAAACATGCCAACTATAATGAATTTACTCATTACTGCACACATTTTTCAAAAATCCCCGTTGTTTCTAAGAACGTACGTAGACTTTTGTTGGCGCAAATATTTGAGTATGTTTACGCTCGTTGCAATAATATAAGACTAAAATTAAAAGCAATGGTTTTTGTTTTGTAGCTTAGAAGAAAATATATTGTTTATTAGCCTACATCAAAGTTTTTTAAATTTAACAAAAATTTAGCCAAATTACAGGGGGATTTGCGCAAATATAACAAGAGTACGGTGACTTAAATGGCACACTGTAGTCATAGCTTTCCCAAATTGCTACCTTTCCATCTGTTGTCGGTATATAGTTGGATTTTGAAAAATCAGTTATTTTGCTATACAATATAAAGAAAAGTAAAAAAATAAAAAATTATTATTTCAGGTTGTCTTTATGAACCTTCCTATTATCTATTAGAACGGTGGAACCTAAATCCTTTTGTACCGCTTTTTCTATAAAAACTTTAGAAAACTTATTTACTATCCTTTTGTTAGTCTTCACATACTCGTACACTTTATCCCCTGGATTGAAAATTCGCGTCACTTTATCCTTATTGAGTGTTTTCAACTTATTTTCCTGAGCTTTTATTAATTTTGCTTTAATTTCTGTTCTAAGATTAGTGGGCATGGAAGAAATTAACTCGATTGGTTTCCATCCGGTTACCGAGTGAATAGATCTATGCTATTTCGAAGTAGCTAGAAGGATTAGATCGATAGTGTCGGTTATAGCCTGTTCTAATTTAGTGCATCTAGCAATTTCCGTCAGAGTGCTATGTAATCTTTCTACTAGCCCATTGGTTATGCTATGGAAAGGAGTAGTTGTAAAAATTTCTGCTCCAAAATGGTCCTTAAGAAGGGACCGTACAGTCTGGGAATTAGCGATTTTTCATTATCGATTGTAATATTTTTTGGATTTTCAAAACAATTAAGGATAAGTAGTAAAGCCAGTTTGACGTTGACAATTGGAATAACAATGGCAAATTTAGAGAATTTGTCTACACAGGTTCAAAAATGATGTTTATCAGTGGAATAGATATCCCCATGGCTTGAGGGGATTAGCCGGATGTCGTTGGTACTTTGCCTTTTTACAAATTCTATAATTTAATGTAATTTCTTTTAACTTTTTGTGCTTGTTTGGAAAAAAGTAATCATTTAAGACTTGCTTTAAGTTTTCCCGGAGAGAACGGTGGTGTGTGCTCGATCATAAGAATTTTATACTGGTCGTCCTCGTTAAAAATGTCATCTACCCTCTTCGCAGTATAACGATTTTTTTTCTTACAATTTTATTTTGAATTTTGCCTAACTTCGGTAAATCGCAATGAATAGCGTTTAAAACGTCAGGGTTAATGCATTCCCCGACTAACGCTATAATATTCTGCAATGTTTTATTTGTAATTTGATGTCTTATCCTTGATTTGAAAATAATTTTTGCTGAGGTATTTCCTTTTTCTAGGATTACTTGGTTCAGGAATGTGTTTACTGGGGTTTTGACTTCTGGAATTACTTCCGATAAAGACTCTTCACTATGCATCGTGACGGATGAAGAATCATTGGAATCCTCTACAGCATTTATATGCTGCCGGAACAATGCATCGGCAACAAGATTATGCTTGCCGGGTTTGTAAAAAAACTTCGGTGAAAATTCCTCAACAAATGGTTTCCAACGCCTTATCTTTGTATTTGGATACTTATCCAAAACAGCAAAGGTTAGGGGTTGATGGTCAGTAAAAATATTGGGAAAACTTTAGTATAATATATATCGCTTTGAAAAAAAAAAGGTTAAAAGGGGGGGATAGAGGAGTGTGTCCCCATCGTTAAACTGAAAACCGAACCTGCCGGAGGCTTATAGTTTTTAAGTAATTTATTGCTAAAGTTCTCTAATTTAACGAAAAGTTGGTGTTGCCATACACCTGAAATAAAAACGAAGTTCGAATGCAGGGGTGTTCAGTGGAAGGTTCATTGTAAAACTGCAGTATTTTTTGCTGTAATTTTAAGATGAGAAATATTTTTGAAAATAAAAACGTACAACTCATTTAAACTTAAAAACCATGACATTAAGTGCATCACAAAAAAAATAAAGTAATTAAAATTAAATTAAATTAATTAACACAGTATTTTTGCGTAGAACTCCTTATCGCGTGGGCGGCCTTCGGCCGTGCTTCGAAAAAATAACCCTCCTCAGTCCGGCTACGCAATCCACAGTATTTTTACGTAGAACTTCTTTCCGTGTTAAAACCATTGAACCCAAAATTAAAACATCATATGCGTGTATGTAGCAAGGACGCACAATAACCCCCATCCCCATCATTAACATTAAACTTAAATTCTTACTTTTTGTTCATGTTTTTGTTTCATTTGCAGGCATCCGGCAACACCACACTGTTGTCATTCCAATCTTATTCGCGTTTAAAATTGGAAAGTGATTGTATGGACAAAGGAATTTGCATTTAATTTTAATAAAATCAATTCGAATATAAACATAAAAATCAGTAAAAACACGCGTGTGAGTGTATATTTGGTGAATTTTAGTGAAGTGTTAAAAATATATAGTGTAATGTGGCAAATTATAGGGAAGCTCCCGAGGGCATTTTGAAGGCAAATAATTACAAAATTATTATTTCCCGAATAATTCGGAGTTATAAAGAGTGTTCCTTAACACCTCACTCACATCTGCACCAAGTTTCATTAATAAAAACATTATAGTTTGCCAAAAATTGCCCAATATACATTGTTCTAAATTCCAGCCAAAATATTTAAATGTCTTACCCCATACAAATAATTTCGAAGTTTTTGAAGAGCCCACACAATTGCTAAAAGCTCTCTTCTATTGGTTGCATAATGTTCTTCGGCAGATGATAAAGTTCTCAAAATCATTGTAATTGGTTTACCTCCCTACGATAACACTGCTCCACAGATGCTTATGCATCTGTTGTCAGATCAAAAGGTTGATTATGATCAGGATACAGGAGAAGCACGTCCTCTGAGGACAAAATCTTTTTTACTTTCTCAAAAGACAACAATGCGTCGTTGTTCAATTTAATTTTTACATTTTTTGATTGATTAGCTGAAAACTCAACTTCCTTCCTTATAAACTTAGATTTTTCCATTGAAACCTGCATATTTGCTTCATAAAGTCTTATTAGGATTATTTCTATATCTACATATATAGTGTTGTTCCTTGTTGTTAGAGAAAATAATCACATCATCTATGTAGACGTGACAGCATTTCCCGATTTCGTCCCTTAAACTACTGTATAACGCCCTTTGAAAAATTCCTGAGGCATTTTCAAGCCATACGGAAGTCTACAAAACTCGTACTTGCCGTTTTCCCCTATCCTTTTCTGCTAATATGATTTGATGAAAGCCTGATTTTAAATACAGAGTAGTGAAAATTTCAGACTTTCCAATATTGGTCAAAATTACTGAAGTATCGGGAATGGAGTACCTGTCGCTAGTTGTTTTCGCATTTAACTTCCGAAAGTCAATTACCATACGCTTTTTCTTTTTGCCGTTTTCATTTACTCCTTTTTTTCGACAACCCATATGGAGTTATTGTAGGGCGATCGAGATGGGCGTATAATGCCATCTCGTAATAAGCTTAAAACCTTTATACAAAATTCCAAAGCTGCCATTTTATACGGATATTATTTTGAATAAACCGGCTCGTTATCCACTGTCCTTATTGTAGCAACTATGTTGGTATTATATGGCAGTGCTTCGTTTGCATTGGCAAATACCACCGCGTGTTTCCCCAAGATCTGCGAAATACTTTCATTACTTCCCTTCTCAGAAATTTCATGTATTTTGACAATATATACGTCAAGGCAGTAAAAATATTGTAAATGTTCCTTTTCCTTGTCATATAGGGGCATACCTTTTTTCATATCAAGTATAGAATTAATTTCTTTAAGTAAATCGAAACCGATAATTCCATCAAATGTCTGCAGTGATGGAAGAATCAAAAATTGGGAATTTTTGCCAAAAATATTTACGGTGCATTTCTGTTTAATTTGGTCACAACAATGGATGGACTTGACCTTGAAGGGGTTTGTGGCATTCTTAACACCTTTCAGGCCATTCATTCTTTTAATATAACTTTTAGACGCACCGGTGTCAATTAGAAACTTTAATGTTTCAAGCGCGGAGCAATTGTCGTTCCGCCATTTTGTCCATTCTGGGCAATTATTTTTTTGCTGGAGAATGAGTTTGCAAACGAATATCTGGCAAGATCCACCTCTCACTCTGGAGCCAATGCTAAGACACTAGGCATGTCCTTCGGCTGCGAGGAAAGCATAATGTCACTCATTGGCCTTCGCAAACCGGATACAAAAATCCTTAGGGCATCCTGCCTATATTTTTGACATAAGGATGCTATTTAACTATCGTTCGCTTCATTCAACATAATAACTTTATTTATGATTAGAGTCAACTTTTCGTCGACCTCATCATATAACTCGGGAATTGACAATTTCCTTTGTCGAAGGGTTGACATTTCCTGTTCTACTAATAGACCGGTCATTTGTCCGCGTTAGGATCTAAACGAACGATAATTGCATTAAAGTTTAAAACCGTGTTAAAAGATGACAAAACTTGATCGACCGATCCGACAATTTTACTCTTTATTATAGAGCTATTCTGATAATTTTCAAATAATTTATAGGCAGCAAATGCAGTTTGCCTCCAACTTACATAACGCCACAATTCCCCATTGATTTCAAGCAAGGATTATATAATGTCGAGTGACTCCTCGCATGGAACGGCTGGGTCTATAGTCACTACTTGATATCCCTCAACTGATACTGGAGTCTCTAAAATCCTTAGCGTAAGGAAATAGAGATTTACTCTCCGTTCTGTAGCTGCGGTGGCCGCAGCAGTTACCAAAATCCGCAACTATTCTTCATTCCTTTTAATGTTTGTCTGAGTACGAAATGGAACAATATCAATAGTTACTTTAAATTGCAATTTAGTGCTACGTGAAAATTCGCTAAATTTTTCTTTCTTTTTTTTTGTTTTGATCACTGAGTACTTACATGCACAGGTGGTTCATCATATTAACTAATATTATATGAAATGTTGTTGATGTCAAGAGTTGCAAGCGGCGGGTTGAAGTTGTTTCGTAAATACCACGTTGGTTGAAATTGTTTCGGCAGGCGGTTGGAGAAGTTGTTTCGTAAATACCACGTTGGGCGCCAGTTATTTTTTATTTGCTATTAACCCTTTCGACCCCAACTTTTTTCCTGTGGAACGAAAATTTTTTTTTTAATTTTAATCCTTTTGTATTTGTTTAAGAAGCAGTTGCCCAAAATTTTGAGTCGTCACGCCCCACGGTTTGAGCGCTACCGAAAGTTGCTTGTGAGCAACTTTGGGCAATGGTGGTATACAAAATAAACAAATTTTTCCTTTCGAACAACTTTTAATGATTTTTATTTATTTTGAAAAATTAGGTATGATATGACAAAAAACAGTTTTTATTGTTATTACAGCAAAGGCATTTGGACATTGGGGTTCCTGTCTTGCACAATCTGCAACGTCCCTTTTGACTAAAGACTACCCAATGTTCCATTTTATCGTAACGCTGTGAGACTGAAGGATTCGGTTGGAACCTGTACTTTTTGGACTGTTGGGAAGATACGCTGCTTGATGGGGAGCTCAGGGATACTATCGAGGTAGCTTTTTCAACATTCGATGGTCTGCCTTTCCTTTTTCCGAGCGAAGTAGTGGCAGTAAGCAACTCATGAGCAATTTCTAGTTGAAATTTTATTAGAGGAATATGCTTTTGTCTCGGGTTTATCAAGTTTAAATGCTTTCTATACAATAGCCATGCGTTTGTTACGGATGTTCCGAGGCACCAATAGAAGATTCGTATGTACCACTTATTTGAACGGTGGTTGACCTTGTAGAGCTCCATGAGCATGTCAGCCAAATCTACTCCTCCCATACCCTTATTGTAAGAAGCAACAATCGCAGGTCTTGCAACATCAATATAAGCTTTTTCCTTTGGATTCCAACGTTTGCATATACCAACAGGTTCATTGCTTTCACACGAAGATATAAGTGGAACTGGCTTATTGTCAAACCACTTGACGCATAAAATATTATTGTTGATTTCACATTTCATATCGAAAGATCCCCTTCCACGCTTTTTTAGCTCAGCATCTGAAAGTAGTTGGCAATTGCTTATGCGGTTTTTACGTACAGTTCCTGTTGCAAATATGCCCATTTCTTTCAACGAGATCAGAAGGCTTACTGACGTAAACCAATTATCGAAATAAAGCTTAAAATGTTTGTCCTTAGGAAGACCTTTAGCCAAATATAAAACTATATCCGAAGATAGGCCCAATCCATAAGCAGGACAGGTACCTTCACCAACATACAACGTAAAGTCGTACACTAATCCAGAGGTTCCAGCACGCGTAAACATTTTCAGACCCCACTTATGAGGCTTAGCAGGGTTGTATTGTTTAAATGACGATCGACCTGTAACAAAAATTTAAACTAAAATGTTCATTATGACGTTTATGAATGTATACCTTTGAACGCAATGATTTGTTCATCAATGCTTTGATGTTCTTCCTGGGGTAGCTTTCCAAAATTTTCTTTGAGACTGTCTAGTAAAGGACGTATTTTGTACAACTTGTCATAGTTCAAATCGCCTTTTTTGGATTGTTTAGTGTTATCGTTGAAATGTAAACATTGTTTTATTTTTTCAAACTTTCCGCGTGGCATTGAATCTGTTATAGCGGTAAGATTTAAATCTTTTGACCATGCCATTTTGAGTTGAGGCAATTTTAAAACACCCATGTACAACAAAATACCAATATAGCGTTTAATATCTTCAACAGTGCATTTGAGCTCAATGCCGTGTTCTTGCAGCGCATATAAATCTGTTTGTTGTGTGATCAAATCAAAAACTTGGCTATTAAAAAAAGTGCAGAAATATTCTACTGGCATCATCACATCGTTTCCCCTCTTTGCACGATCCCTTCCAAATTCTTCTCTAGCACTGCAGAAATGGCATCCATCTCGTCATCACTTTCGTCGTCAGAAGAGGCATCCCAATCAAAGTTAACAATCCTCTCAATGTCGTCATCTGACAATCCTTTCTCTTTCGGTCTCATAACTAAGTACAAAAAAATTTATTACTTCAATGGCCCAAGGTTGCCCACAGGCAACATTGCAACTTTGAAAATTACTCACCTGGTTAATATTTTTAACTAATCAAATTTAAATTCAGTTTCAGAAAGCTAAATCCTTGCTAAAAAACATGGCATATAAACTTTTTAATTTTTTTTATTATTATAAAAGTTAATCACTCACTTTAAAAACTCTTTTGAATTTCACAGCAATATTTTCTGCGCTGCACTTGCTGTTTATTCAACATAACTTCGCTAAATGATCTACAACTGATATTTTTTTTGCTCATATTTTGAGTAGATACATAAAAGTACCGTTATCATTTATAACGAACAGACAAAAACAAAACGAACGCTTTCCGTAAGCTGTTAAACTGCCGAAGTTGCTCACAGGCAGCATTGGGGTCGAAAGGGTTAAACACTATGTTCTAGGTATTAGTTATTAGTTATTGAGCACTATGTGCTCATTGAAACACTATTTTTATTTTTAGCGCTATGCGCTGTTGTTTATTTAATGAGCTAATTACAACTAACTTTAAAATATTTTCACCTACTCATCTGTCCCTATGTTTGGCACAAATTCGGTGACAGTGTTGCTGTTGTTGGTGTAGTTCGCGCTGGCATTGTTGGTTCAGGTTGCGTGGGAATACGCTGACGCGAGCAGTTCACACGCTTGCACATTGGCAAAATTGCTACGCCATCGTCTGCTATGTGGTGTCACTGTGGCGAGGGTTTTCATGTGTTAACTTATATAAGCTGATTTGCTTATGCAAAATGACATTGAGCATCTCGGTCAGCTCTGTCAAGGTAAGAAAAGACCTCTCCGAACCTTTCAATACCGAGCAAGGTTTCAGACAAGACGATCAACTATCGTGTGATCCACCTCCCTAATAGAAGGATACTGCAGTGTTCACCGAACTATTTTCTATTTTCACCAAAAGTGTGCAGCTCCTTGCATATGCTGATGACATTAACATCATAGGGAACTGCAAGCGAGAGGTTACCGTAGCATTTTCCGCTATCGAAGGAGAGTCAAATAGAATGGGTCTGGCGGGTAACGAGAACAAGACAAAGTATATGCTGCCCACTAGGAAAGATACACTGCGTTTTGGTTCCATCATTTCAGCGGACAATTATACCTTTGCAATCGTCAAAGAATTTATATATCAGCCTGGAGATAAACCGATGAATCTCGCTTGCTAATATGTAGGTGTTATTATACTATGGTCTCAGTAGCAAATGCGTTGCAGAGGCTTCTCTGACAAAACTAACACTCTACAGACTGATGCAGCCGTTCTTGGGGTATTCGAGAGAAAGATACTTCGGAAAATCTTCGGTGCTCTTCGTGTTGGCGATAACTACTACCGCCGAATAAACCACGAGCTGTATGAGCTCCACGACGAGGAGGACATAGTGAAGGGCAAAAGTATTCAGCGCTTGCGCTGGCTGGACCCCGTCGAGTATATGGACGCAGAAGCTCCAGCAAAGAAAGTGTTCGGATGGCAAGTTAGAGGACAACGAGGGAAGGATCAAGTTGAGGGAACCCTATCAACGTTTGGTTTAAAAAATTGAAGAAGGTCGCGCAAGGCAGAGACACCTGGCGGGACTTGTTACAGGCGGCCTTAATCCGGCAACGGGTTGTGATCCTTGATCAGACCATATAAGTAAGTAAGTAAGTATATAAGCCGAGGTGCAGGCGAATGGAGATTAAACTTGTGAGCATATCGGCATATCGGTTGGCCCATACCATGCAATCTTTTTGAAAATTTAGGGCATGAAGCGTGTGGCAGTGAAGTTCGTCCCAAAATTGTTGAATTTTGACCAAAAACAACGTCGCATGACCATCGCACAGGAATTGCTGCATGACGTCAACTAGATTTGCTTAAAACGGTTATAACTAGTGACGAATCATGGGTATATAGTTATGACATCGAAACCAAAGCCCAATCGTCCCAATGAAAGGATCCAGGAGAGCCGAGAGTCGATAGCAGAAAATCGCGGAACACACTAAACACTTTTCTTATTTATGCCTCTCACAAAAATACTAAACATATTGCTAAAATCGTGATTATATCTTCGAGACGAGTCTACCAACATAATAAAATAATAATAGTTTTAAGTCGAATGTACGTAGCCCACGAAATTTGAAACCTTCACCTTACTTTTTGAACAGACCTCTTATGTTGAGGGTACTGCTCGCACAAATAAGCTTAGCCGACTTCTGATTTACATAAAATTTTGAACTAAGTGTTTTTTAGATAAACATTCTACTAAAGTATGAGGTTGCTATTTTAATTATTTAAAAACAAAATAATGGTATAAAATTAGAGATAACATGGATTAATGGAAAATGTATCTTACGTATGTATTAAAAACCTATACTAATCTCGGAAACGGCTCTGACAAATTGGAGTATATTTTCTACTTATATCCTACTTTACTTTCCAGGTTTAAAAAAGTTTTTAATTACAGGGTCCGGCACTCGAAGTGTAACCAACTTCAGACCGCTCGCGCAGCTGATGCACGGGCGTCAGTTATCTGTTAGTCTGACAGTTCAGAGCATTGTTTACAAGAGCGCGGAAGCATTTTGTTGACGGTAAGCGCGAAAAAAGTAAATCAGCAATGGATTTCAAACGTAATAGTGTGATTGCATTATATTTGGCTGGAAAATCACAACCAGCGATTGTTCGTGAGCTCAAGCACCTTAAAGTAAATAAAGTTTTTGTTTATCGTACCATTACTCGTTACAATGATACGGGTAGCATCGCGAAACGTCATAACGTCGTGGAGGTTCTCATCAAGATACCGTTCAAAAAGGGAAGCAGCGACTTTAGCGGAATTCCCGAGGAAGAGCCAATCAAATGGCGAAGGAACTGAAAATAGCTGACCGCATACTGAAAAATGATCTCAAAGGCTTGACTTACAAGATCCATTTTGGAGAGCAAGGTCCAAAATGAAAAAAGCCATTGTGCGCGAGTGGGCCAAAATACCTGCAAGTCACATTCCGGCTGCGTGCGATTCGTTTCTGCACCGCCCCAAGGCCATATTGAAGGCCACCTGCTTGGTGGTCATATCGGGCAAAAGTAAATGCATTCTTAATTTTGTATTATTTGCACACATTTTTTACCTTGAATTGAATAAAAGAAATGTTTAAAACGAGTGCCTGCCCTGTATGTACTTTTTAATTATTTAAAAATTAAATAAGTTATGAGTATTAAATGGTCGACCGCTGTAGCCGAATAGATTGGTTGGTTCACAACTATCATTTGGAAGTGCGCATGACATTTTTCAAGAGAATTGGTACACAATTTTTAATAAAATTTTTTTATATAATCATTTGTGATTGAACATGAATGTAAAAAACTTTTCTCGGGGAGCTTACCTCATTAACACGCCATTAAAATTTAGGTCGCCTGGGTACTGTAAATATATTATAATAATAATATAATTTTTTTTAATTAAGCTTGTAGGGCCTGCTTGGTTCGTCTTTTCTGGGTAACTAGGCGGCATATGTCGCTCTTAATGAAGATACTGGATGTGACTGTCGGGATGAAAGTGGTGTATTTGACCATTTTGTCTGCATACGTATTACCGCCGATGACGCGGTGGCTTGGTACCCACATTATCTTTATCTCATTTGGGTAGGAGATGAGATTGTATCTAATGCAGCTGATGATGTTATTGGTGTTATTGCAATAATTGATGGCATGAAAACAGGATTGGCTATCGGTACAATTTATGTATTTTCCTGTATTTTTATTAGCGTGTTGGACAGTGTGCAATATTGCAGTAGCTTCAGCTGTTAAGATGGAGCAAAAGGGGAAAAATAGGTCGAATGTTCGTTTTTCTCGCGAAAACAGACAGCGAAAGTAATGTGTACTGCTTTCGAGCCGTCAGTGAAGACAAACCGCCAGTTATCAGGTTTCGAATTGAACCAGCCACGGGAGCTTTACGTGAGGACTTTTTAGTGGTAAGTTATTTTCTTTGGCGAATAGATAGACGATTGTAATTTTGGAAGACGGTTACGAGAAGTAGCTGAGTAGAAAATGTACGAAGTGTCAAATCGGTGCCAAGAGTGAGCTTTGCGTAAATTTTGCAAATACTGTCCTCCATGTTGTCTTTCAAGAATGGTAGCTCGGATTCCGCCAAAGTCATTTGCATGGGTGACGTAGGAAATGACCAAAGGGCTTTTATAATAGCAGTATGATTTGGCGCAGCAAGCATTTTTAAATTATTTTTTGCATGATGACCGTGGATTTCATGAGCGTAGTTGATGACAGAAAGGATAAGAGCTCTTACAACGTTGACCAGAAAAGCTGGGCAAATGAACGAACGCTTGCATGACAGCTATTTTACAAGGTTTGGGTTCGTTATCAGTCTATCTCTGAGATACCGACAATTTTATTAAAATAAGTAGTTGCTGTTTAATACAGTTCCAAGAAACTAAAGCATGGAATATTTGTATTGTTGAATGTGAGTATTGGGGAACTATAATTATGTTTTTTGCAAATATGTATTAACTTGGATTTAGTATATGAAATGGAAGCGCCGGAGGAAGAGGACCATGAGGATAAACTGGAGAGAATTTCCTGCAAAGTAGAAACTGTCGAGTTAAGGTAAGAAAATTTTATATTAAAAATAGGAGAATGTTATCGGCATATGTTTGGAAGAAGAGTAGATGCTGCTAGTGAATCCTTTTTGGCAATTTTGGCTTTGCGTTCGAAAAGAGCGTTTGCTTTTTTTATAGGCGACAAGATTTATCCCTGAGCGGTTTCGTTTAAATTGTTGCCATGTTGTCGTTTTTTTAGCCTTTGTGCCGAGAGTTCGCTGTTCCACCAGAGAGGGGATGGAAGATTGGTTAGCTGCGGATAGATTGGTTAGCTGCGGTACGAATGATTTTATGCATTCTGGAGGTTTCTTGGTTGATATTGGATGAAAAGGCGAGGTATTCGGAGTAGAGAAGGCAGAAACTTTGAAATTTGGTCCAGTCTGCTAAGTCTGTTTTGAAGAATATTCTGGCTTAAAATGCGAACACTTAAAACTACCGAAACTGTAAGTTAAAAAAATAAGCTGCATTATTAAACAAGCGAATGTTAAAATAGGTCACTCTGAGAAGATTTTAGTGCTAACGAAAATTTGTTGGTCCTCATAAAATTTGATATTTTGAAAGTGAAATTTTAATTTTTTGCCCGTTTTAAGGTTATGTTAGAATATTAAATCTTCTTCCCTCAACTCTTCTTAATATTGAAAGTGTTTTTACACATTTGAAAAAACGTTTGAATTTACTGAATACGGTTTAAAACCATAGAGGTGTAATCGTTCCATTTGGCCCTGAATCCATTTGTGACGCATACAAATTGTAGTAATTCAATAAAAATTTGGTATTTTATTTTCTTTAAATGGGCATTTTAGTGCATTTTCATATCCAAAGCTAAGCAACACTGCAGTAGCAAGAGAGAGATTTGAGTGCTAAAAGGAAAAGAACAAGAAAAAAAACCAACAATAATGCGACCAGATGTCAACAAAATTAAAGCTAAATAAAACTGAGTCAATTATTCAAGGCTAGAAAAATGTCATGAAGAAAGAACTAAAACTCCGAGACTAAATGGCCGTAGTTTTGCTAATATAACGTCTCTCATTGTCAAATTTGCTGAGAGCAAAGTAACGGTATCACGATAGGCGCCATCCCATTATTATTTCCATCATATGTAAAAGTAGCGTGGGTGGAGAAGTGGGTGGGGGAACCTCATTAAGAATAACGCAGTTGGAACTGAGTATAGCATCTTCAATTGATCGCCATCTAGGATTAGCTGAGCCAGATCTCCAAAGGTTGCTCCAGGTGTCTTCTTCTTCTTAATTGGCGTGATAACCGCTTACGCGACTTTGGCCGAGTTTAACAAGGCGCGCTTGTCGTTTATTTCTCGTGCTAACCTGCGCCAGTTGAAGTGAAGCCAAGTACTTCTCCACCGGATCTTTCCAACACAGAGGAGGCCTTCCTCTTCCTTTGCTACCACCAGCTGGTACTGCATCGAATACTTTCAAAGCCGGATAGTTTGTATCCAGTCGGACGACATTACCCAGCCAACGTTGGTTGGTTGGTTGGTTAAAGTGGTGATTCTTCCAGAATCCAACTAGCGCTTCTGCACCATTTTGTTGCCACATCCTCGTTACCAACTTGTTTAACGGTTATTTACAGCATAACTATATCCAGTCTGTGCGGTTAAGGAACCTTATTAGGTTGTTAACATCTAAGCCAGATAGTTGTTCGAGATTCTCGAACAGCGGTTAGCCCAGGGTTAACATTCTGTCCTTCCATAGGGCAGGGCATTCACAGAGGAAATGGAAGATTGTCTCCTTTTTCTCCGGTTGTTTGCAACTGTGACAGTATGTATTGTGAGGGATACCCATTTTGGCTGCTTGTTCTCCGATAGACCAAAAGCCAGTTAGGACTGCCGTTAGTCTCCAGGCGTCCCGTCGTTTCATTCTTATTAATGCCGACGATTGCTTGAGATTGTAGGTGGGCCATAACGTTCTGCTAATTTTGCATTTCGTCTGGACTTTCCACCTACAGTCTGCGATTCGGAGGTATTTTAGGGAAATTGTGCTCTTGACTGCACCTAATGGTGTGAGTACCGATTCTGCAAGAGCATTATTCATGGCAGATCCCCCTCTTGCCAGTTCATCTGCTTTTTCGTTGCCTTCAATGTTCCGATGTCCCGGGACCCAGATTAAGGTAACTTTATGGTTTTCACTCAAGATGGTGAGGCTATTCCTACTTTGTTCCACCACTTGGGAGGTTGTTGTGGCCGAACCCAGTGCCTGGATTGCAGCTTGGCTATCCGAGAGAATAGCGATATTACCCTTAAAAGAGAAGTCTGCGATTAGTAACCTACAGGCTTCCCCAATTGCCAGTACTTCCGCCTGGAAGACACTGCTGGTATTAAGGAGATGCACAGATTTCTCAATTTTAAGTCTGTGAGAATCTATACCAGCTCCAACACAGCAGCCCATTTTACTTCCATCCGTATAGACTGTAGTGTCGAAGTTGTTTAGAGAGAATCCCTTATTCCATTCTTCCTTAGTTGGAAAGAGAGTGGCAAAGTTCCTATTGAAAGTTACCGTCGGGACGATGTAGTCAGTTCTCACCGAGATTAACTGAGTTTGTCGCAATAATAGACTAGCATGACCATAAGTTTTTTCTCTCCAGCGGCCCGCTTCGTTTAACCTAAATGCACTCATGGTTGCCGTCTTCTTAATATGCAGGTCTATTGGAATAACGTGTGTCAGTGCATTGAGAGCCTCTCTAGGACATGATCTGATTGCACCGACCGTTATTGCACATGCTGATCTTTGTATTCTGCCGAGTAGTTTGGTATTGTACTCTCTCCCTAGAGCCTTCCACCAAACTACCGAACCATACGATAGAATAGGCCGTATAACCGTGTTATACAGCCATAATGTATGCTTAGGTTGAAGACCCCATCTTCTTCCAAGCATACGTTTACAGGCATATAAAGCAATTTCTGCCTTCCTTACCCGTTCTTCAACATTTAATTTCCAACTTAGTTTGGAGTCCAGAATTACCCCTAAGTACTTTGTGCTGGGTGATAGTGAGAGAGTTTGTCCGTTAATATTTGGTAGGGTAAAAGTTGGTACCTTATATCTGGTGGTGAAAAGCATAAGCTCTGTTTTACGTGGGTTTAAACCTAGGCCACAACCTGTGGCCCAAGAGTTAAGCTCGCCTAATGCCCTTTGGATGATCCCACTGATCGTATTAGGACACAGTCCTGACGCCATTAGCACCACATCATCAGCGTACGCCACCGCTTTTACCCCACCTCTATTAAGTTTTGTTAAGACTTTGCTAATAACACATAACCAGAGAAGTGGAGACAATACTCCCCCCTGTGGCGTAGCCGCTGGATATTTATTCGCTGCAGCTTGTCTATGTCGTCGTAAAGCTCATACAGCTCATCGTTCCATTGCCTGCGATATTCGCCGTTGCTAACGTGCAAAGATCCAAAAATCTTGCGCAGAATCTTTCTCTCAAACACATCAAGCGTCACTTCACCGGAAGTTGTCATCGTCCACGCTTCTGCGCCGTACGATAAGACGAGCATGATGAGAGCCTTGTAGAGTGTTAGTTTTGTTCGTCAAAAGAGGACTTTACTACTCATTTGCCTACTTCGTCCAAAGTAGCTCTTGTTGTCAAGAGAGATTCTACGTTGGATTTCTAGGCTGACATTATTATCGGTGTTAATGCTTGTTCCTAAATAAAAGAAGTCTTTTACAACCGCAAAATCATAACTGTCAACAGTGACGTGGGTGCCGATGCGCGAGTACGTCGACTGTGTGTTTGATGATAAAAGGTACATATCATAGTTTTATCCTTGTACACCACAAAACCCATTCGCATCGCCTCTTAATCCAGATATGATGTCTATATCATCGGTATACGCCAATAATTGTAGCTCTTAGAAAAAATTGTGCCTGAGTGATTAAGTTCTGTGGCTCGTACGATGCTCTCCAACGTCAAGTTAAGGAAATCACACGTCAGCGAGTCACCTTGTCTGAAACCTCGTTTGGTATCAAACGGCTCTGAGAGGTCCTTCCCAATTCTGACTGCGTTGCAGGTGCTGAGCAACGTTTTCTTACATAGCCGTATTAATTCTGCGGGGAGACCAAATTCAGACATCGCGGCATACAGGTAACTCCTTTTCTTACGGTCGAATGCAGTTTTGAAGTCTGCGAAAAGATGATGTGTGTCGATTCTCCTTTCATGGGGTTTTTCTAAGATTTGGAGAATTGTGAATATACGGTTGAAGTAAAAGTTTGACTGGAATTTCTATAGAAATGGAGGAGATATTTGAGGGAAGGACATGGAGGGTGTTAGGAGGTATGTTTCTTTCAACTAGGATGGCAATTCTTTGTTTGCAGGAGGTATTGCAAGGCAGGTTATAGAAATGACCGATATGAGCTTTGGGGGTATGAGCGGAAATATCGTTGGGGAGATGTGTTTCATTTAATAACATCACTAAGGGATTATCTGTTTTAATTAATAGTTCGGGTTCGATGTAATTATTTAAGTAACCATTAATCTTATATTGAAGTATGGATACAATATTGATTATTTAAAAGAAAAGAAAGTTGTAGATATTTGTGAAGATAAGTATATAATATAAGTATTTATTGTTCCATTATTGATGATGAGGTAACGGGGTGGGAGGGCGAGTTAGGATTATGAGCAATAGGGGAGATGGTAAAGTCGAATGGTCCGTTTGGAGAGGAGTTGTAGAGGGAGAGTGATCGGTTGAGAGAAATGGGAGAGAAAGAGAGGAGGTGGCAGATGTACCATTGAGTTTTTGCATATTTGAGGTGTTGTTGTTATTGATCGCTGTATTTGCCACTCGCGAAAGAGGAGGAGCCAGATGTACTGGAATTTTTTTTTTCTGTAAGTGGTGATGGCTTCTCTTATGGTACATTTATGTGTAATTTTCAGTTTTAATATTTACTTTGACTCAATAAACTTGAGTATTTGATGATGAGGGATGTTTACCTATAATTTTTGCAGCGCATGACATTGGGGTAGTAGGAAGGACGTCAAGGGTTCGCCATGCGACTTCTATACGGTTAGGTAGTGTGTACTTGACGAATGTTAATAGAACCGCACCAGTAATTACATGGGAGCCTTTTTCTAATCGTGTAAATTTGTGTACTGCGGATACACATTGGTCTTTGAGGCCATCAATTATTTCGTCATTCGGAAGATGGCAGATAAAGGGGGCGTAAATAGTGCCCTTGGCGGAGTTTAGTGTGGCGTGAAGAGTAACTTTAACCTCGCCTGCGCCGGGAATATGTTTTGTTGCTAAGAATTTTCCGGCGATTTTTTGGTTTCTTACAAGGAGTTGAAGACAGCCATCGCGTAGTGATGTGATGTTGTTTACTTCTTTGCTAATAGCTTGTATACCTTTATAAACAACAAAGCATGAGGCGGGTGCAAGTGTGGTTATTAAATACTTCGGGTCATCGGTAGTGGCGATGATTATTCGGGTTTTTTCCTTTTCGTTTTCTAAACTGGCCCCGGGGGCATTGTGTAAAGATTAATTTCCCTCCAGGTAATCCCTAATCTAAAGCAAACAAAGGAAGTAAAGAGTAATTTGTGAGTGTAGGGGTCCGAGAACATCGAGCTATTACGCCGTATAAAACCTAAGACTGAGGAAGAAGTAGATACAATAAAGTTAATGTGACTGTTGAATGAATAATGGGAGTCAAAGATCAGCCCTAGATCTTTGAATTCATGAACAGATTGAAGTAAATTATTATCAATGCTATAAGATGAGTGGAAAATATTTTGAGTACATTTCTTAATGTTTAGAGAGATGCCAGAGTTACTGCATTAGCGAACGAGCGCATTAATTTCCGTTTACAACATAGAAACATTTTCATTATTTATAATTGCAGAAAATGTTTTCAAATCATCAGCATACAGAAGAAAGTTGGCAAATGAAAAGCAGGTACTAATTTCAAATTCATAGTACGAAGAGAAGAGGCCTTAACCCTCCGATGTTCATATGGGTCTGGCCAGACCCATTCGATCTTTAAATGTATGTAGATCTTTCATTTTTAATATCTGAGGCTTCTTAGTCCATGACTTCCTAAAATGTAGTGTGCTAAACACAATGATGTAGCAAAATTAAGATTTTGGCTATATTTGTTGTAAAAATAATAATTTTAAACTAATTTCGTTAATTAAGCTCACATGGGTCTGTGCAGACCCATATAAGCTTCTCATGTAAATTGGTTAACCGTTAGGTGTAAACAACTCAACTGTTAGCGGAGGCAGCGGCAGAGATAATTTTTTAGTTGACATTTGAAAATTAAAGTGAACACGTGTTTTTTAATTAGTGGGAAGTGTTTTTTTAAATAAAATGGAACAAGTAAATATGGATGAAGTTGATGTGATGACGCGTTTGCTTCGTAATCTAAGTGCAGCAAATGCGAGTCCGGAAGAACGTCAGCGACTTCAGGCACAAATTGAAGAAATTATGGGACAGGAGTCCGATCCATTTGAAACAAGTGGCGATGTAGAAGATGATGAATATTTTCCAGATGAAGATGACTTCGGTGAAGCATCAGATATAGAGTAGGAAATCGAGTTAGAGGCTGTTCTGGATGAAAACCATGATGATATTGAGGATTTGTATAGAGAAGCTATCGCCCTTCAGGCTTCAACCACAATGGAATCATGCAGTACATCTATTACCCAGGGCCTTATATACAGGTCGAAAGATGGTAAGATGTGGAATTCAAATCCTCCACCACCTGGAAGGCCTCGTTGTCACAATGTTACAACTTTTATTCGTAAAGGGCCACTACAAGGAGAGTCACCGAGTCATAAAGCTCTTTTCAAGCTATTGCTGTCTCCTGAAATCGTAAGGATCATTGTGCGGGAAACCAACAGAAAAGCCGTTGAAGCGTTTCGTCTATGGAATGAAGAGCATCCCAGTAATAAACAGCGTTCTTGGGTAATGACTAACGAAGACGAAATGTATGCTCTTTTTGGGATGCTACTTATTGCTGGTGTATTTCACTCGAATTCTCAGCCAGCGAAAGAATTGTGGGCCAGTTACAATATGCCAATTTATAAGGCCACTATGTCATTGAATAGGTTCAAGAGCTTAACTACTTTCATCCGTTTCGATAACAGTGGTACTCGTGCTGAGAGGATGAAGCAAAGCAAATCTGCTGCCCTGGACGATGTATGGCTCACGCTGATGGCCAATTTAGAGAAAGCATACACTCCGGATTGTCATGTAACCATCGATGAACAGTTATTTCCATATCGTGGGCGCACTCGATTCACTCAATATATTCCGAGTAAGCCGGCAAAATGTAGCATGAAAGTGTGGTGGATTTGTGACTCTGTGTCAAACTACCCTTTGAAAGGTATAATTTATACCGGAAAACCACCAGGTGGCCAGCGAGAAACGAATCAAGGTGAACGGGTCGTCATGAAATTGATGGAAAATTATATGGACAGCGGTAGGACTGTTTATGCTGACAATTTTTTTTCAACATACAACTTGACAGAAATGTTGATGGATCATAGAGTGGCTTTCGTCGGTACCGTAAGAAAAAATAAGACCTTCATCCCGCATGAATTGCTTAACCCGAAGCGTGATGTTAAAAGCACTTTATTTTGTTATCACAATAATAATATCGCTCTGTGCTCGTATATGGCAAAGCCGAAAAAAACAGTAATTATGTTATCCACTGCCCATTACCGTCAAAGCACCGATCCATTGAAAGGATTCAAGCCAGATCAAATTTTGGACTACAATAAATTTAAAGCGGGGGTAGATACAATGGATCAAATGTTGACTGGCTATTCGTGCAAACGCTCCACAAACCGTTGACCACTGGCAATGTTTTATAATATGCTTGATATTACCGGTTTGGCCTTATTCATCATCTATGACGAGCTAAATCCGGCAAAGCAGAGTGATAAGAGGCGCTCATTTATCATTGAATTGGCACGGCAGCTAGTTATCCCACATATGACGGAACGGGCGACTAACCCATTAGTATGGCTCATATAAGACAAGCAATGAATCTTTTCAATATCAAGGTGAGTATGAATTATATACACACCTACATATATCTCCGCGTATAAAGATATGTGTATGCATGTATTCATATTTACTAATTTAAAATAAATTAGCAGCACAGCAACAATCATATGCTCAAGTTGCTTCAACACGGTCATCGTGCTACCATTGTGCTTCTTCTTCTTCGAAAAAGCGACGTAAAACTCGTTATAACTGCAGCAAATGTAATCGTCCCATATGTCTTAATGAACATTCCATGCAACTATATAGTTGTAAACCCAATTGCTAATACTAATCCGTTCAAATAAATAAACAAAATTATTTTTAAAACCGTATTTCTTACATTATTTGTATGGGTCTGGACAGACCCTTATGATGCACTTACCGCATCATAAGACACCGAACATCGGAGGGTTAAAATATTGGCTTGTGGCACCCCTGAAGATGCAATGAAAGGTTCCGAAAATTCGCCCCCAATTGTTACCAAGCCAGGCTCATTTACGTAATAGAATTGTAACGCTCTCAAATGGTTTACAAAAATCCGTGTAAACACTTGAAAACCTTCAGCAAAAGTTGAAAAGCAATATTCACCAAATGCAGCCAGGTTGGACCTACGCAAGATAAATCCACGCTGAGTGGGTGAGATTAAGCTGTTAGTGCAATGTACATCTTTTCTTTTACAATTCCTTCGTAAAGTTTAAATATAATAGAAAGCTTCGAGATCGACCTATAGTTGCACACATCATTATTTTTTCCACTTTTGAAAATAGGGGTGATAGTTGTGATTTTCCTACCTTTGATAAAAACTACAGAAGATAGAGATTTATTAAAAACTCGTTTGAGAGGGATGACCATAGCGGGCAGTTTTTAAGAAAAATTAAAGGTAAGCCCATCCTGATCAGTCTGCGAAGAAGTTTTTAAACCCAAAATTTCATTCTCAATGTCCAAGGTTTAAAAGGCCAAAATTCAAAGGTGAAAGTAGATTATCATGGCAAGAAGAAAACGAGTACGTATCATCACTAGTGAAATTAGATTTGAAAAAGTCGGCAAACAAATTGAATATGTCTGCATTAAAACGAACCGCAGAAGGGACCCAGCGCTTGACTTTTTAGAATATATCGCCAAAAGGTTCCTGTACAAAAATTTATTTAAACAGTTGAATTCTTAGATTCCAAAAATGATTTATGAAGCTTATTCCATTTATTTTTAGGTTCTTTAAGTTGATAAGTGTACCACGAAAACTTAAAAGTCGTGTTTTAATTTGTGATGCATATTTCGTAAAAATTTCGGGCAACTGAGCTTTAGTGGCAGAATAGCACTCAGCAATATCTAACCCAGAAAGTAAGTCATTCCAGTTAATGTCAAATAAAATTATGTTAAACCTAGAAAAGTCACAAGAGGAGAAATTGAAAGCAAGTAACTCATTTTGTTTACTTCTCCCAAATTCGTAAAACTCAACATTAAGCATTAAAGTGACTGGATGTTTATCAACAGGTGAGAAGGATGAGAAGCATTCAGATATAGAAGTGTTATAGCTAACGGATATGAGATCAAGAATTCGATTGAGCTTATTTTTGAAAGAATTAATTTGTACTAAGTCAAGGCTTAAGAGATATCAATAACATATGATTCGAGTGATGATGTGACATTAGTTTGGATTAGACCATGCTTGCAGAAGTTAGTAGACCAAACAACATTCGAAAAGTTAAGTGAACTATTGCGTCATCCATAGTATTATTTTAAAACATGGCGCTTATTCTGACTAAACTACAATATGTACAGATATGAAATATATATCAAAAGAAAGGTTTTGATGAGCATATTTCCGGAAAAATATAAAAATTAAAATTGGTTAATTTGTTCATGAAATACTTGCGTGTAAAGTTATCAAAATTTTCATATTGATAACAGCGATGTCTATGCAAAGCGGGATGACACGCAAATATACGCATATAGGTACATATATGAGTACGTTTGCTTTGTTTAGCTCTCTTTCTAATTAGCACAGCATAGCATTGTATACATTTGGATTCTCAATAATTGTTCTGTTTTGTTCTCTTTACTAATAAATATGTATTCATGAACATAGTCCCAACGGGTGCTGCGAAGTAAGTAGAGCAGGTAAGTAAGTGATAAATGTTTGAAACGTCACGTATTGGATATGATTGGTAGAAGCATCCACTTTTGTTTTCGTTCATATATGGTACAATTGAACTACAATATATAAACGTATGTATGTATTTAAAAATTTTGTGTGCGTTTGATCCTTTTTGCAAAACTCAAAGTTTAAGATAGTTTTAAAAAATGAGGAGAGAGACACAAATTAGATATTTGTTTGATACTATTTCAAAGGTAAACTGTATTTGGGCTATTCTCAGACAAATTTTATAGTAATAAACGATGCCCAACGCCATTTAAAAGAACACTATTACCAGAGAATGTTAATGCAATGAGAAGAAGCAAATGTTAAATGAGCTTTTTTCGAGTACTAATTTGTAGATTCAAACTAAGGTAATTTCAAATTCAACTTTGCTCACGAGTGGGGAATTGCAGATATTTACCACGCGAGTGACGCGAGTGGAGGGTTTCTATATTTACTTACCACGCTAGGACAGGAATTCAGATATTTTCTGCGTTTACCAAACTACTGAGGAAGTTTATAAGATTTTTCGGCACACTACTAAGGAAATCGAAGCGAATAAATTTTCGATTAAGAAGGCCGCGCGGCAGTTAGTTTGTGGTGCAGAAGCTAAAGTCGGCGGAATTATTCGTTTTGTTTTTTGGCACGTATTTAATTCAGGTTCAAGTCCTGAAGTCATATTTTTTTTCTTGCACATTTTTTTTACAATTCAAACCAGGAAAATTTGGTAAAATTTTTGTTTTTATTTTAATTAAAATTTCTTTAAAATACTGTTTTTTTTGTATTTCATAAATTTCTTTTCGGTATTAAATAGTTCATACTGGATATGACCTGATTTTTATATAAATCAATCAAAACAGAAAATATGTACATATGTCTTTAATCTCTTTCATCAAATCCAAATTATATTGATGAGAAAATATCATTCTAATATCCGTCCAGAAAGACAAACGCGCATACACACATACATATGCATATAATTACGCATACAAACTTTCAACTAACGCAGAATATGTGCATTTAAAACTGCGAATCGAATAAATGAGTGATTTAGAAAAGTTCATTAGTAATTATAGATTAGCGCGATCATGAAAGACGTGTTGTGTATGCGGTACATCGTCCCATATTTGACTCAGGTTCAAGTCCTGTACACACTTTTCTTTGTTCGATATTTTTATTTAATTTTTTTATTTGGTTTAATTAGAATTGATTTAAAATAGTGTATTCAGGTTTTTCTAATACCTGTTATTTAGAAATTTATTTTCTATATAACATTATTCATACTTCTTTGAATTGAGTTATATGTTAAACAGCCATAAAGGCAATCATATGAATATGCATTCCTATATTTAATGTCTTCAGTCAAATCTGAACTACTTACCTACATACACATATTGATGAGAAAATATTCTAATATCCATGGATGCATCCAGAAAGCCGAACGCGCATACACGCATATGTATACAAATATATACAAACCTTCAACGGACGCAAAATGTATGCATATAAAAAACAACAACTGCGACCGTCTTCTTGTCCGTCAGTGAAAAGATGGGATATGTATACCCTATGAGCAAAAAGAACCGGGAAGGTGATGTTGACTGTTTCCTTCGATTGCCAAGGCATAGTCCACCATGAGTACCTTCCATCGGGCCAGACAGTCAATAGAGATTATTATTTATCCGTTTTGAAACCTTAGAGAGATGCTGTGTGTTGCAAACGGCCGGAAATGTGAGCAAACAATTCTCAGATTTTGCATGATGATAACGCGCCATCGCACTGATCAAAGAGAATACAAATCGGCCTGCCGGGGGTGTTTGGAGGACTGTGTTAAACGTTGGCACATGTGTGTTGCTTCAGACGGGTCATATTTTGAAGGAGATAATATAAATTTGCCTTAAATTTAACTCTGTTTTGTTTAATTTAAACATTCCCGGTACTTTCTGATCATAAGGTACATATATGCGGCTTTGCGGACAGCAATGTGTGATTCGCTGGAAGTCGCATTAACTCGCGACTGTCGAACAGTTAGAAGACATATTTACATACATATAAGGGTGCATACATACATACGGAGCCGCGGCCACTCGACATGACAAAAATTTAAGATTTATCAAATATTGGCAAATAATTCCACGCGAAATATTCCAATATTGACTATTTTAAATCCTCGGCTATTTATATTTACAGTGTTTCACATTATTGCTCAGTGCCTAAACAGCAACCTAGTGTTATTGTGCTATTTGTATTATCTTTGTGCTAAATTTACTCAAATTTACCCACTTTCACCGTACACACACATAACAACCGCAGACAATCAACATAATTCAGTGTCAAATGGCCCCTGGGGCCACCAACCTCGAGGATAATAGGTTTGCTCTATTATCCCCCAGCCCCCGAGCAAAAAGAAAAAAAAATCAAACAGAAAATCCATTTCCAGAATTTCCTGAACTCCCGGTCACCAAAAGGGATGATCCAAAGTTCATTATAGTGAAAGCCAGCGACCCAAAAAAAAATCTTTCAGCTTACTCCATCTTCGCGATCCACAAATCTTTACTGGCTATATGCAGAGACATTAACAAGATAATTCCAGTTTCAGATGGAAGCCTAATACTTTTATTGAAAAACCAAACCAACGCGAAAAAATTCCTAGACTCTCCCTGGTATATGCGAAATAACGGCAAAATACCACGAAGGACTCAACAGCGTCAAAGGAACGGTTTATGCTCCATTCTTAAACAACGTGCCAGAAACTGAAATAGTAGAAGGATTAAAGGAATACAACGTCTCTAGTTCATACAAATTCCAACGCACAACCGATGGAACCTTGAAACCAACCGGAGTCGTCCTCCTCACATTCGACAGTTACCATCTACCCGACAAAATAAACATCGCGTGGATCAACACAACCGTCAGGCCTTACTACCCCAACCCAATGCGCTGCAGAATATGCCAAAGAATTGGACACACCCAAAAACATTGTAAAGGCATGCCCGCTTGTGCCTCGTGCAATCTACCTCCCCACGTTCCAGAACCTACTGTGCAAACTGCGCTGGAGGTCACACAGCAACGTTCAACTCCTGCCCGAAATACATACAAGCAAAAGAAGTGCTTATAATAAACACCCAAGAAAAATGCTCTATGCGCGAAGCCAACAAAATTTACAAGTCCCGCAATCCAATACAGGTCAGCTCCACATCCTACGCAAGCGTCGCTTCAAAAAGCAACGTACCTGAAGAAAAAATAAATGTAAAACAAAATACCATCATCCCTTCAATAATAACCAAAAATAACACAGAAAACCTACAATCAACAAAAGAAACCAAAACAAACCAACCAACAAAAACAACACCACAATCACATCTCAGCTACCATTACCCAAAACACATGCCTACCGGCAAACGAAACACATGGAACCTCAAATGCAAATTACAAATATCCCTATTACCCTATTATCTCACCAAACTACACTACCTGCGAAACAAGTAAAAGTAGTACCATGGAAATCCACACGTTTTCACAACAACAACCAAACACAACAATACACTCCAGAGCTTCATCTGCGACCACAAACAACAACGTACTAGATACATCTCCAACAATGGCAACACCCGAAGAATACCTAGACAAAGCAACAACGCTCAGTAAGGACCAAAACTCCATCTCGTTCACACAATAACATATTTACATACAAATTATTATTTACATATACACAATTTCCACAAAAATCTGTACAAAACTATATCTATCACACCACACACATACACTTATCCATACATACTAAGCTCAACCACTAAAATTAGAGTAATTTTATATCATCAGTATGTTACTTGCTGTATAGCCTACATTATGTACCATAACAATGTCTGTTAAAATTGCACAGTGGAATATCAAAGGATACTTTAACAATTACAATGAGCTAGACCTCTTGTCAAGCGCGATATACCCCACAGAATAATATTCCAAAATTCCATGCCTTTATCCATAGCCATCGAACTCCATCTTTCCCCGTCATTCACAATAATCAATACCTAAATACCTCCTAGTCAAAAATTCTCTGAGAGCGATATTTTCTCTCTGCTATCCCACACCCACAATTCCACATTACTTCTAGGTGATTTCAATGCCTGGAGCCCATTATGGGGCTCTCCAAAACCAAACCCTCGCGGTATAACGATGGAAAATATAATCTTAACAAAAAATTTTGTCATCTTAAATGACGGATCCCCAACACACCTTTCTACACACAACACTTTCACACACATTGACCTTACGCTAGTTGACGCCAATCTAAGTCCTCGATGCACTTGGCAAGTACTCGAAAGCCTATATGGAAGCGATCATTACCCAATACTTTGTGAAATACAAACCAACTCACCTCCCTGTAACCTCAAAAAATCGCCAAAATTTAAAACAGACGCCGCCAATTGGCAACTGTATCAATTCCTCTGTGAAAGAAACTTCGGTAAATGGAACTCCACCAACGTTCACCAACATGCATCAAAAATTACAAAAGCCATCAAAATTGCTGCCAATATAGCCATCCCACAGAGTAATACCTCACACATCAGAAAATATTCAACATGGTGGAACAAAGACTTAAACACTCTTCGTACCAATAAACAAAAGCTTTGGCAAATATACAAATCCACCCCCTCCCTCCCAAACTTAATAGAGTACAAAAAAGCTAACGCACTGTTCAAAAAATCCGTCAAAATTGCCAAAAGATCATCAATCACAGAATTCACAAAAAAAATAAACCCTACCTCCACACCAAAAAAAATGTGGGCCTCCATAAAGTCTCTTATAGGCATCCCACCAATTCCCATTACAACAATCCGACTCCCAAACAACAAGACACTTTCCAGCTCTTCGGATATTGCCACCGCCTTCGGAAAAACTTGGTCAGATTACGCAAATGACTCCAACTTCCCATTAAATTATATCACAAACAAAAGATCAATACTATCCCAAACATATAACCCTCATAAACTAACAGGCGGTGCACAAAGCCTAGAAGTTGATTTTAGTCCAACAGAACTACAACTTTCCCTGCAACACGCCAAAGGCAAGTCACCCGGTAGAGACAGAATATCCTACCCTATGCTATACAACCTGCCCATTTCTTGCAAACAATCTCTGTTATCCCTCTACAACAAAATTCTACAGCAAGGCTGCTACCCACACTCATGGCTTTCAGCCACAATAATCCCTATACCAAAACCCAATAAGCAAACAAACAAAACCGACGGGTACAGACCCATTTCCCTTTTATCCTGCATGGGCAAAACTCTAGAAAAGATGATCGCCAAACGCCTAATGTGGTTCATAACAAAAAAAATCTCATCAGTCACAAACAAATCGCCATCAAAAAACAACATGGCACACTGGACGGACTCCTACCACTACAACACTTCATTGCAGACTCCCTAACAAAAAAAAAAACCACGTCACAATCTTGGCTACAGACTTTGAAAAGGCCTTTGACCGCATCGGCGCCCATATCGTTATCGAACAGCTAACATCCTGGGGAGTTGGACCAAAGATATACAATCTCATAAAATCATTCCTCACAAATCGTAAATTCTATACACGAGTAAACGGTTTTTTCTCCCCCATATACTCACTTGAAAACGGTATTCCACAGGGCTCCCCCCTTTCCGTAGTCCTCTTTATTATAGCCTTTGAACAGTTAAATAAAGTCACATCCGTGCACAAAAGTTTAGACTTCAGAATATATGCCGACGACGCGTTCTTCTATACAAAATCTAAAGACATAAACAACGTACAAAGAACTCTGTCGAAATTGCTGGAAGACATTAACTCCTGGGGACAATACTCAGGAGCGATCTTAGCATACGACAAATGCAAAATTCTAAACATTTGTCGAAAATCCAACTGCCCCCAGCTACAAGTAAACACAATGAATACAACCATAGAAAATGTCAATTACCTGAAAGTACTGGGCATCATTTTCGATACCAAGTACACATTCAAAGAACATTGTATCTACCTTAAAAAAACCTTATAGCCCGTCTTAACATAATCAAATACCTTACCTCAAAACACCTACATATTCACACCAACACACTTGTGAACATAACCAGGTCTTTGATTCTATCCAAAATAGACTACGGTCTTCCAATATATGGAGGATGCGCCAGCTCTCATCTTAAACTTCTCAATAAACCTTATCACACGGCAGTACGCAGAAGCGTGTACGCCTTCCCAACATCTCCAATTAAATGCGTCCTCGCCGAGGCCGGGCTGCCATCTATCCTTGAACGATACAAAACAGCCACTTTGAGGCTCATTCCGAAAATATTGACCACAACCAACAGACCTCTATTTGATATCTTGAAAAACGCCTCCATGCACAAAGGAACTTACAAAATAAAGTCCGCCATACGACATTGCATCTCCGACCTTAACGACCTGGATATAAAAATACCGCCAACCTGTTCGACGGTAAGCCGCCAGGCGCCATGGCTCCTACAACCTAACTTAATCAATTATAGTCTTCACTCCTTCAAAAAAAATAACACCAGTCCTGACACATTTAAACAGCTGTATAATGAATTAGTCAAAAAGAAAGATTTAGCCAATAGATCCCTATTATTTAGCGATGGGTCCAAAATCGACCACAGTACAACTTTTGCTGTCGTTGATAACAACGGCAAACTATTAGCAGGTGGTCGACTACCAAGTTACAAATAATCTCCCAAATACGCGACCACTTAATAAAAAAACCTGGCAAAACAAAAATAATATGGACCCCAAGTCACAAAGGTATTACCGGAAATGAACATGCCGACTCTGCAGCCAAAAGTTTACACCTCTCTCCCGTCATCACGTTCAACCCTCTCATGCAAAAAGACTTACTCAAGCTTATCACCCATTACCTCCACTTACAGCAACATAACACCTGGACTCATTTCAACCACCCTTACACTAACCTCAACCCTGAATGCAAAAAGTCAATTTTCCCATCCACACTATCGAAAACGCAAACCAGTATCTTCACCCGCCTAAGAATTGGCCACTCCAAACTAACTCACAAACACCTCCTCTCATCCACACCCCCTTCTGCTTGCCTATATTGCAGAAACAACCTAAGCATACTACACATCCTCGACAACTGTCCAGCTCTGTCCACCAAAAGACAACTCCACTTCAATTCCACACAACCTTCCAAACTCCTAAAAAACATAACCGTAGACAATGTACTTAAAATATTCAATTTCATAAAAGATACCAACCTAATCAACAGCATTTAACCAATATCGGCGAATTAAAAAAGCTTAAGAATTTTCTATACGTGTAAAATAGCATATAAAGTTATATTTAAAACAATAGTACCGTAGGCCTAAGTAGCTAGTGTGCTCTATCAATTAGTGTTATATTTCATATTGCTCTAATAAATAATAATAATAATAATAATGAGCTCTAACTTATGAATGAAGTTTTTGTTTTTGTTCTAAATTGTTCAGCTCCGTCGCTGATAGAATCATGGCCGCTGCGACTGCGTCTACGAATGTATTTTGTTTTTGTAGTCGCTAGGCTTAGATTTTAGCTTTGGGCGACATGCGCATGTGAGGTATGTGTTTTTGTTGTGTTCTAGAACATTTTAGAATGTGTGGTGGCAAAGCGGCCATCGCGTTGCGCTTGCTGTTGCTTTCGCGTCTATCAAAGTATTGTGTTTTTGTAAGTATAATATTAGGAATATCGACTGGTGAAAGACAAAAGTACACGGAAGCAAGAAGGGAGCGCTGTGCTCGCGCATATATGCATGAATGTATGAACGTGCATGGATGTAGTAACATATGAATACAATTATTTTGTAGGAAGTTTAGAAGGCAAGTAGGTTTACTCGTATATGTACATATGTATATATGCTAGGACATAAAGTGGGTATACATACATACACAGAGCAGAATTGTTTTTGCACTTGTTAGGAAGAAATTCGTTCACTAGTGCGTATGTGTATTTGATTTCTTGTAAGAATGTGATGTGCTGTGACATGTGTACATATATAAGTCAAGGTCATTTGGGCATACTTGCATATGTGATATGATGTTCTTGCGCTTGTGCATTATTGTTTTTCATATACAAATGTACATATATACATATGTATGTAAATGCTGTCGAATACATAAACTATAAATTGACATACAATATAAAATAAGTGTTGATTTATCTTAAACCGTTCTTTTTTCTGAATGCAAATACCTCCTATTGACATGCACATACATATTATGTACTTATGTATATTATCATATACCATCATTTAATTACATATAAAGTATACGTTCCTTTATGTACATATGTGTGTAATGAAAAACTTCATGAATTACTTTCAGAACTTTATGTAATAAATTTTACGTATTCGCTTATTATTTCAAAAATATGAAAATAGTAAAAATGTAATTGGTTTAATGTCGAGGTGAAAAATATGTTGCGTGTTGAGGTGAAAGATGTGTGGTGTTTCTAATTTTTGTGTGGGCAAAAGTCAGTGAGGTGTCTATAAACTCGGTGTGCTAAATTCCCTTACTTCAAATCTTTCAAATCTCAATTGTACTAAAAAAAGCTCACAGTAAAATTTGCACCTTCTCATTGCATTAACATTCTCTGCTATTACCCATCCAATCAACGAACTTTTTGACACAGATATACATTTTTAAGTGTTTTTTTTTCTTTGTATTGTATTCTATGTGTGTACATGTATATTTTTATGTATATATATTAGCCATAATCAAATCATATATGAATATGAACTTTGACCATTTTTTTTACCATTCTTCTTAAAATTTTTTAAAACGTAAAGATCTGTGAAAAAAAATTTTTACTTTTGCAAATCCAAGAAATTTTACGAATTTCAAAAAAAAAAAAATTGTATAATTGTGTTGGTGAATGGCACACGACCTATCATAAAACAAATGCATCCGAATTTTTTGCACGCGGAAGTGTTATGCGGAGAGGCTCAGGGAAGGCGATTTCTATTGCCTCGCATAAATTTGCAGCCGAGCGAAACCACACTTCCTTTTACGTTGAAGCGCCGCCAATTTCCCATTAAAATAGCCTTCGCCATAACAATAAATAAGGCCCAGGGGCAAACATTATCAAGGGTGGGGCTTCATTTAAAGGAGGACTGCTTTGCTCACGGCCAACTTTATGTTGCGTTAAGCCGGGTTAGATCCTGGGAAACTATACGAGTTCAAATGGGCAATAACGAAAACTTTACGTTAAATGTAGTTTATAATGAAGTAATTTAAAAAAAAAAAATTACTGATTTAACTGAAAAAATTTTTAAAAATGTTATACATATGCATAAGTTCTTACATATTACATACGAATAAAAATATTCACTTTGCTAATCATCATAACTTTTAATATATATGTATATAAAAGTGTCACATATGCTGTTTACTTTCCGTGGGAAAAAAGCCCACCTGATTTTCGGGGGTTACATACTAGTGTAAATATAATACAATCATGTAGCTACATATATGCACGTACAAGACGTGGGAGTGTGATAATCTGAACAAATTTATGTGCGGTAAATTAGCAAAAGTGCATAAATAAAGTGTTGTGTGTGTGTGGCAACTGATTGGCGTATGAGATTTTAAGCAGAAGGCCATAAGAATACCCTAGGTACGAGATAAGTACGACTCGTGCCCTCGGAGTTGCCCACATAGAAATAACAGTAGTTGCGGCGCGACACGCGCGATAGCACATAAAAATAGCGGTAGTTGCGTCGCGTAACACATGCAAAGTGCACAGCGTTGATGGCAAACAGCGGCAGCACATACAACACACGTTCTAAAGGCACATAAAAATAGCGAAAACCGAAAACGACAGCAAAAACAGCAGTAACAAGGAGGGAAAGCAGCAGCAGCTAAAAAAATTGAAAGAGAAGAGCAGCACAGTAGAACAACAAAAATAAGTGCAGAAAGCTTCGGGAAAATTATCCCCGAGTGTGATGGAAGCAGTACACCAATAAAAAAGTGGTTCGAAAAATTTCATATTAACGCGACAGCATACAAACTTAATCCAAAACAAAAATATGTGCAAGCCCGCGCAAAAATGACGTCGGTCGCAAAACTATTCTTAGAGTCAACGCAAATAACCGAATACAATAGTGCGGAAGTGCATAAAAAACTGTCGGAACGTGTCAAAAAGAACACAGAGTCGTATTGTTACACATACGTAAAATTGCCTCACTAAGTGATATTGAGGAAACGTCTATCGTTCGCTACGTTGTCGATGGTTTGCGTATAAGAAGTGAAAACAAACATCTCTTGTACAGATGTAAAACATATAAATCGTTACAAGAAGAATACGAAATTTTTGAACACTTTATCAAAGACGAAAGATCGTACAACGGGGGGCGCGTAAGCAAGATCGACAAACCTCAAGTCGCGGACAAAAAGTCACCTATAGAAAAAAAAGAACGCTGTTTCAATTGCGGATCACCAAATCATAAACGAAAGGACTGTCGTTCTGAGACAAAGTGCTTTAAGTGTAACAAATTCGGACATACGTCCAAAGAGTGCGAAAACAGGTCAAAAGTGGTTAAAATCGTGGTTGAAAAAGAACGCGTAAAAGACGTTTCGGTGAACGGTGTTCACATTAATGCGCTCATAGATACGGGATCAGATGTTACGATAATGTCAAAAACAGCTTTCGAAAAATTGAATAGTGTCGATCTGCAAAAAAGCGATACGAAGCGATATGCACAACCCAAACGACGATGATTGTGCCAAAAGGCACAATTCAATACGACATGTTGTTAGGCTGGGATTTCGTTAAAAAGTTTCGTTTTGAGTCCGGTACTGACTGATATTCGCTTATATCCTTGCGGTCGCAACAAAACATAAAAGAACATTTACGCGAACATTTACAACATAGTTGAGTCATCTAAAGAAATAATGGTTCCATCGCGATTCGAAAAGCAAGTGCGAGAAATTGCGGATTATAAGCCTGCAGCTGTAACGAAGGAAAGCGTCATATCCCTGAGTATTGTTCCGGATACTGCAATGAAACCATTCCATCATTCACCGAGCCGATTGCCTCATCATGAACAAAACGCTATAAGTACACAAGTCGATGAATGGTTACAACAAAAAATAGTGCGGAAATCCACGTCGGACTTTGCCAGCCGAATCGTAGTAGTAAGAAAGAAAGGCGGCAGCAGTAGTACGATGGTGCTGAAAGATCGGTTCCCGGTGCCAGTTATTGACGATGTACTTGAAAAATTGCAGAAAGCAAAGTTTTTTACAGTTATGGATCTCGAAAATGGTTTTTTGAAGTGAAAACTTCTTTAGAATCGTTGGGAGTGATTTGAGACTCGATGAAACGAAAAAGCGACACCAAAAAGAAGAAGAAAAAAGATATACGTATATATATGTATGCATAGAAAATGCTTCATTACCAGGCACACAGAAGGATGGCATAAGCAAATTTAAATTTGTGAATTTATATATGTATGTATATATGCGGATATATGTATATGTGTTGTGTGTATGTACATATGTGCCTCGCCACAGCAAAACATACGGTAAAATTTCTCAAGAAATCCAGCGAGCATTCATAGGCACAGCATTGCATGTACAGTAGGGCGGGTCAATTTAAAAATCGCTCATTGCTCTATGAAAATCGTATTCTAGGGATCAAAATAAGAAACTTTGCCGAAGGAACCATACCTCTAAAACGAATTCTGATGTCCCCCAATTTCAAAATATCACCATTTTTGGCCTTTACATGAAAAAATCAGCTAAATGGCTATGTTTTTTCTTTATTTTTATTTATTTATAATATTATCTATTTTTTCTCTTAAGAAATTTATTTAGTCAGAACATATGTAAATGAATGAATGTGAGTTATAGAAAAGAAACTAAAAAGTTCGACCCATATTGGGGGGCATCAGAAATCGTTTTAGAGGTATGGTTCCTTCGGCAAAATTTCTTATTCTGATCCCTAGAGTATGATTTTCACAGAGCAATGGGCGATTTTTTTGCCTTCCCACAAATCGACCCGGCCTAATGTACAGTAACCTTGAACAGGCAGCTGCGGTTATCGAGCATTTAGAAACATATATTTACATACATATATGGGTGCAAACATATTTACGGAGCCGCGGGCACTCGACTTGACAAAAATTGAATATTGGAAAATAATTCTACGCGAAATATTCCAATATTGACTATTTTCGAATTGTCGAGAAAATTGGCATAAGGGCGGCTCGTTTTATGAATAAAAGTACTTGCTCTTAGAACTATGAGCTCGAATTTATAAATCAATTTTTTGATGATGAGTTTTTGTTGCACAGTACAATAGTTGAAACTGTTCGGCGCCGCCGCGACTGTTCAGCGCTATGGCAATTAGGATGATGGCCGCTACGCCTGCGCCTATTAATGCATTTTGTTCTTGTAGTCGCTAGGCATAGAATTATAGCTTTGGACGACATACGCATTTACAAGAATAAAGTGAGTGGCCTGTGTGTGCGGTTGAATGTAGATGCATATGTGTATATTAATAAGCATTGTTTTGCTGGAAGTTCAGAACACAAATATGTATGTACGTACATAGGCTAGGCCATAGTATAGCATACATACATATGTATAAAAAATTCAAACCAAGCGTCCTACGAATGTTTGCGTGTATGTTAGTACGTCTGTGTATTATACGCGTTACGACGCTCATAATAGCAACCGCGTGTGCTGTATTGCGTCCGTATTTTTATATTCGTAAATATTTTCATTTTTAAATAATATATTTACCGCAATTATGCCGAAAAATAATGCAGAAAAGTGTTGTGAATTTCGACAAAAAAAAAACAAAAAGAAAATAAAACTAAACATAAGCCACTCGTATCATTTGTTGAAATTGAAAGCATTGAGGATGAATAACAATAAAATGAAGAAAATAAAATATGAACTTTATAGCAATATTATAATGAACCTATAATTATCCCGCTCCTAATGCTGCTTTCGTCTCATTCTCTCTCAGTTTGTTTTACGGAAGGTTTCACTTCTATCGCGTCTAACCGTTAGACTGGTATTTTTTTTTCATGTCAAGATAGAAGAAGAGAGTAAAAATGCACGGTGCTCATCACCAAAGAAGGTTTATTTGAATTCAATAGAGCGCATTTTGAGTTCTGCAACTCGCCTGCAGTTTTCAGCCGTTAGGTAAATCACATGTTCCAAAACTTGATTAACAAAGATATCATGGATTTGTATAGCGATGACATAATCATCTACGCTTCTACGACAGAAGAATGTTTAAACAAAACGAAAATGTCAAGTGGAAGAAGTGCAGTTTCTTACAGTCAAGGATAGACTTTCTTGGTCACACAGTCGAGAATGGAAGAATCTCACCAGGAGAAAAAAAGACTAGAGCCATAAAAAAGTTTCCGACGCCGCAAAACATAAAAGCAATCCAGTCATTTCTTGGATTGACGGGTTTCTTCCGAAAGTTTATTCCGAACTACGCACTAAAGGCTCGATCTTTGACAAATATTTTAAAGAAGAATAAGCAGTTTGAATTGGGAGTCGAAGAACGGAAAGGTGTACAAGAACTGAAGGAAGCGCGTATAGAAGAACCAGTGCAACACATTTTTTGTAGAGGCGCGAACACAAAACCGCATACTGACGCATCAAAAGATGGATTTGGAGCCACGTTGCTGCAGCAATTCGAAAATCAACTACATCCGGTATTTTTCTGGAGAGTCGCCGAGGGAATCCGCTCAACATAGCTACATTCTTGAAGTTAAAGCAGCGTATCTAGCATTAAAAAGTTTCGACACTATTTACTGGGAACGAAATTCAAGATTGTCATGGACTGTGCAGCGTTTAAGCAGACCCTTAAGAAAAAAGATGTCCCCCGTGAAGTTGCACAGTGGGTGCTCTATTTCCAATAATTTGACTACGAAGCTCAACATCGAAGTGCAGACAAAATGAAACATGTTAATTGTTTAAGCCGACACCCACAGCAAGGTCTCATAGTTGCTTCAGAAGTCACAAGTCAAGTCTCAAAGCAATTTACGAGATCTTGAAAATCAAACCGTATGAAAATTTCAAAATTAAAGCCGATATAATATACAAAGTATTAGAAGGTTCAGAGTTGTTAGCAGTCCCGAAATCGATGGAGTCCGAAGTTATCAGAAACGCCCACGAACCTGGACATTTTGCCACGCAGAGGACGATGCACGCGATCAAACAGTTTTACTGGATACCACATCTGGAGAGTAAGGTTATACAGTTCATAAACAGCTGCGCCAAATGCATCCTGTACAACAAGAAGTTGGGAAATAAGGAAGGTTTCCTTAATTGCATTGATGAAGGTGACCTGCCGTTGCATACGATCCACATCGATCACCTCGGTCCAATGGATGCGACATCAAAAAGTTACCGATATATATTTGCTGTAGTCGATGGGTTCACTAAGTTTGTGTTGCTATACCCTACAAAGTCAACAAGCTGCGAGGAGGTTATCCGGAAGCTGAGCGAGTGGTCAATGATCTTCGGCAATCCAACACGCATCATAAGTGACAAAGGTGCTGCATTCACATCTAACGATTTTAACGAGTTTGTTACAAAGAACAACATAAACCACGTTTTGACCACCACTAGCATCCCAAGAGGCAATGGACAAGTAGAACGGGTCAATAGGGCGATCTTATCAATTATTTCGAAGCTCTCAGCAGCTGATCCGGCAACATGGTTCAAGTTTGTATCTGAAGTTCAAAAAACAATAAACTCTTTTCACAGCTCGACAAAGGCGTCGCCATTCGAAATTATGTTTGGTATCAAAATGAAAGCGGTGTTGAGAGCCCGATTCTAAATGCTTTACGAGATGAATTGGTTGACAACTTGGATATCGACAGACAGCGGATTCGTGATGACGCGAGGGCACAAATTCTGAAGACTCAAGCTACTTACAAGCGAAATTTCGACAAGGGCAGAAAGGCGGAAATAGTCTACACGCTTGGCGATCTAGTGGCGATCAAGCGCAGTCAGTTTGTGGCTGGTAAAAAATTGGCCAGCGAATATCTGGGTCCATACGAAATCGTCAAAGTTAAACGCAATGGTCGATACGACGTACGCAAAGCAGCCAACATAGAGGGTCCCAACAACACGTCTAGCAGCTGTAGCAACATGAGGCTTTGGAAGTACGCCAAATGCAACGAAGAGCTGCTGTCATCCGAGGCGGATGACGATGATCAGGACAGCCGCATGTAACAGTGGTTGGCTGAGCGTGCACTAGTACAGTATATAGTCAGTTGTCAAGTAGCCGCGCATGAAAGAAGTCGTTAAGCAGTCGAGTGTCAAGAATAATTAAATAAATCAACTTAAAATCTTTTTATATTGTATTCATACAATTAAGATTACCAATACCAAGTGCTACCTTGTTAAAAAATGTAAAATAAATGAACTTAAATCTTTTTATATTACAAATAAACGAACTTAAATCTTTTTACATTACATACATATATATGTATAAGTACTATGTGTAGCTTATATCAAATTGCGGCCGTTAGTATATACACACCCCCATATAATTAAATACTCAACAGGATCATCTACACATTTTCATACATACATGGTACCTTCACGCAATAAAGGAATGAAAGAAAGTAAGCGACAAAGCTTCTATGAGTTTTGCAATGAACCTGAAAGCAATCCTTGGGGGCAGCATACAAGGTGGTGGCCAAGAAACTGAAGGAATAAATACAATAAAGTGAAGGTGAACACACTATTTCCTAAACAAAGAAAGTTGATTTCTTTAATTTCGAGATCCTTCGCACATCGCGAATTACCTTTGCCCAGGCAACATCGACTTTGCTACACTTAATATATGCTTCGTGGAAGAAGCGATCCCATCGATATGGAAGCGACAAAGGCTGGTTCTACTGCCCAAACCCGGCAAGCCCCCCACGGAACCGTCTAGCGAATCATCTATAACCGCCTCAAGAACGAGATCGATTTCGTCAAACCAATATCTGAAAACCAGTTTGGATTAAGAAAAAGAAGATCCGCCGTTGACGGCAACCTGCGCAACAGGCTATAAGTGGTACCCGATGGCTCCATGGTTCTAAAGAGTTCTGCTTATTATTGACTCTGGATGTAAAAAACGCTTTCCACACCACAAACTGGGCGAAAATCCAGGACGCATTGGACAAGACTGGAGTATCGCCTTACCTGCGAGCAATTATACGAGGCTACTTCGAAGAACGCATACTGGATAACGACACAGCAGTAGGCAGGAAGAGCTATAAGATATCACTCGGAGTCCCGGGGTCGGGGCTGCGCTGGACACACTCCAGGGAAGCTGGTTAGAAAGAAAACACGCAGAAGTGGATTTTTACCTGACACGGGTTCTACGCCACTGGGCATGGATGCTGCAAAGCATACCCCACCGGTTCAAATGCGAATCGGATCCTAGTTTTGAACACTGTGAGGAAAATGCGGAAGAAGAAATGACAGCGCTATCAGTAATATTACAATACAAAAATTTCGTGTTCTTATTTAAGTAAGTTTTGCTTGTTAGAAAAAGCAAGTGGAAACGCCACTCTACTCATTAACCTGGTCCTTCGAGCCGGATTTCCTAACCTCGCATCGTGAGTGTGAACTCAGATTGCGCCACACCGCTCAGGGTAGCCAGCGATAAAAGATTGTGCAGCGTCAGCGGCTAATTCAACGCATCATAGACCTGCTCACCAATATACATGTGCTGGGAAGCATGTCACCATACCAGTTGGAGACAAAGCTACGACTGGTAGATCACCACTTTCACACAATTGAGCATCTGCAGATAGAGCTCGAATCACTGGACGAATATCAGCGGGAAGTGGATCACCTCGCGGCATTCGAATACTCTTTTTGTGAGGTCAAGAGTGTCATCATCGAACGTATATCAGAATTGCGTAAGGTGGACATCGTTAGCAGCACAAGGGTGGTCGCACCATCAACCACGTCAACAATGACGCCCCGGCACAGCTTTCCGAAACTGCAACTAACGAAATTTAGTGGCAGCTACACAGAGTCGTTGTACTTCTTCAACATGTTCTCAGCTATTGTACTAAACAACGCTGAGTTAGAGGACATAGAGAAGTTCGGCTGGTTCAATTGCTGGAAGTTACTAGCGACAACTACAAACATGCCATTGAGTTGCTCGTCACCGGATGAGGAAACAAACGGTGCATCTTCATTCGTATCAATGAGCCATATTCAACAGCAAGGGTACATATAGCCGCAACGTGTCGACATTGAGCGAATTTATTGATCCCATCAATTCACATTTCCGCGCAATGCAGTCCTTTGCCTCATCCACCCAAATTGAGGGCATACTGCTCCAGCTAATAGTCTCAAAATTGGAGCCAGGTATGCAAGAGGAATAGGAGGAAGAGATAGCTGCCAACTCTGACAAATTAAACTTTTCAAGTCTCCAGTTGCCTTCATGGGATGGTCTCGCCAATTTCATTGAACGCCGAATCCAAACAGTGAACATCATCGAAGACAGCAAGGGCTCACTAGACAAGGGTACATCAGCTGTAACAACAACAAAGTCTTCAAGGTCCTATTCAACATTCACAGCAACCACAAATAACAAAAAGTGTTTGCCGTTAGATTAGATTAGGTTTGTGGGGGGTTGGAAGGAATAGAAAGACAGAATAGATAGAGTAGGGACGGAAGGACTGAAAAATTTGGTTTGAGGTCACTCTTCTGCGAATCTTTTAGATTAATTGACGGTTCTTAAGAGATCCGGAAGAGCAATAGTATGAACTTTATACTATACATACTCAGCCTACTAATACAACAACCTAAGCCTAATTCTAGAAAACGCCGGAGAGCTGCAGAGAAAATGCTCGTCAGTGTCTTCGTTTTCCCGGCAGGATAGGCATATTGGGTCGGCAATGATCCCTATGGTAGCCACATTTTAGCCACAGGCGTTAGGCCCTGTGGTTACACCCACCAGCACTCTCAGGTTTTTCCTACTAAGTTTTAGGAGAAAAATCGTTAATTTCCTGTTTGGTTCTTTCACCAAGAACCTGGCTACTCTGCGGGAGCCCTACTTAAACCAGCGTCTTCTATGGGTAGACCTCATGAAGTCGTCAATCCACAATTAAATCTATGCACAATTGACAATTGAATTAACAAAGGCTCTTATAGAAGCTTGACTGTCACTACAAATTCCAATACTACTACCCCACTACTTTTTCTCAATTGGCCAGTATGCTACATTCAAGATGGTATAGATTTCCGTTAAGAAGACCGTGGCCATCTGCCTGTAGTATTTAGTGTCTGCGTCTAAGTACTATCCAGATCCGGTACCATCACTGATTTTGGATCCGTCGGCGTAGAGAGTGTGCTAAAATCCTATTAACAGGCTCTGTGGACCTAACGATTAATCTTTATATGAGACCAAAATATCATACTTCCTACCGAAGCTAAAGTAAGGCACCCGATTGTCTGCTGGCATCGAGAATAATGTGCATCGCTCCGACAACTGGTGGAATATCTGATAGTGGCCATTTTTTTCTTCGTTTCGCCATACTACGTTTAGCTTGAGACTGTACGTCACCTTCATCGCTTCCTTTTGAATTTGAAGGTTGCCAGTTCAGGATGGCATTCAAGGCATCATCAGATGTCGTACTCATAGCACCTGTGATACACAAGCACACACTTCTCTGTAGTCTGGCTAAGGGTTTTACTCTGGAATTAACCATAGTAGCCTTCCACCAGACTACAGAGGCATATGCAACAAAGAGTCAAATCAGAGTGATGTATAACTAATGTAATCGACGGTCTTGGACCCCATGTCTTGCCAAAGGTTCTCTTACACTGTCAGAAGACTTGTAGTGTTCGAGAGTGCCTTCTGCTTGAAGGTCATCTTACAATCTAGGATTACCCCAAATTATTTTACTTTGGACGAGAGTTGCAGTGTTACTCCTTTCAAAGTGGATAGTAGCACTCCTTCCATATTGCGTTTCCTAGTGAAAAGTACCAAGGTATTGGGTATTGGGTAAAAGAGGTTTCGCTGCTAATACTATTTTTGTGTTACAGGTGATTTGAAGGTGTATATGTGAGGTCTCGATCGCAGTAGTTGATGTTCGTTTTAAGCGTAAAGATCCTTTTTTATCTGACCTCAGAAATGTCAACGTTCGTCCCGAAAAAACAGCATTTGCGGGAAGTCATGCTGTATTATTGCCTCTGAAAGAAAAGTGCAGCTGATATTGACAGATCAACCGTCGGTAAACGTTTGCACGCTATGCGAGTGGTCCAGAAAGCAGATTACTGGGTGTCACATGAGTTGAAGGAGAGGGATATCGAGAGATGTTTGCGAAATCGGTCCAGAAATATTTAGAGGGACTGAATTTGGAAATCTTGCCCCACCCGCCGTATTTCCCCGGCATTGTTCCTTCGGATTACCGTCTGTTACGATCAATGCAATCAGCGCTTATTGGAGAGCGGTTCACTTCTTACGAGAGCATCGCAAACTGTCTCAATGAATGGGTCAAGTCAAAAGAACTCGAATTTTTTGTCAGAGGAATCCGTCTGCTGCCTGAAATATGGGGAAAAGTTGTAGCTTCCAATGGCACATACAATACTTCACATAATATCATGTATTACTTAATTTAAATAATTCGTATCTTTGTCTAAAAAAGGACGGCAACTTATTCCCATACCAATACATTTTATAGGATTCACCGAAATACCTTGTAATTCGAACCTATGCTCAATCCTGTTTAGAGCTACCTGCATTTTGTTGCATAGCTTCTAGTGGCCGTCCTGAGTTTGGTACGCACGCATCATCCACATAAGCTTGGATGTGTTCAACTTTCTGCACATTATTAAGAAGGGAGCCCAAATTAAAGCACTAAAGAAAAGGAGAGAGTACACCGCCTTGTGAAAAGTCCTTCTTAGCCGCAATCTTGACACCTTCATCATCTTCTCCATCTGTGGCAAGCAATCTCTTTGATATCATAGAGTGAATCCGTCTGGCAATGATTTCTTCTAATCCATGCCATCTGATAGAAGAAGACGTAAAGTCAAAGGTAGCATTGTGAAGAGCTCCTTCAATGTCCACAAACACACCAAAAGTGTACTATGTTTTTCCAACCCTGTTTCGATTATGCTTACTCACTCATGTAAAGCCGATTTACAAGATTTTCCACTTTGAAAATCGCGTTGTCTGCCATTGAGAGGGTTGCGACTTAGAAACCTTGTTCTAATGTGCTTCTCAGCCATACGTTCCACACTTTTAAGCATAAACGATGTCAGGCTTACAGGCCTGAATCTTTTTGGTAAATCATAGTTATCTTTGCCTGGCTTTGGGTCTAAGACGACTTTCACCAAAAGCCACTATAGTGGAACATACGCGGACGCAAGACATGACGTAAAGGTTCTTTTTAGAACCTTCATTAGTTGCTCTCCGCCACCCCTGAGCATGGGTAAATGCCAGTTTTCGAATAGCGAGAAGGTAAACCTTATCGTGGCTTCGTTAACTATCCCAGGTGTAATGAGCCAATCATGTTATCGGTTAAAGCAATGAGTCCAGTTAGTCACCCAGTCCCTTTGCAGGACCTCGTATAACCTCGGTGAACAGTTCCAATTCTCCATTTCACTCCATAAGTTTCCAGAGTTCAATTCAGATTATCTAATTTCCTTCTTATATTCTTTACTCAGGTCACGGTAGGCATTCCAATCCGCTTCCAAGTTATAAGAGCTCTGTTAAGAAGTTTCCTGGGAGTTTTTCGGAGTTTTGTAAAGCGGAATTTCACCAGGGGACAGCCTTACCTCTCTTCTCCTACATTCCGAGCATGCCTTTCCAAAACATTCGCTTCACTGAGTTTATGGTTTCTTCTTCTGAACTTACATTTCGTACTACCCCAGAGTGTGTTCTGGAAACTTGCTTCACATCTCGCATGAATTCTGCGTATCTTACAACTTACATAAAGACCCTCGTAGGGGCGGGAGAATAGAGTCTCAGGGAAAACAGGCCGATACAACGATTGTATCTACTTCTTTGCCTCTAATCAAGCTAAAGAGCTTGACTGCAACTACGTCTTGGCCGCAGAATTGCAGTCAACCGCTTTTGGCATAATAATACACGTACGCGGACAAATCTCTTTCTCTTTACAAGAAATAGACCCACCGCATTTCATATCTTCCAAGCCCTGTATTTGACCTTTAGACACCCACGGTTCTTGAATTAATATTATTTGAGGATTTGTGTTCAGTTTCACACGGCTACAGCATAAGAGAGCCGTAGCCTATATGCTGCAAGTTAATTTGTGTAAAGGAAATGTTGAGTGCCTTATGGACTGTCACAATTCCAAGTAACACCTTGCCCATATCTGAATCGAGTACAGTAACGAGTACCCGTTTCAGACTTAGATATAGGCGCGTTCCATACCTAGATGATATTCAACGACTCTGTGCCCACACCAAGAACCAGGTGGGAAGCGTTCGTATTCAGTCCTTCGTTTGAGGTATGGAGCCTGGAGATAATCGCATGTGGCTCTTTTGGAGGCCCAGGGATGTGCATGCTCACCCTCACCAGATTCTGAATCTTGTTCGTTTGCTGGATGACAAAATTATACCCTTCAAAAACTGCCATCGCAGCCACAGTTTTAGTTAGCCATTCAAGCGATTGAGAGTCCGAGTCCAAGGTTGCTTACTTCAGACTCAGGTTTGTTAGCGTTCCTCCTTTTGTTCTTCCTATTACCAATTGGTGCGCTTGCCGTTGTCTCATCTGTCTAGTTGACTAGATCAGATTGCTCCTCAAAAGATCTGTTCTTTTTGCTAGCTTCGGTTAGAGGAGAGGAGGAAAGCAGAAGAGACGCAACTCGGTACTGTGTGTTTGCCGGAGCTATGACCATCTTACATAGCAGGGCCACCTCGCGCAGGATGTGTTTCTTCAGCACGCATTAACGGTCTTAGCTTAGTAGAGGCTATGGAGTTGGATATTTGATCTCGTAGCTCAATCCTAAGGACGACACATACAATTGGAACAAACAACTTAACACTGTTTACGGTGCATCAAAAACAGCAGGTATCCTGCTTTCAAATGCATCAAATTTACAGTGCTAAATACAACGCAGCGCTCTAGTTAAGAATATTCGCCTATGCTTAAACTAGACATATATATATAATTGGCGCGTACACCCTTTTTTTTGGGTGTTTGGCTGAGCTCCTCCTCCTATTTGTGGTATGCGTCTTAATGTTGTTCCACAAATGGAGAGACTTACAGTTTCAAACTGACTCCGAACGGCAGATATTTTTATGAGGAGCTTTTTCATGGTAGAAATACCCTCGGAGGTTTGCCATTGCCTGCCGAGGGGCGACCGCTATTAGAAGAATGTTTGTCTTAATTTTGGTGTTTCACCGAGATTCGAACCAACGTTCTCTCTGTGAATTCCGAATGGTAATCACGCACCAACCCATTCGGCTACGGCGGCCGCCTCAATTGCCTCGGATCAAATCATGCAGCGTCGAATTGCCCATAAACCAATCGATGCCAGGAATGTAAAGAGGCTCATCACACACTTCTCAATCAAAACTCACAGCCACCTGTAAGTAGTCAAGAGCTCAAACAAACATCACAAACATCTCCATTTGTGCTGCACACAAGCAGGCCACATCACGACGTCATCTTAGCAACTGCGTTAGTGCAGTTATACAACACATATGGTAGCTTTCTTCTTGCTCGCGCTGTGGACTTCGGGTTGCAGCTAAACTTCATATCCGAACTCATGGCGCAAAGACTAAGGGTCAGGTGAACCAAGGTAGCCATACACATTAGTGGAATTGGTTCCATGTCCACCAGATCACGGTTAGCTGTTGCCAAAGTGGGCACATGCATTCCCACCATTGTGTCAGAAAAATTGCCAGCTGTAGTATCAAACTGCGAGTGGTGTTCGACGCTCTTGTAGCACCTCAAACGGAAAGGCTCTTAATAGTATCCTTCGCATTGCACCGGCTTTACAAAATAACATCGTGGCAATCTTGCCAAATTTCGCACACATCGATATGTGCTAATGGTTGATATAGCCAAAATGTATAGGCAAATACTGTATAGGCAAAATCGTTCCAAGGGGCGCCACGTGGCAGTGCACTCCGTGGCGCAATACATCCACCGAAGCAGTGGCCACCAATTAACTTCAAACTGCCACCTACGGAGCTATTCGAACATATACCATGCCTGGCAGTTGACGGAAAGGCGTACATCAAAACTCTAGGTATAAAATGTTCCCCAAGAGAAGACTGTTTCATGTTTTCATACACTCTACCAAATCATCAATAAAAAAAAATCACTAAGCGCAAGATCCTGTCAGAAATGCCCAGTCCCTTTGATCCGATTGTGTTCAAGTGACAAGGTTTGTGATATACTACGCAGAAACCGCCATTCAGGCCTTCGCGGATGCAAGCTGCAAGGCCTATGGTGTATGCATATATACTGTGCATCCATCAGTTAGCAGCACATCCTCACTACTCATCTGTTCGAAATCACGCGTGGGTCCAACGAAGGAAATCTCTCTCCCAACGCTGAAGTTGTGCACTACCAACTTGCTTGCAGAACTGCTACATTCAGTCATGCCAACATTTTCACATAAAGTGACTTCAACCATTGAGTAAGAATGATAATAACATAGAGTTTCAATCTCGAACATAAATTATTTTGTATGGGGGGTGGCAGTATTGGTACTTCCTTTCCATTCGAACATGTTGCGGGGCTCATTTTTGCGAAGCATGACAATAATTCGGCATGAGCAGGAAATTGAAAAATATGTCATGCTGTGGTCAGTTGATGTGTGAGTTCGATATGTGCGTTTGATGTGTGAGCTCGTTCTGATACTTCTAGCGTGCTGGTGGCTACAATATTTTATTGATTCATTAAATTAAGCTCAAAGTAGAGGTGTCATAACCACAACGCCATAAATTTCTTGATCGAACCAACATATGAGCAACACTGTAATCGATTAGAGGTCGAGACCAATTGAATTTTGGTTTTTCGCCGTAACCATAACCACTTGCATTGTGATTTGCTGCATTCTACACTTCGAGATGTACAAATATGTGATAGTATATGTAAATATCAGCTGCTTATGGCTATGGCACCAATAATTGATTACAAAAATATCGTTATGGTTAATACTGTGGTTAAAGTTATGCCGTTATGGTATGTTACCTCTACTTTGATATTTACTCAATGATTGCATTTCCGTACATTCATGTTTTATATTTTATTTTAATCTTTTTTGTTTGATAATTACTATTTCAAAAATCTTCACAAAGTATATAAACGATACTTTTATTTACAATATGTTATTAAATTACATATGTACATACACATACATATGTACATGCATATACATATATTGCTAACTATAGAATTGTTCCGAATTTGCCCAATGGTGATATTTTTGCTGCGGCGAGGGCGTGTCGGTACATGCCGTATACGTATGGCGACTTACCATATATGTATGTATGTCCGTACATGTGCATTAGGGATAGGGAAATATTGTCGCAGGGAATAGTGTATGTTTTTTTGTATATGCGTTTGTTTTTCTACGTTCCCATGATGATATTTCGTATGTAGGTGCATACATACACACATATCTATTTCTTCTTCTCTTCTTAATTGGCGCATTAACAGCTTACGCTATTTTGGCCGAGTTTAAAGAGGCCAGTCGCTTTTTTCTCGCGTTAACCAGCGCCAATTGGGCAGACCAAGTAAAGAAAAGTACTTCTCCACCGGATCTTTCCAACGCAGAGGAGGCCTTCCTCTTCCTCTGCTACCACCAGCTGATACTGCAGCGAATACTTTCAGAGCCGGAGCTTTAGTATCCATTCGGACGACATGACCTACCCAACGTAGCCGCTGGATCTTTATTCGCTGCGCTTTGTCTATGTCGTTGTAAAGCTCATCGTGCCATTGCCTGCGATATTCGCCGTTGACAACGTGCAAAGATCCAAAAATCTCCGCCTTCATCAGATGTTGTCATCGCCCACGCTTCTGCTCCATACGTATGATGAGAGCCTTGTAGAGTGTTAGTTTTGTTCGTCAAGAGAGGACTTTATTGCTCAGTTGCCTACTTAGTCCAAAGTAGCACTGGTCGGCGAAATAGATTCTACGTTGGATTTCCAGGCTGACATTGTTATAGGTGTTAATGCTGGTTCTTAAATAAACGAAGTCTTTCACAGCCTCGAAATCATAACTGTCAAAAGTGACGTGGTTGCCGATACGCGAGTTCGATTGAAGACAGGAGATACTTCCTTTTATCCTCGTTCACCACCAGACCCATTCGCTTTGCCTCTTCATCCAGTTTGAAGAAGGCAGAACTAACAGCGCGGTTTTTACGGCCGATGATGTCAATATCATCGGCATGCGCCAACAATTGTACGCTCTTATAAGAAATTGTGCCTGAGCGATAAAGTTCTGTGGCTCGTACGATTCTCTCCAACATCAGGTTAAAGAAGTCACACGACAGCGAATCACCCTGTCAGAAACCTCGTTTGGTATCAAACGGCTCGGAGCGGTCCTTCCCAATTCTGAGGACGCTACTCTTATTGAGCAACGTCATCTTACATAGTCGTATTAGTTTTGCGGGGATAATTCAGACATCGCGGCATGCAGGTAACTCCTTTTCGTACGGTCGAATGCAGCTTTGAAGTCGAAGAAAAGATGGTGTGTGATTTGGCGTATTGTGAATATTTGGTCGGTAGTAGACTTTCCAAGTCTAAAGCCACACTGATAAGGTCCAATCAGTTGGGAAGCGGTGGGCTTCAGCCTTTCACACAATACGTTCGCTAGAACCTTATAGACGATATTTAGAAGACTAATCCTTCGGTAATTGGCACAGATTGCAGTGTCGCCCTTCTTTTGGATTGGGCAGAGCATACTTAAATTCCAATCGGCAGGCATGCTTTCATTCACATTCTCTCTGATATGCGTAACTGTCACTGTTTAGTGTTCGAGAAGTGTTTCCTCCATAGCTTCAGTATGCTCTGGATGTCAGTCACCAGATCGCCGTCTTTGTTCTTACAGGAAAACGCCCCGGTCTTCTGTAAGCTGACGAACTTTCTGGTAGAATTTCCGGTCGTTGTTCCTATTGGCCAGTATCTCAAGCTCTTCGGACTCATGTATTTCGGCCTCTCGTATCATCTTTCGGATAATACGTGTCTCTTCCTTTCTTAACTCTCTGTAGCGATCCTATATGGCTCGCGTTGCGCCCGATCGCTGAGTGGCTCTATAGGGGGCATCTTTTCTTTCTGCGGCAGCATGACATTCCTCGTCGTACCAACTGTGTTTTCGGGCTCGCTGGAATCCGATTTCTTCTTCGGCGGCGGTACGTAGAGGATCAGAAATGTACGTTTTTTGCTGCACAGAGGTGTGTGCGCAGTTTGACTGCAACGACGTAATAATCCGAGTCGATGATGGGTTGTCAGATCGTACGAACAACTAAAACACTAGAAGCATGTCTTCCATCCATCACAACATTATTGATTTGGTTTCCAATCAGGAGACAGCCAGGTAGCTTGGTGTATCTCAGTCGAAGGCTGAATTTTCCGACTGTGTGACCAAAAATTGCTTCCTTGCCCAACCTGGTGTTGAAGACGCCAAGCACGATTTTTATGTCGTGGCGGGAGCAACGATCATAGCAACGTTCCAGTCCACCGGAGTGAACCACGGGACTTGGCGACGAAGTCTCTCTCTGCCACAACTAATCCGACACCGAATTTGTGCTTCTTTATATGGCAGCTGTAGGAGACGTCGCAAGGTCCTAAACTTTTCTTGCCTTGTCCCGTCCATCGCATCTCTTGAGAGGCTGTGATGTTAGCCATTACTCTCACGAGGATATCAACCAGGCAGGCAGAGGCAGCTTCCCCTTTAAGAAACCGGATATTCCAGGTGCATGCCCTCAAATCGTAGTCCTTAGTTCGTTTGCAGGGGTCGTCATCAGTATAGGAAGTTCTCATCCGAGGCTTTTTGAATCTTTTCATTGGGGGGGATTTTTAAGTGGCGGGTCCCAAGCCCACCGCATAACCAGCTATCCTGGAATGTTCCGCCTTCTCACGTTAGCTCACTCCCGAACGGGTGCTCGGAAGCTACCCAGAGGATACTTGGGCTAATACCGGAAGCTTTGAGCTGCTTGAACTATATGCAGAAGAATCGCCCTGGCCGCTCCGAAGTGAATGACGATCAGTAACTTTCCCCAATTGCGTGGACTTCTGCATATGGAACCATCTATTTATAAGGGCAAAACTGCGAAATGGTGAAAAGTATGAAATTTGTTTATATCTGAACCAGAAGAACTTGGAATTAAGAGACCGATAATGGATAAATGTGTTTTATGTACAACTGGCTTACTGGTGCTTCTGCGAGAGCACTGTTTAAAGTGTTTTTTGTAAAACATTTCAACAATCCAAATACGTCTATATTTCGGAAAATAAAATATTTTGAAATAAAGTCCAAAATGAAGGTTAAAATGTTCTTTCTAAAGCATTTCAACAATCCAAATACGTCTATATTTCGGAAAATAAAATATTTTATTTTATTTGTGCCCACGAAGAAGGCACTGAACGTCGCAGCCAAGCAAGCAAGAAGACATATTTACATACATATGGATATGCGTACATATGTATATACGAAGATGCCGGCAGTTGCTACGACAAAAATTGACGATTCACAAAATATTTTTTTGTTCCTTAAGAAAAATAGGCTTAAATTTGTTACGGCTTACGGCAAAAATTTGTCCCTTAGTGGGTTATACCACGGTGAATCCTTGATATTCGGGTTTTTTGTTTTTAGTTTTTCATAGCTTTTATATATTCGATGAAATTAAGTATAAAATAAGAATTAATATGTTTGTTTTATTAAATATTTCAATCGACAACAAACAATCAATATACGTCTATATATCGGACAACAAAATTTTCCCGCTGAGAAGACATTGTGCGACTCAGCCAAAAGCAGGCAATTCGCTAAAAATGCTCTATTTCATTGTTATAAGCAAAATGTATGTACTATACAGTGCACTCGGGAAAACGTCAACACTAGTTTACGTCAACACTAGTTTACGTCAACATCCCAAAACGTCAAACATTAATTTTTTACATTGTCTACTCTAAAACGTCAACCAAACCACAAAGCTCTAAAACGTCAACTTTAAATAAATCAAGATTTTGAATTAAGCAACAGTTAAAATACACAGTTTTGATCACACACACACATTTATTTCATGAAATTAGTACAGAATTCGGGTATTCCCCTTATATTTAAGTACATACATATTTATGTATGTAGAATAGAAAAAAAATTCCATCTCAATGTGTTGTCTTTTTAACACACTTTTGTTACGTCGGGTTGTATGTATGTATGTATGTAACGGAATCTTTGAGCTTAATTTTCACTGGCTTCTAAAAATCTGATCGACTTGAAATTTTGCACACTTATCAAGGACCGATGACAATGCAATAATTTGATAAAAGTTTTCCATTATCCTTATTAGGATTGCCAGGATTAATATTTTCTTTTTTTACCTGTGGGCAGAAAGTAAGGTGAATTTGGTTGTAAAATGAAAATTTTGTATTTATTCTTGTAAATCAATTTCATCCCCTTCAAAACAATCCCCTCTCGATGAAATACACTTATGCCAACGATTTTTCCAATCCCCGAAACATGCCAAATAGTCCATTTCCGGATATATAGTATATCAGCACCTTCTTCGATTCAGCTTTTATCTCCTCAATCGACTCGAAACGCGTTCCCCGGAGTGGTCTCTTGAGTTTTGGGAATAGCCAGAAGTCACACGGAGCTAAATCAGGTGAACACGGTGGTTACGGAACGATATGCGTGGAATTTTTGGCGAAATGGTCACGAAGAACGAGTGCAGTGTGAGACGGTGCATTATCGTGATGCAAAAACCAAGAGTTGTTAGCCCATAATTCTGGTCTTTTTAGATGAACTGCTTCACGTAAACGACGCATAACGCTCAAATAATATTCCTTATTAACAGTTTGGCCAGGTGGAAGGAATTCATAGTGCACCACACCACGAAAATCGAAAAAAACTGGCTAATGGAGTAGTCGTTTCTCAGGCTCCCTCCACGAAATAAGTTCTTCATCCCGATTACTTCTTTATCACGGCCGATAACTGCATAGCTTTAGACTCATAGTCGATAAGAAAGGAATTAAATATAACACGAATATATCGAATCATTAATTCACTGACTGCAATGATAACAATAATTTTCATTCATAATAAAAAATAGTTTAAAAAAAAAACTAAAAAACACGCTTTTTTGCTAATCGAACTAAAAAGTAGAAAATAAAAAATAGTTTAAAAAAACTAAAAAACATGCTTTTATTGCCAATCGAATTAAAAAGTATAAAATAAATTTTAATGACAAAGAGACCTATAATGAAGTAATAGCAAATCGAACGATCAGTCATAGTCAACTACCTCACAACAGAATTATAACAAAAATTAAGATACAAATAGAATAATTCAAATTAGAGTTAAAAGCGTGGGATGCATTTTGCTTCACTTTCATAACCTTCTGTACATAGGCAGTTGCCAATAGAATGATTGTAATATTTACTATATCAAGCATCCCATGCTTTTAACTCTAATTTGAATTATTCTATTTGTATCTTAATTTTTGTTATAATTCTGTTGTGAGGTAGTTGACTGATCGTTCGATTTGCTATTACTTCATTATAGGTCTTTTTGTCATTAAAATTTATTTTATACTTTTTAGTTCGATTGGCAATAAAAGCGTGTTTTTTAGTTTTTTTAAACTATTTTTTATTTATGTTCAGTTTATTTTTTGTTCTTGTAAGTGCCACATTACCAAAATGTGTTCAAAACAACCGAAAGTGCTTAAATTACAAGAAAAGGCAAATATTTTGGATTTATTATATTAGAAAAGGGTGCAAGTGCGGTAGCTTTCGCAAAACAATATGGTATCTCAAAATCAACAATTAGCAAGATGAAAATGAAAAAAAATAAAATTTTGGACTGTGTCAATAATACGCTTTCCGGCCCGGGAAAAAGAAAGACATTAGAGCATCAGAGTTGCCGAAAATGGAAAAGCGCCTGTATCAATGGTTTGTAAAGCAGAGAGAAGAGCATTATCCGGTTAATGCATTAGTGCTCAAACAAAAACTGCTCCGGGCGTAAAGACAGAAAAACAATGCGTTACTTTTTTATGTTGTGCTAATGCTTCCGGAAATCATAAGCTTAAATTGTTGGTGATTGGGAAGGCAAAAAATTCACGCATTTTCAAAAACTTTAACTGCCCAACTGAGTACAAGAGTTCCAAGTCCTCATGGATGACATCAGCTATTTTCTACGATTGGTTCCACAAATCCTTTGTGCCACAGGTTAATATTTGTTCTGCCACAGAAAAAATATCGCTTTTAATAGCTAAGATTTTCTAATTTTAGGTAACAGATTTTCTTTTAAAAAAGGACTTGCCAGTTAAAGCGCTCCTTCTGATAGACAATGCTCCATCTCATCCAAGTGAATTAGAGCTTAAAACAGAAGATGGAAACATAGTTGCAATGTTCTTTCCTCCGAATGTAACCCCACTTATCCAACCAATGGATCAAAACGCAATTAAAATAACGAAGCTGTATTATAGAAACAGTCTTCTATCATGGTAACAGCAAAAAAATCAGATCTAGTAGATTCTATGAAAGCTGTTACCCTCAGGTTTGTCGCTTTTTAAAATTATTTTAACGACACGACCAGTAACTTTATACATTTTTTAAGGTTTATATACAGTATCATCCATTCAAAAGTGGAATGAAGATTTTCTACTGGGTAATGTTTCTAATTCGTGTGAAGCTGAGGAGTTAGAAGTGACCGATGATGATGACAACGATTTAGATACGAGTACAAATGTAAAGACAATAAAACCAAACGAAGCTTCGAAATATTTAACCGGGCTTTGGATTGGGCTCAATGCGAGAATGTTGAGCAAAATGACCTAAATGTATTAAGACGTTTACCAGAGAAAGCTCTCCTCCAAGTATTGGAAAGGAAAAAACAACAGAAAAAAATAACCGATTTTTTTAGATGCATAAGTATGTATGTGAAATGTGATCTCTTTTGAAATGCGTTCCTTTAGTTTTAGTTAGGCTGAAAGCCTTTTTTGTTCTTTTTTTGTTAAACGTCAACACTCGTGGTTTTAATTAGTTGACGTTTTCCCGAGCGCACTGTATATCTAATCATAGATACAGCAAAAAAAAGAGCACGAATTTTGTTTCAAAGTAATTTTCAAATCCACGGCTATATTTCTTATTTCGTGCAATTTTTATTATTTGGATAATCCCATACGTGAAGATATATCTCAATGAAGGATTTATCTTCTATCTATACTAATATTATAAAGAGGAAAACTTTGTTTGTTGGTTTGTTTGTTTGTTTGTTTGTAACGAATAGGCTCAAAAACTACTGGACCGATTTTAAAAATTCTTTCACCATTCGAAAACTACATTATCCAGGAGTAACATGGATTACATTTTATTTTGGAAAAAAATAGGGTTCCGTAAGATATTTGGATTTTTCGGACACAAACTGAAAAAAATCTTATATATAAAATAAAGTCAACTTTTTGTGTGTGTTCGCTAACCGGCCGTGTCTGCACCGAATTAAACCAAACTTACACACATAGTTAAGAAGGTATTGAAGATGGTTTCCGTATAGTTTGGATACCTATTGGTGGATAGGGCTCGAGATATAGGTCAAAACGTGGACCCGGGTAACCTTCGGATGTGTATGTACAATATGGGTATCAAATGGAAGCTGTTGGTGAATGCCTTAGTTCAGAGTATTTCCATCCGCTCCGTGACTAGGGTCTCGAGATAGAGACCAAAACGTGGACCCTAGAATGTGTTTGTACAATATGGATATCAAATGAAAGCTGTTGATAAGTGCTTTAATACGGGGTAATTTGCATACCTATTGATGACTGGGATCTGGAAATATATGCCAAAACGTGGACCCGCCGTGTCTTTGCACCGAATTAAACCAAACTTACACACATTGTTAAGGAGGTCTTGAAGATGGTTTCCGTATAGTTTGGATACCTATTGGTAGAAAGGGTCTCGAGATATAGGTCAAAACGTGGACCCGGGTAACCTTTGGAAGTGTATGTACAATATGGGTATCAAATGGAAGCTGTTGGTGAATGCTTTAGTTCAGAGTATTTCCATCCGCTCCGTGACTAGGGTCTCGAGATAGAGACCAAATCGTGGACCCTAGAATGTATTTGTACAATATGGGTATCAAATGAATGCTGTTGATAAGTGCTTTAATACGGGGTAATTTTCATACCTATTGATGACTAGGGTCTCGAGATATAGGTCAAAACGTGGACCCGGGTAACCTTCGGACGTGTATGTACAATATAGGTATCAAATGAAAGCTGTTGATAAGTGCTTTAATACGGGGTAATTTTCATACCTATTGATGACTAGGGTCTCGAGATATAGGTCAAAACGTGGACCCGGGTAACCTTAGGACGTGTATGTACAATATGGGTATCAAATGGAAGCTGTTGGTAAATGCTTTAGTTCAGAGTATTTTTCATGCCGCTCCGTGACTAGGATCTCGAGATAGAGACCATAACGTGGAGCCTAGAATGTGTTTGTACAATATGGATATCAAATTGAAGCTGTTGGTGAATGCCTTAGTACAGAGTATTTTTCATGCCGCTACGTGACTGGGGTCTCGAGATATAGGTCAAAACGTGGACCCGGGTAACCTTTGGTTGTGTATGTACAATATAGGTATCAAATGAAAGCTGTTGATAAGTGCTTTAATACGGGGTAATTTTCATACCTATTGATGACTAGGGTCTCGAAATATATGCCAAAACGTGGACCCGCCGTGTCTTTGCACCGAATTAAACCAAACTTATGCACATTGTTAAGTAAGTATTGAAAATGGGTTTCGTAAAGTTTGGTTGTAATTCGGAGCAGTGGCAACGGGTACAGCGTTCTTTTGAGCCAGCCATAATGTCGCTTACTTTTTTAACGCTTGGGGCGGAACTGAACTGTCAAATTGACAGTGTTAGTTACAATGTGTCAATATTTCTTTCTGATTTGGATGCCATATGGAAAAAACGTAAGTGCAACAAGTAAAAATTGTTTGTGAATTTTTTTGGAGTGGATTTTGGAACAGTGAATAATTTCTTACGAAATTTGAGAATTTAATGTGAAATCCGAATGAAATTATGTGTTCGTGGAAAAAACAATTTTTTTCGTTTTTTTTTTTTTTAAATATAAATGGATAATGGTTAAAAAAGCACCAATGCTTAATAAAACATATAAATTGAAACGAAAAATTCATGGATGATCAGGAAAAAAGACGATTGTTTATTCATATGCGTTGATTTGAAATTTAAAAACAATCTTCTTTTTTCTTGATTTTCAATTTATATTTTATATTTACTCAAAAACAAATAGAAAAACAAAAAATATTGTTTATGCCAAAGCGCTTGAATAAAGAATAAAGAAATAAATAATATGAAAACCATATATTTTCTGTTCTAAACCATATCTATTCTATTTTAGTGTGCCCAGCGAAGGGGGCCGGGTTTGCTAGTAAGAGAATAAAAAGGAATGGATTTTGCATTTTTAGCAGTACGAAATGTCGAAGACGTAAACTTGTTTTAAGCTAACGCCGGTTTTTTTTACATCATTAGTGTGTGTTACTGCAGGCACTTGACACACAGCAGCTAAACAAACACCATTCGCTACGACTGTCGCCATTCTGTCGCGCATTTAGAATACATATTTACATATATATGGATATGCGTGCATATGTATATACGAAGATGCCGGCACTTGCCACGACAAAAATTTACGGTTCACCAAATATTTTTATCTTCCTGAAGAAAAAAAGGCTTATGGACAACTCAGGCGAGCTTTTATCCAAAGAACACTCCTGCCCTTCCTTCTTGAAGAAAGATAACGGAGAATGGACAAAATCCTCGGCCGACAAACTAGGATATCTTGAAAATACACACTTCCCAGGCAACACAGAATATATTGAGAACAATACTGACAGTGTTCAAACATCCAAACTACCATCCATTATAATCAACCACATCGTATCCCAAGATAGAATATTGTGGGCGATAAAAAACTTTGAACCATATAAGGCAGCCGGTCCAGATGGGATATTCCCAGTCATGCTGTGGAACACTCGAGAAACGACGATTCCTTGGCTGGAGGTCTTTTTCAGGAAAAGCCTTATGCTAGGGCACATACCAAAAAGCTGGAGGAGGGTAAAAGTGATCTTTATCCCCAAAGCCGGTAGACGCGGTCATGATACAGCGAAAGATTTCAGACCCATCAGCCTATCCTCCTTCATCCTCAAAACTCTCGAGCGATTGTTGGATGTATATCTCAGGGAAAAGATTACAGACTCAACGATTTCACCATCTCAACATGCCTATCTCAAAGGAAAATCCACAGAGACAGCTCTTCATGAGGTTGTAAGTGCGATTGAGAGGAGCATAGAATATAAGCAATACTCACTAGTCGCTTTTCTCGACATAGAGGGGGCCTTCAACAATGTTACCACAAGATCCATAATTGAGGCTCTTAACATGTTAGGCATAGACATAGGTCTCAACGAATGGATAGAGAACATGCTCAAAACTAGAATAATCATCGGTGAGGTAGGCAGCAGCACGATAAAACGCTCTGTCAACAGGGGAACCCCTCAGGGAGGAGTCTTATCCCCTCTACTGTGGTTACTAGTCGCCAACAAGATCCTCACCAAATAAACCGAAAGGGAATTATAGTGGTGGCGTACGCGGACGACATAGTGCTTATGGTTTCAGGAATGTTTCCAACCACAATCAGTGAGATTATGGAAGGAGCTCTGGTATTACTCAGCAATTGAGCCACGGACTGTGGTTTAAGTGTAAACCCGAGAAAAACTGAACTGATGCTATTCACCAAGAAAACCAAGGTGCCAAACTTTAATCTCCCAAAACTAAACAGCGTCAGCCTCACGCTAACCAAACAGGCAAAATGCCTAGGGTTTATCCTGGACCCCAAACTCAGCTGGAAGTCCAACGTAGAGTACAGGGTAAAGAAAGCAAATATAGCACTTTACACGTGTAAGAGAATGTTGGGAAAAAAATGGGGTCTCCAACCAAAACTATCCAACTGGTCCTACACAGCCATTGTAAGGCCAATACTAACATATGCGGCACTAGTTTGGTGGCCTGCAACAGAAAGGAAATACAACAAAACTAAGCTGAACAAGATACAAAGAACAGCGTGTATCCTAACTACAGAAGCGCTTAGCACCAGTCCTACTGAAGCGCTCAATGTACTAACACATCTATTGCCATTAGATCTACACATTAAAACAATAGCTACTTGCAGCGCTGTGAGACTCAGAGACATAGGAAACTGGACAATAAGGCCGTACGGTCACAGTAAGATCCTCCTACAGGGACCCCTCGCTGCTCAAAAACGGATCAGACTACACAGTCCCCGACCTCAACTTCAAGAAAGGCTTTACGGTATGCTTTCCACCGAGAGCCGAGTGGAGCAAAGGAGAGGTGATTGGAAGACACGATATCGAAATTTATACCGATGGTTCTAAGATGAGCTGTGGTGTGGGAGCTGGCTTCCATTCGAAGCCACTCAACCTATCTCAATCAATTCGTCTTCCTGATTATGCCATCGTGTTCCAGGCAGAACTTTTAGCGATCAGAGAAGCATGCAAATCTCTAAAACTCTACAAGGAAGTTGGTGCAAGAGTAGCTATCTTCTTAGACAGTGAAGCAGCTATTAAGGCCTTAGACTCCAACTACATTTCATCCAAGCTGGTCCTACAGTGTAGAGAGGAGCTAAAACTGCTCAGCCATTGGCTTGAAATTACCCTGATATGGGTTCCCGGTCACAGGAACATACGGGGCAATGAGATAGCGGATGAGCCAGCAAGAAAGGGCTCGACACTAGACATAGCAGAGGCGGTGGTAGTCTCCACCCCACTGAACACACTAAAAGCATCCATTGCTTCATACTATCATGCTTTAGCCGAAAGAAGATGGAAGCAAATACCTACATGTATTACAACAAAAAACACATGGCCGTCATACAAAATCCAAAGGACGAATGACCTGCTAGGATGTTCTCGGCCAAACATTTCACGTATCACTGCAACCCTTACAGGACATTGGAAAGTAGGGGATCATACAGCTAGACTCAATCTACCCTTCAATCCTATCTGTAGAAGCTGTCAAGCGGAAGGGGCGAAGGAAAGTCTGTTCCACTATTTATGTGAATGTCCGGGACTAGCCAGGGCACGACTCCGATTCTTCGGTAAGCCTTTCTTACAGCAAATTAAAGAAATCTCAGACATAGAGATAAAGGATTTGCTGCTATACTTGGACCTCACTAAATGGATCTGACTTGGAAACAAAAAAAAAAAAAAAAAAAAAAATACCAACATCATCTTCACACGAGATAGTGGTAGTAAAACGGTGCTGGTCACTAATTAGGAGCATTTTCAGCTCAGAAATGTTCAACCACCTCAACAACAACAACAACAACAGGCGCGTGAGGGAAGATGTGGTGCCCTCATTTTATGAATAAACAAGTCTTGCTTTAAGAAATATGCGCTTGCGTTTATGAATGAAATAGCTTTTGTTGTATTAAAGGACATTTTATAATGCTGCTTCTTCGCCTATGAAGGTATTAGGTGTTTGTAAATACAATATGTGGAATATCAACTGGCGGACCGAAAATTTCAGTGTATAAGTAATAAAAAAAGGTCATACATTTTTCTTACCATAACTTTTATAAATAGATAAATACAAATATGTATGTATGTACATGTACATATATGTGTATATAAGTCAGGTGTTACCGGCTCCGATAGCAGCACCGCATTAATCTTTTTCTCCGTCAGCAATTGGTCTAAAAGGCCCTTGCCGTATTGCAGTGGTTGATATTAAGGGGGAAGTCTACTGTGACAAGGGAAAAAACAGGCTTATTTTCCGGATTTTATTTCTAACAAAATATTGCTCGTACATAAAATCTATTTAAACTCTTATCTTTATTATATATTTAAGTTTTTGAAAAAAAAATTTTAGTATAGGACTATGAATAAGTTCGTGTGGTTTTTTTTCGAAATTTGAAACTTTATTGACGTAAAATGGTTACAAATTTAATATTCAAAGTATTGTCCATCGCTTACTACTACTTTTTCCCATCTTTCTGGCAATTCACGGATTCCCTTTGTGAAAAATTCGGTCGGTTTTGCCGCAATCCACGAATCGATCCATTTTTTGACTTCATCGTAATTACGGAAGTGCTGGTCAGCCAGGCCATGTTGCATCGATCGGAAGAGATAGTAATCGGATGGCGCAAGGTCTGGACTATACGGCGGGTGGGGTAGGACATCCCATTTGAGCGTTTCTAAGTATGTTTTGACCACTTGTGCAACATGTGGCCGAGCATTGTCATGTTGCAAAATAACTTTGTCGTGTCTATCGGCGTATTGCGGCCGTTTTTCTCGCAGTGCTCGGCTCAAACGCATCAATTGTCGTCGGTAGACATCCCCCGTAATCGTTTCATTCGGTTTCAGTAGCTCATAATACACAACACCCAGCTGGTCCCACCAGATACACAGCATAACCTTCAGGCCATGAATATTCTGCGCCGACGTCGATGTTGAAGCATGGCCAGGGTATCCATACGTTGCCCGACGTTTTGGATTGTCGTAATGGACCCACTTTTCATCGCCAGTCACAATTCGATGCAAAAAACCCTTTCTTTTGTGCCGTTGAAGCAGTTGTTCGCATGCCATAAAACGGCGTTCAACGTCTCTTGGCTTCAATTCATACGGCACCCAATGGCCTACCTTTCGGATCATTCCCATGGCTTTTAAACGTTTGGAAATGGTTGATTGATCAACTCCCAAAGTTTTTGCAACCTCTTCTTGCGTTTGAGCCGGATCTTAATCGAGCAATTCCTCCAATTCGGTATCCATGAACTTTGGCGGCGCACCCTCGCGTTCTTCGTCTTCCAAGCCAAAATCACCACTTTTAAAGCGTGCAAACCACTTCTGGCACGTTCGCTCAGCTAGAGCATGCTCACCATAAACTTCCACCAAGATACGATGACTTTCGGCTGCTTTTTTCTTCATATTAAAATAATGAAGAAGAATTCCCCGCAAAAACACATTATTTGGCACGAAATTCGACATTTTCAAGTGTGGTAAAAATATTGTTGTTTACGCTTCAAATAAAAAACTTATACTGACGTTTGTGCCTTACGACAGTAGCTCTCCAATGAATGTTTGGAAATGTGGATCGATGGAATAATAATCAAGTTACGCCATCTGTTGTAAAACCGCACGAACTTATTCATAGTCCTATTAAAAATATTCAAAATGGCCGCTGTGGCACTTCTGCAAGCGCAGGTCCGCTTTTCTTAGGTGCCTAAACGGTGTACATGAAATCTTACGTTTCGGTGATCTAAAACAAAAAACAAAATATTGTTATTATATACATAGTATTGACTCTCGTCTGACGTAGGATTATGTCGATAAAAAATTTTGGCGTTGAAAAAAAAATTCTTGAATTTTTTTTCTTTTTTTTGCCTAAAATTGATGTTACTATTGTTTATAACAATTTAACAAATAACGATATCAAAAAAATCCTATGTCAGACGAGAGACACTATTACAGAGAATATATAATTAAATTTTTAAGCTGATTCATTTATCAGAACTCGAGATATCGTGTACACCGTATACAAAAACTTAGTTTCGAGAAAAATGCGTTGAAAGTTTCATGTGCCGCAGGTACGCGCTTTGGAGCGCTTCGGGAAAAGGTCGAAATTTCAACGAAGAAAAATTTAGCCAGCTGTAACACATATTGTACCTTATTTAAGGGGGTTAAAAGTATTTTTTAAGCTAAGAAAAAAAAAATCGATTTTTTGAAAAATTCACAGTAGACTTCCCCCTTAAGCTGTAGTAGTGTCATGGTCTTCGCGTTAGTTAATATCATTTGGTGATGTTTGAGAAAAAATAATATATTTTGATTACATCGAAATGTGCACCCTTTATTCATAATCTTTAGACTGACTAGTTTACATAAATCTTAGTGCTATTGGTACTATTGAAACGCGTCGGTCGTTATCTGTTTACTAGTAGGTAACTATTGTTTGCCTTAGTGACAAGTTCTGTTGCTTTGGTGTTGTGTACATTGTTATCATACAAGGTTAAAGGGCATATTGTCGTTTATCGACATTTTGTTTGTAAACAATAATCATGTGTATATATATGCTGTGTATATATGTATGTATGTGGTGGATAAATTTATATACATACATATGTGCCTTTGAACTGACGTCGTTAGCTCTCCTCCCTCTTAAAACGGAGTGCTATGCTATGCTGAAGACGGTTCATTTCGATTTCATATAATTTGTCATTTGTCTTTGCCTGTGAAGCATTCTTCTATTTTCATAGTACAGTCGTAACCGAACTGTTAACCCGTACGGTCGCATTTTTCCCGCTTGTGTTATTTTGTATTATTCGCACACTAACGTTTCGCGCAAACTAACAAAGCATCGTGTTTGATCACTCGAAGTTTACTATTTGTGCCTGGCCGCATTCTTTTGTTTATCGCACGCGCTTCACACACATATACCATACACACTCACTTACAACTAACAACAACTTCAATGCCCCCCGGGGTCAACAAACTTGGAGACAATAGGTTCGCCCTATTGTCCCCAGTCCAGAGAACGAAAAGGAAAAAACCCAAATATTCAACGCTGGATCTCTTCCCGGAACTACCGATAACAAAAAAGGATGACCCGAAGTACCTTATATTCAAGTCTCTGCACGCCAACAAAACACTTGCATCCGCCTCCTGCTTTGTTGTATACAAAGGTATACAAGCTATTAGCAAAGAGGTAAACAACATTTCGACACTACGCGATGGTAGTCTTCTACTGCGCGTAAGAAACCACAAAATCGCTGAAAAGTTCTTGGCAACAAAATATCTTCTCGGTGCAGGTGAGGTCGAAGTTACTCTTCACGCCACACTAAACTCCGTTAAGGGCACGATATACGCTCCCTTCATCTGCCACCTTCCGGATGATGAAATAATTGATGGCCTCAAAGAACAAGGTGTATCCGCTGTGCACAAATTTACACGACTAGAAAAAGGGTCCCGTGTAAGTACCGGTGCAGTGCTACTAACATTCGGTAAGTATACACTTCCTAGCCGAATAGAAGTCGCCTGGCGTACCCTTGACGTTGGCGCTGCAAAAATTGTAGTCTGTTAGGACACACAGCCAAACGGTGCAACAATACTCCAGCTTGCGTGGTTTGTAGCCTCTCTCCCAACCACTCCTCCCCTGTAGAATGCTCTAGAGTATACTGTGCTAACTGCGCAGGGGAACCTCCCTCATCATCGAATACTTGTCCCAAGTTTATTGAATCAAAAGAAATACTTAAAATTAAAACTATACATAAATGTACCATAAGAGAAGCCATCACCACTTACAAAAAACAACTTCCCAGCAAATCTGCCTCCTCCACTTCGCCCGAGTGGCAAATACTGGTATAAAGAACGACAACACCTCAAATATAAAAAAACCCAATAGTACATCTGCCACTCCCACTTTTGCCAGAGTGGCTAATACACCATCCAACAACGATAACATATCAAATATAAACAAAATTAATAACAAAGAAAAAATCTCAAACACAAAAAATTCAAAAACAAATTCTACAAAATCATCCTCCAAGAATAATTCATTATCCCATGAATAACTTCTTGAAAACTCAAAGCAGACTGCTCTTTCCACCTCTCACAACTTGAATCCTTCCCCTTCTACTCCTTTCTCACCCATTTCTCTCAATTAATGCCTTGAGCCCCCTTGGAGGATCTCCCTCAGCTAATTCTTGAGGGGGATTAATTGAAGATGATATACTCAGTTCCAACTGCGTTATTCTTAAAGATGGTTCCCCCACCCACTTCGCCACCCACGTTACTTTCGCACATATTGACCTTTCACTCTGCTTTGCATCACTCTGCCCCACAACCGATTGGCACCGCATCGATGACTTACACGGTAGCGATCACTTTCCCATCCATATTTAAATATCCTCTCCCCGACGCTCACCCGTCCATAAACACAGAATAGTCTTCAAAGCAGACTTAGCGGACTGGACCAAATTCGAAAACTACTGCCTTCTCTACTCCGAATCCTTCCCCTTTTCATCCAACATCAACCAGGAAACCTCCAGACTACAAAAAATCGTTCGTACCACAGCTCACCAAACTATCCCTCAATCCTCCGTCAAACTACTCAAACCATTCCCTTTCTGGTGAAACAGCGAACTCTCGGCACTAAGGCTAAATAAGCAACGAAAACGGCAACAGTTTAAACGAAATGACTTACCGATAAACCTAGTCACCTATAAGAAACCAAACGCGCTTTTCGGACGCAAAGCCAAAATTGCCAAAACCGATTGTTACCAGAAATTCACTAGCAGCATCAACTCCTCTTCCGAACCGAAAAAAGTGTGGGCTTATATAAAAAGGCTATCTGGTTTGCCCTAGACTTTCCTGGTATCTTCATTCTAACAATCTAATCCATCCAAATCAGGTAGCCTTCAAAAAGGGCCAAAGCACTATCGATGCTCTCTTACATCTAGACCAATTCATATCGCCTTATCCAACAAAAATCATGTTTCGTTACTTTCACTCGACTTTGAAAAGGCCTTCAATCGTATTGGCTTACAGGTCATCCTAAGGCAACTCATCAAATGAAAGGTTGGGCGTCGCATCTACAACTTTGTTAAATCCTTTCTTTCCAAAGTTCTTATTTCCAATATTTCCCACCCACTCTACCTCTTGATAACGGCACTCCTCAGGGCTCACCCCTATCGGTCCTTCTCGTCACAATAGCATTTGACGAAATAAGCTCTATCCTGTCTAATTTCCCCAATATCCGGCATCAAACATATGCCGATGACATTCTCCTGTTTTCAAAATTTTCTGACCTTAACTCGACAGTTTCTACTTTCGAGGAAATTCTCTCCATTTTATCCTCATGGTCCTCTTCCTCCGACGCTTCCATTTCCTTTACTAAGTCCAAGTTACTACATATTTGCAAAAAACATAATTGTAGTTTCCCAATACTCACATTCAGCAATACAAATATGCCATGCTCACATACTCTCAAGTTTCTTGGAATTGTACTAGACAGCAAATACTCATTTAAATACCATTGCCAGTACCTCAGAGATAGACTGATAACGATTTCAAACATTGTAAAATACTTGTCCTCCAAGCGTTCATTTATTGTCCCAGCTTTACTGGTCAACGTTGTAAGAGCTCTTATCAGTGATGGTAAATGATTTTTTGAAAAATCCCTACACAGCCCAAAAAAATTGCCTACTTTTCCCTACGCTTACAAAAAATTTTCCGTACAAAATTCCCTACATTTTTTTCTCTTGTGTTTACACTATAATCAGACACTTGCAACGTCAAAATTGAATTATTTGCATAAGTTTTGGACTTGGTGCTGATTTGCCACTTTATAATAAAAACAAATTTTATTTCAAATATATATAAATACACATATTCATCATATTATAAACACTAGACCGGGTCGATTTGTGGGGAGGCAAAAAAATCGCCCATTGCTCTGTGAAAATCATATTCTAGGGATCAAAATAAGAAACTTTGCCGAAGGGACCATACCTCTAAAACGAATTCTGATGTCCCCCAATCTGGGTCGAACTTTTCAGTTTCTTTTCTCATGTAAAGGACAAAAATGGTGATATTTTGAAATGATTCTATGGAAAACCCCCCAGGGGAGTTCCAGGTGGTGTGCCACTGGCATTGGTGGATCGGCCGTCCAAAGTTAGGGGGGGTCGGTCATACATTTGGACTCGATTGGATCACTCTAAATGGGTCAAAGTGGGATTTTTAGTTCGACCCAAATTGGGGGACATCAGAATTCGTTTTAGAGTTATGGTTCCTTCGGTAAAGTTTCTTATTTTGATCCCTAGAATACGATTTTTACAGAGCAATGACCGATTTTTAAATCGACCCGCCCTAATAAACACATATACATACATATAAAAAAAGCTCAGCAAAAAGACTAAAAATTAGACTTTTTCATTACATTTAGTTTTGTTTAAAATAAGACAAACTTAAAAAGAAAACATAACAGAGTTTTTATACTAAGATCACAAAAATTAGTTTCAGTTCGTTTTCTAAAGCTAAGTTACTAATCAAAACAATACAAAGGTTTGTATTTTGTACTCATTTGCTTTTCGCTAAGGAACATAGTGTCAATATTAAGAATTCCTGAGTTCTGCAGATACCATTTTCTTGAAATGAGATTCATTGCATTGAAATTTGCAGCAATCTTGACTTTCGTCTTGCAAAAAAGAACGAATAATGCAAACCGGAGTTAAAACTTGATGACTGAGCTTATTCCTTTTTTTGGTGCGAACATCTGTTACGATAGAAAAAATTCTCTCGGAGTCTGCATTACCATAAGGTAAAGATAAAACGAACTTCGCTACTTTAGCCAAAATAGGAAAAACAAAATTGTAATTGAAATTTTTAAGTTTACAGACTTCGCTCCAAAACTTTTCAACTCCCATCTTTAAAAGGTGAGATTCTTCGTCTTCAGAGAAATTGAACTCAAACGTTCTCCACTCTTGTAGGAGAGAGTTGGCATACTATTTTACAAAAGTTCTCAAATGTGAGATCATTTTTGTTTCCTTTTACTGCCATTGCAACTTCTGGATTTAAAAACTCAATTTCTTTGAATAGCTCAGTTTTGAGCGGTAATCTCCTTTGTATCTCTTCCAAAGCAGTAATAGACAATCAGTTCTAATTTTGTTTGCAGCCGTTTTTGGAACAGTTTTTAGGAGCTCGTTACATGCATATCCGAGAAAAACTTCCTCAAGCGGTAGAGAAATATGTGGCGATCTAACAGCACAAGTAATGTTAAGTTCAGACTTTTTAATAAAATTTTGACCTAAGCCTAAAAATATTTTGATTGATTCTCGTTGGAGTACCTGTATTAAAGGTGCTTTCGACTGAAAAAGTGCGTTTAGAGTATTGAAGTAATTGAGTACATACTTGAGAAAAAATAAATATAATAAACCTTATTGCATTGGTAGTTGAGCTCAAATAAAATCGCCTCTGTTGATTTTAATTTGTCTTGCGTGACAGCTTGGTTAAAAAATGCCAATAATACACTTTCGACGCATTTGTGATGAGAGAGCCACCTGGTTGTACAAGTCCGAATGATTTTCTTTTTCTTCTCGTTTAGCATTTCCTACAGAGCTTCTAATTGCGCGCATCTTTTGGAACTTCCCGAAACGTACGAACCGATTTGCCGCAAAAGATCTTCAGGTCCTCTGGGTAGCGTTAAACAAGTCTTACTTGCAATAATTGCAGCAGAATGACTGATGCACTTTACAACTATATCATTTGGTATGTCCCTAATTAATCTTGATGCAAGGGAATTATGCTGTCCGATCATTACACTGGCACCATCGCTGCACATACCTCGCTTTCCTCGTCGAAAAAACTCACCAGGAGACACATATGCTTATTGAGTCCGATGTCTGTGCTCTCATCGACCATTATGGAAAATTTGTTTACTTTTAATTTTTTTACTAATAGGACTATGAATAAGTTCCTTGCGGTTTTACAACAGATGGCGTAACTTGATTATTATTCCATCGATCCACATTTCCAAACATTCATTGGAGAGCTACTGTCGTAAGGCACAAACGTCAGTATAAGTTTTTTATTTGAAGCGTAAACAACAATATTTTTACCACACTTGAAAATGTCGAATTTCGTGCCAAATAATGTGTTTTTGCGGGGAATTTTTTAATATGAAGAAAAAAGCAGCGGAAAGTCATCGTATCTTGGTGGAAGTTTATGGTGAGCATGCTCTAGCTGAGCGAACGTGCCAGAAGTGGTTTGCACGCTTTAAAAGTGGTGATTTTGGCTTGGAAGACGAAGAACGCGAGGGTGCGCCGCCAAAGTTCATGGATACCGAATTGGAAGAATTGCTCGATCAAGATCCGGCTCAAACGCAAGAAGAGGTTGCAAAAACTTTGGGAGTTGATCAATCAACCATTTCCAAACGTTTAAAAGCCATGGGAATGATCCGAAAGGTAGGCCATTGGGTGCCGTATGAATTGAAGCCAAGAGACGTTGAACGCCGTTTTATGGCATGCGAACAACTGCTTCAACGGCACAAAAGAAAGGGTTTTTTGCATCGAATTGTGACTGGCGATGAAAAGTGGGTCCATTACGACAATCCAAAACGTCGGGCAACGTATGGATACCCTGGCCATGCTTCAACATCGACGTCGGCGCAGAATATTCATGGCCTGAAGGTTATGCTGTGTATCTGGTGGGACCAGCTGGGTGTTGTGTATTATGAGCTACTGAAACCGAATGAAACGATTACGGGGGATGTCTACCGACGACAATTGATGCGTTTGAGCCGAGCACTGCGAGAAAAACGGCCACAATACGCCGATAGACACGACAAAGTTATTTTGCAACATGACAATGCTCGGCCACATGTTGCACAAGTGGTCAAAACATACTTAGAAACGCTCAAATGGGATGTCCTACCCCCCCGCCGTATAGTCCAGACCTTGCGCCATCCGATTACTATCTCTTCCGATCGATGCAACATGGCCTGGCTGACCAGCACTTCCGTAATTACGATGAAGTCAAAAAATGGATCGATTCGTGGATTGCGGCAAAACCGACCGAATTTTTCACAAAGGGAATCCGTGAATTGCCAGAAAGATGGGAAAAAGTAGTAGTAAGCGATGGACAATACTTTGAATATTAAATTTGTAACCATTTTACGTCAATAAAGTTTCAAATTTCGAAAAAAACCGCACGAACTTATTCATAGTCCTATTAAATTGTCTTTTTCTTCTTTTGCCAATACATTTTTTACTATGCTGGTGCACTTCTTTCCTCCGAGTTCACAATTTTTTATTATTTCCGAATTCGGCACGATTTCTTTTAATAGTGGGATTAAATGGTCCACCACTTTCAACGCGACATTATGCTCAGCGAAGAACATGCTAAGTCTTATTTCGAAATTTTTTGAACCATTTGGTTTACTCGGATTTTTCTTAAAAAAACTGTTTATTTTAGGCATCTTTTTTATTGCCTTCAATTTTTTTTTGTGCATTTTTGTTTCAGCGTGCTTCTGCAAATCAGACTTGCCGCAGTTCAAAACTTTGTCGCACGCAGCGCATTTGCATATAAATACATCGTTAGCCACAGCTTCCAACCAGCCACTGAAATTGTCGTCGTCAAGCCACTTGTTTTTGAATTTATGTTTTCTATGTTTGCATTGCTTTTCTTGGTGTTCCTCCGAAGAGTCAGTCGAAGAGAAGCAGCTCATTTCTGTAAAATATATGCATTTTAAATATAAAAATAGCTAAAATTAAAATAATTGCAAACTTACTTTAAAGAAAACGTAGGACAACTAACAATTATCGCGCGAAGAAAAAATTCCGTTAGCGTTAACGAAGAAAAAAATGGCAATGCTGCCGTATTAACGCTTTTAAAAGTATGCTGCCATAAGGAAAAAAGTCCGGCATGAAATCTTACTGCGGATTTTTATTTTAAATGAACTTTTTTAATTTTTTCCGCAATTTTAAATTTTTTTCTGTTCTTCTTGAAAATTCCCTACATTTACAGAATTTAAAAAAATCTGTCCTTCTTTTCCCTACACCCACATTTTTCGACAACAATCCCTACATGTAGGGAATTTTCCCTACATTTACCATCACTGGCTCTTATCCTTTCTGTCATCAACTACGCTCTTGAAATCTACGGTCATCACGTAAAAAAAAATCTAAAAATGCTTGCGGCGCCATATCACACTGCTATTCGCAGAATGAAAGACAACATGGAGGAGAGTATCTGCAAACTTTACCCTAAGCTCACCCTCGGCACCAACTTGACGCTTCGTAATGCTTTCTACTCAGCTACATCTCGTAACCGTGTTCCAGAGAACGTTAATGTATAGAGAAGTCTCAATGACAGGAACGTATGGAATTTCGAGGGGTACTCGTCTTGCGAAGGCTAATCACCACAGACACAATTTTCACTAAAAGTTAACTGTAAGGGGCTGAATTATATAAATTTAGCAACAGTCGATAAGAATTTGTTGGTGATTAGAAGCAAAAAATGTAAGGTAGCTTTTTAATATGACCTATATATTTGAATTTTTTCCAAATCATCCAAAATTATAGTATATATGTACATAATTATTTCTGTCTAAAGGTAAGAAGGGTGCTCTGTAAAACTTTGTTGAATTCCCTTCAACCAAATCTAAATCCTCAATAGAAAACGCTTCATTACCAGGCACACAGAAATATGACATATGGGCATTTCTCCAATGTCGAATGCGACATTCGTACGCATTCAAAGTGAAAAAAAACATATACCAAAACATTATTTTATTTTGACAAAAGGCGAAAGCTATAGCACTTGATTAGCACTATGAATAGCATGCGACATTTTGTTCCATCATACTTTTTATGTTTATTTTTTTACTTTTTATGTAATTAGACATGCAAAAGATGATTATAAATGATTTTTAATATCGTCCCCTTAGTATTAAAATAGCCTATAAATTTTTTGATGTTTTGAGAAAATGAATTTCAAACTTTTTGTCGAAAGTAGCTCTCACTCAAATCTCGTTATGTCTGTAAATATTTATTATTTTTTTACTGACGTTTTGACCCACTTTGTGGAACTAGAATTTGACAAAATTTTGACCACATATAAAATCGACGATGGAGAATCCAAAAATTCAATAAAAAAATATAAGCCTATGAGCACATAGGCTATTGTTATACTACGGGGACGATATATTCAATATATTTATTTTCACAACCAAAATTATAAACTTAACAAAATATCTTCAATAAAGAAAAACAAAAATAAGTATATTAATCTTATATACTATGTAAAAACAAAGAACGGAAACTAACTTAACTGAGAATAGTATTACTAATGTCAAATAAAATTCTTTTAATGGAATATGCAGTCCTAGCTGCTCCTAACTGTTGGCCATCGCAACAAAACGAATGCAACTGGGATATACCTGGAATATTTTTCACTTCCTTCCATTTTTCGTCCAACTTATAATAAAGAGACAAATTTTCAATTTGAGCAGATGGCATAAAATACATTTTAATTCCATTTGTGTTGTTTTGTGCGCATTGATATAACGATAGTACATCTGGTAAAACAACGTTTTTAGATTTTGTTATTTGCCACACTTTTCTTTTAATGACGGCTCCAACTCCATCAACGGCTCCCTTTCCGTGAGAACTGGCATTACTAGTCATTAACATAAAGCGCTTAGCTACTAATTTGCCTTCAATTATAATGGCGTCTTTCTTTCCCGAAGCTTGCACACTAATATTATCATTCTGATAAAAAGCATTGATGGCAATAATTAGGCTTTCTGGTACGGTTCTGCTGGATTGGTTAACGTTTTTCTTTTCTTCAAACTGCTTATATTTTTTTACCAGGACTTCAAGAACTTTTAGCCTTCTGTGCATGTCTTTTGGCATCGCTTTCTCCACTTTTTTAACAGCTTTCGCCAAGGTTTGTCTACATTTGTAAGATGCGTTTTGGCTTTGACGTGCATATAACATTCCATTTTCTAAGAGTTTTTGGCGCCTCTCTCGTTGTCGTATGCGATTATATTTCCGTTTTTCTTGAATTATATCTTCTTTGCCTTCACCCAGTGCTCTCCACGTCTGTCTAGCTTTCCGCATTCTTTCCTTGTTTCTTAATTTGTAGTTTTGTAATTTTGTTTCATCATCCTTTAACCTTTCTCTCCACCGTTTACAGTTCGCCTTATTTTTCTCGCCGCCGTTTTTACTCATCTACATTCAAAAATTTTATATTTTGTATTTACATATGCTAATAAAGATATTTTCGAACGAAAATTTATTTTGAATCTGTACATTTTACACTTACGATGTCGCACGATACAAGCTTTAAATAAGTAAAAAGAGCAAAGCGCTGATTATTTTCCAGCAAAGTTTTGTTTATTTAATTAGCAAAAAAAATATCTATTTGCTCCTAATAATACTGATAACAAATGTTCTTTTTCAATGTCGCACGAATTTTGTATTTTACTCAAGCGGCAGAGAAAAAAAATAAATGAAAGAATAAAGACAACTTTTTGCTTGAAGGGCTTCTCAACAACTGATTTATTATAATTTCAATTATTAATATACATTTAGACTTAAACTAACGTACATATATATTTGCTTATTCTGCATTTAATATTTATTTTTACAAAATTGTTGTCAATATCTTATTCCGCATTTCCTGTCCCACACTTTTTCAAGTAAGTCAAACTGTTGCAAAACAGGAAATGCTTTTCCAATTACATTTACTTATTGTTCATTATTTTATTTACAAAGTCATCAATTTCGTCTGTTTTACAATGTGAATTTAATTTTGAAATTGAATATGTAACTTCTCCCCCCTTTAGATTAGAATTCTCCTGAATTCTTTTGTTTAGATTTATTTTAATATATTTTAGTTTTGTTCTCCAAATGACAATTATTAATATTATTGTTAAAATTAGAAAGAAATTACACCCGTATATGATTTTGTTATGAATTTTCAAATTAGATATATTTTTGAAATTTATTTTATTCTCTTCATCTATTTGTTCGAATGTAAGTTTTTCTGTAAAATTTTTTATATTGTCATATTGCAATCTCATAATATTTCCTTCGAATTTTTCAATCCAATTAGAGTAATAATAATCATTAATTTTTATTGAACAATTGTTAAATTGGATTGCGTAATTTCCGTTCAAAACAGTGTCATTTATGTTACATGTGTTATTTACAAATAAATTGAATGCATTTTTAACTAGAACTGTTTTTTCGTCTAGTGCTATAATTTCTAATTCTTTACTTGATATTAATTTACAATTTTTTGTTATTATACAATGAGTGCTGGGTTTTAGTTGTCTGAAATGTTTATTTTCTTCAAATTTCATAATTTTATCTTTATAAGTAAAAACTTCCTCTATTTCTGCTTCTATTTCTTTTTTTCTTATTTTTATTTGTAAGAATGATTTTGGAATTTTAATGCTTAATATTAGATAGGTATTATTAAAAGTTGCTATTCCTAGTTGTAAATATTTTAATTTATTGAAATCAATATCATAATTGGTAATTTCCTCATTTGTTAGAATATTTGGGTGAACTATACCATATTTAGCTGCGACTACATTGTCTTGGATTTGTTCTATTTTACTTTTTATTAACTGAATTTTTGTCATCTGTTGTAAGTACATATGTTGTTGATTTTCTTCGTCTATGAATTTATTTATACTGTTAAGTACTTTTTCAATTTCTTTCCTATCATCTTGTACAATATTTCTTATTTGTTTCATTGCCAAATTAAAATGTTCATTTATGTGTATTTGTTGATTCAACATTTCGCCCGTTTGTGTTAAATGTTTTTGAATTGTCTGTCTGACGTCATCGTCCATTGTGCCAAATGTCCATTTAGCTACAGTACCTATTGCGTTTACAAGTCCTCTCTTATGTCTTTTTTCTATTGGTATTAATGTCATTAACTTATTTCTCGCTTCTAATAATTCTGTTTGTAATACATTTTTGTTAATTGTCTTTACTTGTAAAATATTTTCTGTCATTTCATTAATAATATCTTCTATTTGTTTAACGTCAATTATATGGAGTACTATATCTGTATCCTTAACTATTTCCTGAAGTCCTAACTGAATGTGCGTGAATCCTGTTTGGTCTTTTAACTCAATTGTGGTCAGTTCTCCTTTAATTGTCGGTGTCGAGGTCATTATTAGTATCAGTATGGTCATTATCTGTAAATTTATATTGTCTTTTAATGTTGCATGGATGAATATTTTCTAACAGTCCTTTTTTATATTTAGGTTGTTCTTTGTGCCTAACCGCTTTGTAGTTCTTTATGAATCCCTCACGTCTTTTTTCTTTATAGTCCTCTCTTTTTAAATTAAGTTTATCAATTTTCTTTCTTTTGCATTCTTCTAAGTTTTGTTTAATTTTTCCTAGATCTAAACGTCCTTCCTGAACGTCTTTTGGTGCACATTTAATACTCGAATGATACCTTTCGTTATAATTTCTGATTGTTCGTTGAATTAATTGTTGGATAGGTAAATTTTTATTAGTTTGGTACAAAATCCTAAACTTTTCTGCCATCGTATTATGAAATCTTTCTATATCGGCATTTCCTGTATGGCTGTTGGGCTTAGATAAATGTAATTCGATTCCTTGTTCTGTTAGAAATTCCCTTATCCTTATTGTCTTAAATTCATTGTCTGCTATTATTTTATCTGGTTTTCCTATTTTAGTGATATGTTCTTCTAGTTTTTCTATTATAGTCATGTGATTTCTGTCATTCAATGGATACGCTGCGCCAAATTTTGAAAATTTATCTATAGTCGTCAAAAAGGTAAATCCTTTGATTACGTATGTATCCATATGTATGATTTGGTTTTTATCTGAAGGAGTTTCTGTGTAATGAAATTTATTTTTAATCGGATGTCGTTCATACTTTACTTCTTGGCAAATGTCACATTGATTAATTACCACTTGGATGAGTTCCATGAGTTTTGGAAAATATATTATATTTTTGATTTTATTATAAGTTTCTTGTATGCCAGAGTGCATACTCTCTCTTACATGATACAGTGATATTTGTTTTACTGCTTCCACTTCAGTTTCAATGTCCTGTGCTCTCATGGTGCACTTAGTAAAATTAATCTGGCTATCGTTTGAATACATATCTATAAGCTTCTCTTGTACTATATTATAGTTGTGTTCGGATAGTTCCGAAAATATCCCTATTTTCCCTTTTGAAATGTATCTTCTAAAAATGTCTCCCATTAGGTTAAAGTCACTTTCTGCAATAAAAATAATTCTTTTCCCATGTACTTCCTTAAATTCTTCCGTTTTATTATTTGTTAATATTATTTGGGTTTTGTACTTATTCACAATTTCTTCTTTTATAAAAAAATGATCACCCAATTCTTCCTCGGCTGAATGTACTGTTGCCATTGTAACATCATCTTCTATATTGTTAACTGAAAAAAAATTTAAAATATTGGTATTTTCTACCATGGTATTTTCACTCCCCGCTTTTTCTGAAATAGTGTCCTCACTATTTTCTAGTCTACTTAAAAAATCTGCCACTTTATTTTTTATAATTTCACCACGTTCTTCATTAATTAAATGATTTAATTGAAACCTTTCGAATTTAGGATCACCAGTTTCAAGCATGTAAATTTGGTTAAATTTATGTGGGTTATTAATAAAATAAGATATTTTTCCATTTAGTGTTATTCGTCCTTTTTCTATATTTATTTGGGCATTTAAAAAGTTTAATATATCGATACCTATAACGAAATCATAAGTTCTCCCTTTTAATGGGGTGATCTTCCAACGAATCCTGGCATTGTTAGGTAAATTAAATTGCTCCGGGCTTTTTGTGTATACTTCATAATTTATTGTATCTTTATTTGTTAATGTACTAAATGTTATGGGATATTTTAATTTATGTATATCAAAATCATTTATTTCCTTATTAATTAAACTAAAACTGGCACCTGTATCTATTAGTGCTACGTATTCTTTATTTACGATCTTTAATGTTATCTTTGGCAGGCATTCAGTGGCTGCCTCGTAAAAAAAATGGTATTATTAATTTCAGGTCCTTCTGGGCTTTGCCTACCTAAATTTAAGCGATCTTGGCCAAACTTATGATTAGGGTGTCCTGCCACTCGAGGATTGTTATAACACCTTTCAATATTGTCCACTTCCATGGGTTCCATGCGGTTTTGTCTAGGCGGTTGCCAGCGAACTTGGTTGGAATACGGCCTAGCGTGTCCCATTTGTGGTACACGTTGGAACTGTCTTGGGGTGTTATTATTTCTTGCGTCATTTTGGAATCTGAATCTTCCCGAATTATTTAAAGGATTATTAAAAGCGTTTTGCTCTTCGCGCCTATACAAATCATTAGTCCACTTATTTCTTTCTTGAAATTGTCGGTTATTTCTTTCATCCCTATTTTGATTATTATATGTCCTATTCTGATTATTATACGATGTTTTATTATGAAATTGTCCCCTATGTTTTTCTTCTCTTCCGAATCTCTTGTATTCGGGTCTTATGCATGTGTCTTCAAACCTTCTTTGATTCATTATATACAAAATATCTTTTAATTGTCTTTGTTCGTAAATTTTGTCGAGTAATGTCCCTTGAGTCATCTCTTTTATAGTATTCACTAACAAGCTGTCTATGTTTGTCAAGTCTATGCCAAGTTCACCATTATAATATACAATTAACTCGTCACTTTTATACTTAATATTCTGAATTACAGTAATTAACTCACTCACCGTATTGACTCGTAGATTGGCAACTTGCTTGTAGATTTCATGAGGCTCCGTGTCTGGTTTATACCTCAATTTCAGTGTGTCTTTAATTAATTTCCAGTTGTCCGGTTCCGGGAAGTTGATGATTGCGTTTTTGGCTTCTCCTTGGATTGTTTTGTAGTATATGGTTCGTACTGTTTCTTTTCTCTGTCCTTCATCTTCGAGCGTTGATATTAAATATTCCACGCTGCTGAAGAATGAATTTATTGTAATGTCTCCATGTCCTGTAAATACTGGTAGGTGATTGATGGTCTTCAGTATTCTGTCCAGTTTGTGTTGGTCTTGTTGCTGCCTTTGTTGAAGATCTAGATAGGCCAATCTAAGCTGCTCGAGTTGTTGCTCCCTTCGTGCGAGCTGCTCTACTAGATCTACCGGTGCCATTTCCTGTTGGGCCTGCTCCATCCTTCTTTTATCGAATTCCTTCTGCCTGGCTTGTCTAATTTTGTACTTTTCTTGTAGCTTTTCACTTGATTATCGTTTGGTGGCTAGTACACGAATTTCTGTGTATTCACTGCACTATTGAATAACCCTATATTTTGTGGTGTCCACTGTTCTTTGTAATGAAGAATTGTTCACTGCACTTTTATCGTTAGTGGTGTTCAATTTTTCTTTTTATTGAATCAATGTTCACTGCACTTTATTTTTTAGTGGTGTTCACTTTTTCTTTTTATTGAATCAATGTTCACTGCACTTTATTTTTTTAGTGGTGTTCACTTTTTCTTTTTATTGAATTAAGTTATACCCTGGAGGGTCCGGTCAACTTCTGAGTTGGCTACGGATTCGCAGGATTAGGATTTGGGTGTTATAAAAAATTTTGTTTATTCACCGCACGTAATTCGTTTCACTGGATCCTTTTACTTATTAAAGGATCCTACCGACTGCGCCAATTTTGTATTTTACTCAAGCGGCAGAGAAAAAAAATAAATGAAAGAATAAAGACAACTTTTTGCTTGAAGGGCTTCTCAACAACTGATTTATTATAATTTCAATTATTACATTTAGACTTAAACTAACGTACATATATATTTGCTTATTCTGCATTTAATATTTATTTTTACAAAATTGTTGTCAATATCTTATTCCGCATTTCCTGTCCCTCACTTTTTCAAGTAAGTCAAACTGTTGCAAAACAGGAAATGCGTTTCCAATTACATTTACTTATTGTTCATTATTTTATTTACAAAGTCATCAATTTCGTCTGTTTTACAATGTGAATTTAATTTTGAAATTGAATATGTAACTCACGCGACATCGAGTTATACGGTAAATCAAAGAAAAAATTTACCGTAATTGGCAATCGCATCGTTCCTTTTACATTTTTCTTACATTCTTTACATATAAACCGAGATTTAAAAAAGCAAATGTTACGGCATAATATATCTCATCAAGATCATTAATCAAAACAAAACATACAACAGAAATGTTTAAAACGGAACTTTTGCACTGGTTCGACTTTGCATTTGAATATTTCAAAATGTGGTCTGTACAAATGTAAAATTTGTTTACATTAGTTACATTTGATAGATTCCCTATAAAAATATGTTAAAACAACATAATTTTATAGACTTGAAATTTTTTGGCTTCGGTTGACATTTCTGTCGAAATGCCCATATGCAAATACAAATATGTGAATATATATTCATATGCGCATATATATATGCTGTGTATATGTACATATGTGCACTTACCACAGCAAAAAATATTACGGTAAAATTTCTCAAGAAATCCTGCGCGCATTCATGGGCACAGCATTGTATGTACAGTAACCTTGAAATGTTTACAGGCATCTTCAAATGCTCTAATTTCAGAGTAAGTTTCTAACTTTGCAGATATATGCATATGTTTTTGTGCACTTTTTATCAATTCAAGAACTACATACGTAAAGTAATCTACTAATTAAATATTCATCTATGAGAGAATATAAAATAATTGTTTGGAAATTTTTGCCCTAGTATTGCAATGTCCGACACAGAACATTTTCATACTACTTATGTAGTTCTTTGCAAGTTACTGTATGCTGTATGCGCACTTCACGCACAGCAGCCGCGGTTGTCGAGCATTTAGAAAAACATATTTACATATAATACATATATTGATGCATACATACATATGTATATACGAAACCGCGGGCACTCGACTTGACAAAAATTCAAGATTTACCAAATATTGGCAAATAATTCTACGCGAAATATTCCAATATTGACTATTTTCGAATGGTCGAGAAAATTGGCATATGGGCGGCTCGTTTTATGAATGAAAGTACTTTGCTCGTAGATATACATATGAGCTCGAATTTATCAATGAATTTTTTTATGATGAGTTTTTGTTGAAACTGTTCGGCGCCGCTGCGACTATTTTAGGCTGTTCAGCACCATGGCAACTAGAATGATGGCCGCTACACCTGCGCCTATGAATGCATTTTGTTCTTGTAGTCGCTAGGCATATAATTTTAGCTTTGAACGACATTCGGAATTAAAGAAATAAAGTGAGTGCCCTGCGTGTGCGGTTGTATGTACATGCATATGTGTATGGCTATGTTCAGAAACGCATTATAATGCGCAGTACTTGCAGCGCTGGCAGCACTGTCAATGTGACAATTCATGCAACTGATAGATTTGTTGAAAAATTGCAAATAGATTTGTTGCATTTATGAACGCGCTGTGCAGTAAAATGGAATTGTTACTAAGTTTGGTCATGGACGATGTATGTATGTGAGGAAAAAACCGATAGTCTTTTATTAAATGTAAGAAAAAAAACCGTGTAAAGCTTTTTTTTATTCGCTTATATGTGATGAGTAAATTAGAAAATTTTCGCTGGGCGATGTTTCTATCTATTTTTAAATCTTTATTAACTTTTTTTACTTCATCTACGACCTTAGCCCAGAGCACGCTCTTTTTCCTCCTTCCCGACGTGAACTCGTTCTCCATGCTCAGTCGGACTCTGAGCAGTAATTTTATCTCCGATGTACTAAAGTAATCACTAAAACCAAGAAAAGTATAATAAAATAAAGTTTAAATATCGTATTTTTCATCAATTTTTGTATTAAAAGCTAAAATAAATAATTAAATACCCACTTTTCATCAGACATTGTACTAGCGTATTTATTGGCAGTGTGAAAATTTTTGCTGCAAATAATGCACGACTTTTGATACAAAAATGACGTTTAAGAACGCGTTGCATTTGCAGTACTGCCATATTTGCATTTTTGAACGCACTGCTCACTCTTAAATGGTATGTTGCGCATTATAATGCATTGTTGAACATACCCTATATTAATAAGCCTTGTTTTGCTTGAATTCAATTCACATATTTATATTTGCATATGCCATCTTCCTGTGTGCCTTGTAATGAAGCGTTTTCTATAAAGAATTGGTTTGGTTTGATCAATTATATATGTATATGTCAAAACACATATATGTATGTACGTACATAGGCTAGGGCATCAAATGTGCATACAGTGCGCTCGGGAAAACGTCAACTAATTAAAACCACGAGTGTTGACGTTTAACAAATTGTTGACGATTATGAATGTAGAAACTTTTAATAAAAAAACATATTGATAGTGTGCTTTAAACGTTTTTATTGACTATAAACTTAAACAAAACATAAACAAATACAAAAAAGGAACAAAAAAAGGTTTCAGCCTAACTAAAACTAAAGGAACGCATTTCAAAAGAGATCACATTTCACATACATACTTATGCATCTAAAAAAATCGGTTTTTTTTTCTGTTGTTTTTTCCTTTCCAATACTTGGAGGAGAGCTTTCTCTCGTAAACGTCTTAATACATTTAGGTCATTTTGCTCAACATTCTTGCATTAAGCCCAATCCAAAGCCCGGTTAAATATTTCGACAGCTTCGTTTGGTTTTATTGTCTTTACATTTGTACTCGTATCTAAATCGTTGTCATCATCATCGGTCACTTCTAACTCCTCAGCTTCACACGAATTAGAAACATTACCCAGTAGAAAATCTTCATTCCACTTTTGAATGGATGATACTGTATAGTCAACCTTAAAAAATGTATAAAGTTACTGGTCGTGTCGTTAAAATAATTTTAAAAAGCGACAAACCTGAGGGTAACAGCTTTCATAGAATCTACTAGATCTGATTTTTTTGCTGTTACCATGATAGAAGACTGTTTCTATAATACAGCTTCGTTATTTTAATTGCGTTTTGATCCATTGGTTGGATAAGTGGGGTTACATTCGGAGGAAAGAACATTGCAACTATGTTTCCATCTTCTGTTTTAAGCTCTAATTCACTTGGATGAGATGGAGCATTGTCTATCAGAAGGAGCGCTTTAACTGGCAAGTCCTTTTTTAAAAGAAAATCTGTTACCTAAAATTAGAAAATCTTAGCTATTAAAAGCGATATTTTTTCTGTGGCAGAACAAATATTAACCTGTGGCACAAAGGATTTGTGGAACCAATCGTAGAAAATAGCTGATATCATCCATGAGGACTTGGAACTCTTGTACTCAGTTGGGCAGTTAAAGTTTTTGAAAATGCGTGAATTTTTTGCCTTCCTAATCACCAACAATTTAAGCTTATGATTTCCGGAAGCATTAGCACAACATAAAAAAGTAACGCGTTGTTTTTCTGTCTTTACGCCCGGAGCAGTTTTTTCGGCACTTGATACGTAAGACTTTTCTGGCAAAATTTTCCTCTTTAGCCTTTTGTTTGAGCGCTAATGCATTAACCGGATAATGCTCTTCTCTCTGCTTTACAAACCATTGATACAGGCGCTTTTCCATTTTCGGCAACTCTGATGCTCTTAATGTCTTTCTTTTTCCCGGGCCGGAAAGCGTATTATTGACACAGTCCAAAATTTTATTTTTTTTCATTTTCATCTTGCTAATTGTTGATTTTGAGATACCATATTGTTTTGCGAAAGCTACCGCACTTGCAGCCTTTTCTAATAAAACCAAAATATTTGCCTTTTCTTGTAATTTAAGCACTTTCGGTTGTTTTGAACACATTTTGGTAATGTGGCACTTACGAGAACAAAAAATCAACTGAACATAAAAAAGACAACACATTGAGATGGAATTATTATTATTAATTATAAGGGGAATACCCGAATTCTGAACTAATTTCATGAAATAAATGTGTGTGTGTGATCAAAACTGTGTATTTTAACTGTTGCTTAATTCAAAATCTTGATTTATTTAAAGTTGACGTTTTAGAGCTTTGTGGTTTGGTTGACGTTTTAGAGTAGACAATGTAAAAAATTAAGGGTTGACGTTTTGGGATGTTGACGTAAACTAGTGTTGACGTAAACTAGTGTTGACGTTTTCCCGAGTGCACTGTATACGCACATGCAAATATGTAGATGCATATGCAGAAGAGAATTGTTTTAGCATTTGTTAGGCATATCGATCGGATATTACTCCCTAATTATTGCATGATATATGAGGTAGGTCATGGTTGCTTCAGTGCATACATATGCGTGCAACACTATATTTACTAAAGATGCAATAGAACTTAGTTGTCCCATACAAATACTATTCTTTAAAGTTTTCTTTTATTTATTTTAAATTTCATAGTTTTATACTATCTATAAAATGCATACATATGTATATTATTCCCTGTAAGAAATGTAAATTGAAAAAAAAATTCGTTTGGCAAAGGAACAAATGAATGTGTCAAGAATAGCCAATTTGTCTTTATTCTGTTTTAAAATTTATATTTTATAAAACTTTTACAAACCCAAACCGAAAACTTATAATTAATTAAAAAATGAGTATACGGGTGTCAGGAATATCCAACCTGCACATTCAACGAACCGACGACTACTCCCCTCCTTTTGAACGTCAACCAGCGAATGCCCTCTCACAAGCAAACTGTCGGTGACAGCTCGGCTTTTCCTGACATGGACGAATCATCGTCGTCGTCGATACCATCAAGTTCAGGAATTAATGCACATCACGGTTTTATGTGATCCACACTACATATGTTGCAATAACGTCTTTGTGTATGCGTTGAGTCTGGTAGATCTTCGATAATTATCTGTCGTAGTTAAGTACTTTCATAACAATATATGGTCCTTTAAATGCGGAATCCAGCTTATGGGGGAGACCTGTTGCATTTGGAACATGATCAATGACCTCTAAGTCGCCAACATCATATTTTTTTTGGAGTTTTAAGTCTTTTGTCATAACGCTCTTTCCACTTATTTCTCGCTGCCATGATATGGTTTGCTACTTCATCACGTTTCACCTCGATATCTGGATTACCTTTATCATCATCGTTTATAGCTTGTATCATTCGGTTGTATGTTCATCTCTAGGATTGAAATAAAACACAAGTTCATTAGGCGTGTATTTTATTACCTCATTACGTTGGGAATTAATCGTCCATTGGATGTTTGGAAGCATTTTATCCCATGTTTTGGCCATTTCGCTCATACATTTCAAAGCGTTGATAACTGTTTTATTTACGCGTTCGGCCTGTCCGTTAGCCCTCGGTGTTCGTACTGCAGTTCGAAGTGAACGCCGCACCTCGATCTGACGTTATTTTAAGTGGTTGATCAAAAATGGCCATGATTTCTTCTAATGCTTTTATGACTGGTTCAGTTTTCGTAGTTCTGACTGCCTTTAGTATTACGTACTTACTGAATCCGCATACAACTATTAATATGTACGAAAACCTTGATTTGCTGCCTTGGAATGGACCCACATGATCAATAAAGATGTGCCTAAATGGGATCGGCAACACATCGCTTACGTGCATTTGGCTTTGAGTTTTACCTCCCTTCATTTTATTTAAGCAACACTCTTCGCAAGCTGCTATGTATAATATGATTTGACATACCTCCTCATACGTGGAAACCAAAAATATTTGCATAGGCGCTGTAATGTTTTTTCTAAAGAAAAATGTCCAGAGTCATCATGACATGACTTAACAACTCGCCATCTTACTGCCTTTGGTACTGCTAGTTTCATTTCATTTTTAGCCTTTCTAAATAATCGACTGTTATGCATCGTATAACCGGTTTTCATTTGCTTAATTGTAGCTTCATCTGCCGTTTCTTTCCCTGTAATTATATCGCTTATTCGTTTTAAATTTTCATTTTGGAGTTGCATTCAGTAAATCCAATCATCTGTTGTGCCTCGGTTAAGTTTCAGTTTTCTGCAACAGTGTTTGTACTTTTCGATATTTCAACAGGCGCTCGATTAAGTGAGTCTGCGTGCTGCATCTTAGACCCACGTCGATATTTACATGTAAAATCAAATTCTTGTAGTCTTAGCCACCACCTGGCAGTGCGCGGCTTCAATGCTGTAGTGGACTTAGTTATTGCATTTGCATTGCAGTCCGTTCGTGCAACAAATGGTGTGCCGACTAATTAAACTCGTAATCGTTCAAGTGTCTCTACGATCGCCAATACTTCTAATTCATGTGATGGATAGGTAGACTCAGCAGCATTACATCGTCTGCTGTAATAGTGTACCGGTTTCCAATTCTCGCCTTCTAGCTGTAACAACACTCCAGATAGCCCTACGGAACTAGCGTCGGTGTGTACTTCGTGGCTCTTTGTTACGTCAAACAAAACTATCCCCCGCTGAGTGCAAAGGGCATGTTTTAATTTTTCAAAAGCTGTGGCATGTTCGTCTGTCCACACGAATGTTTGTGCCTTCTTTAGTAACGTTGTTAGCGGCGTAGCGGTACTACCATAATCTGGTATAAACTTCCTGAAAAAACCTGTTAAGCCAAGGATCGACGGACTTCACTTACATTAGTGGGTTGAGGAAAAGCTTTAATTGATTTTGTTTTCTCCTCACCAGGCTTAATACCCTCTTGGCTTACGACATGGCCTAAGAATTTAACATGTCTTGACATAAAAGTACATTTACTTGGTTTTAGCGTGAGACCAGTATTTCGTACTGCCTCTAAAAACTCGGCTAGGACATCAAACCTTCACTAACATTCTTTGTTTGTCTCGGTTTCTCAAACCACGTACAAGATGAATAATCATCTGATGAAATACCATTGGCGCATTTCGAAGTCCAAATGGCATTACATTATACTCGTATAACTCCTCAGGCGTCAAAAACGCTGTGAACTTCTTGCTCTCCTCATATAATGGAATTTGATAATATAATATGCTGCAGTCATATCAAGGGTGGTGAAAAACGTTTTACCTCCAAGCTTTGACAACTGCTCTTCTACTATTGGCATTGGAAATTGTTTTTTTATCGTGACCGCATTAAGTGCCCTAAAGTCAACGCACATTCTATCTTCCCCGTTTGACTTCTTCGCTATTACAACTGGAGCTGCGTAAGGCGATGAGCTCTGACGAATTATTTTGTGCTTAAGCAAGTCGTCAATTATCGTGGAAAGTACAGGTCTTTCATGCATTTCATCTTTGCTTAACGATACGTCAATATTAAAACCGTTTGCAGTATTTTTCTGTATTTGCATATTTCCCGACTGTATAACTAATGAACAATCTTTTTGACACAAAACATCTCGTCCAATGAACAGATCGCATGGCATAAACACATCGGGTACTATCTGCAATTTCGTATTCAGTGCGCCGCCTTCTATAACTAATTTTACTTCAATTTCTTCTTTGCTTTCAACGCTTGCACCCCCAAATCCCTCTAACTTTCTAACACATGCTTTCTTTTCCGCATTGGTTGGTACTTTGGATTCGGATATGATTGATGTCGCGCTGCCAGTATCGATAAACGCCGAATACTGGTCGCCATTCAGCAAAATACTTTACATTAACGGTAGATATAAATTTTCTCTAACTACCTTCGCAACCGTTTATTTTTCATAGCGGCAAGACTTAGAATCGTGTCCCACCTTGTTACATTTTGCGCATCTTTCCTTTCTTGGAGGCTTTGGACATTTTGCTGCAATGTGTCCATACTCGTTGCAATTAAAACATTTTGCAGATTTTTTCTCTGGAGTAACATTTCGTGTTACCTCGTTTGCATTTCTATTACCACTATCTGTACCTTTGAACGCACAATATATGTACATCTGCTAAACTATCAAGGCATCGCAATAAATCGTTACACGTTAATAATTTCATTGCCATAAGGGTGCGTGTTAAATTACTGTCATTTAACCCCCGAATAATATATGTGTAATACCAGCCAAATAAAACACGCTTTTGAGTCTATAAATTTAACTTTTATTTCCACACTTTGTAAGCTACATTTCACAAATCATATGTCAACTCAACTGTCCAAAATGTCATTATTGCTCTCAATCGTGGCGCTCTCAGTTCTGCTCGAACAGGGTTGCCACATCCCTCCTTTGTTCACCAGCTTGAGCTTTAACCTTTGGCCCGAAGAAATAGTTCCGTCAAACCCAGGGGGATCAGATTGTTCAGAGTTTTGTGTACCTGTGGAAGAAATAGAGTCCGGAGGAGCGGCTACCGAAACAGGTGCTTCGGGAGATAATGAAGAACTGTGAGACTGGGTCCCCGTGGTGGGTGGAATTGGTGGTATTTTCTTTAAGTGTGCTACATTTCTCATCAGTGTTCGACCTCCACCAAACAACTTTACTACGTTTCCCTTCCTTTCTATAACCTCATATTCTGTGGTGTCGAAATTAGGACGAAATTGTGTGGAAACACGACATTTTTCAAGTAAACTTTGTTTCCAACTTCTGTATCTATTTCTTTGGCTCCTCGCTTCCTATCAGCAGTTTCTTTTCCTTTCTGTTTACTCACGCAATCTCTGTCTCTCTCTACCGAATCCGAAACCTCTCCCATTAAATCCTGGATACTTGGTATTTTATCACGGATTACCCGGCCGAACATTAATTCAGATGGAGAAGTACCTGTGCTGCCATGAGGTGTCACATTGTACATAAGCATGAAATTTTGTATTGCTTCTTTATAATTTTCTTTATTTAGGTGGGCTATTTTCAGTCGCTTAACAAGATTTTTATTCATATTTTCTACCTCGCCATTTGCCTGTGGCCAATATGGAGGCGTTTTGATTTGTTGGATGCCACACGTCTTACAATACTGCTGAAATTCCATGCTTATGTACTGCCTTCCATTGTCGGTTCGTAAATATTTAGGAAACCCAAGTCTACTGAAAATTTCTTTCATTGAGTCGATAATGATCGACCGCAGAAATTTAATCTCCATATATCTGGAGTAGCAATCTATTAAGACAAGTATATATTCACTATTCGGAAAGGGGCCCAAAAGGTCTGTGGCTACACAAATCCATGGTCCTGTAGGAAACTGAGCTCTACTCATTGGGGCTGGCTTTAAATCTCTTGATACTAAAATGCAATCACGGCAATTCTTTACAAATTTTTCTACCTCGCGATCTATTAGTGGCCACCATACCTTCGATCGTAACCAACGTTTCCTAACAGACTCCCCCGGGTGGCCTTCATGTGCCAATTCAAGAACTTTCTGACGCAATGTGACGGGAATAATAATGCGTGTCCCCCTCAAAAGAATCTGGCCTACAGTTGAAAGCTCAAATCTAAGCGGATACAAGTTATTTGAAGATGCTGCTTCCCAAGAATTATTATCCATACATGACATTGCGTCGATAATTTCTTCATCGCGCGTGCTTTCCTCTGCCACTTCTGAGATGGACATCGACACAGGAATAGAATTTTCAATAACTCGCAAGATGTTGTGTTCTCCCTCTAAGTCAAAACATTGCGATTCTGCTGGTTGACAAAGCCGGGATAAAACGTCCGATATGTTTTCTTTTCCAGTTTTATAAATTACTTTAAATTTGTATGCTTGCAAACGCAGAAGCCACCTCTCGATCCGGGCTGGTGGTTTTGATGTGGGCTTAAATATTGCTTCCAGTGGTTTGTGGTCGGTGACTAGTTCAAATTCGAGGCCTGCTAGGTAGAAGTAGAATTTTTCAACTCTCTGCTTGGAAGTATCGCTGCTCTACTTTTGATAAGCTCCTACTAGCAAATGATATAATGTTTGGCTTCGTTTCTTCTTGCAATTGGACCAGTACAGCTCCTAATGCCACTTTACTAGCATCAGCGATCAAACGTGTCTTTTTGTTTGGATCAAAGTACGACAACTTAGTGACTTCCACCAACCTCAGTTTAATATCTTCAAACGTCTTCTTCTCGACCATGCCCCACACAAACTTTTCTTTGATGAGAAGACGTCTCAGCGGCTCGGTGCGACTGGCTAAATCCGGGATGAACTTGCCTACATATGTAACAAGGCCTGGAAAACTCCGAACTTCTTCCTTAGTGACCGGGTCACGAAATGTGGTTATCGTTGTTATCTTCTCTGGGTCTACTTCAATTCCCTTGTCGGATAAAATGTGACCAAGGAATTTTAATTTCTTTGTTTTCCAAATACATTTCTGATGGTTTAGCAGAACGTTGTTTGCTTTGAAAATTTCGCAGACTTCATTAACATTTTTGTCATGTTCCTTCTCATCACTACCGAAAATAATGACGTCGTCTATATAGTTCATAACGTTTGCACAAGGTGATAATAGCTGTTCTAGCCTTCTTTGGAAGATTTCTGGCGCTGAATTAATTCCAAACATTAATCGTTTATAGCGAAAAAGTCCTCGAGGCGTAATAAATGTTGTAATTTCTCTACTGGTATCATGAAGCTCGAGTTGGTGATAAGCGTGTTTAAGATCCTACCGAGAGAAAAATTTGGCGTTTCTCAATTTCGGATAATTTTCGCGTAAAATTGCTCTGTTTGCCAAACGCATGTCCAAACATAGTCTAATGTCGCCGTTTTCTTTAAAAGCTAATACCATCGGTGATATCCAGGGGCTGTAACCTATCACCGGTTCGATTACGTCTAGGCTTAGCGCTTCATCAAGTTTAGCCAACACTTTTTCTTCCAAAGCTACCGGAATACGTCTCATTGGCTGTTGTACAGGTTTTATCTCTGGGTTAATAGAAAGTTTGAGTACAACTTCTTTCCATTTCGGAAATGGTTTCAAAGGCTCAATATGGTTTAGGTTGGAACCAAGTCGTAACACGTTCAGTTTAATTGCCGTCTCTCGGCCAAGCAGTGATTGTTTCCCATTCTCAATAACGAAGAATGAGGCAATCATCTCGGGATTGTTATCAACAGATATAGGAGCCTCAAAAACGCACATTACCTTAAGCAATTTGTCCGAGGCGTAGCTTCTGAATTGGTTATGAGTATTTGAGCGAACGTTGAAAAGCGTAGCCTTTGCTTTTTGTAAATGCAACCAGTCAGTTTGACTTACCAGATTAAACCGAGACCCAGAATCAATTATTACAGAGATCGAATGACCCCCAATTTTCACTTGTATTGTTTCTTCTTCATCGTCGCTTAATATGTTAAAACAGTGACTTTCGAGTTTAGGTTTATCTGCGTCGGAACCGTCATCACTAACCAACCGAATGTTATTATATTTACGTTTTGAGTTTTTAAAGTAAGATTGAATAGAATGTCGTTTTAAATTTGTCCTGCATTTCCGTGCGAAATGCCCTATGCGACCACATTTATTACATTTTATTAGTTTAGCTGAGCACAACGAGCTATTATCAGTATGGCTATTTTGACCACATCTACCACATTCACTACCTTGGGCAAACGAAGCCCGTGCCTGGTATTTAACTTTGTTAACTGAACTAATTCCATCTGTGTCAGATTTCATGGTTTCTGATTGTTGATTTATTTGTTCATCTACTTGACACGCCGCAATGACTTCGTCCAAAGTACGTTCTTTTTCAAGAAGTTTCTTTTTGAGCTTTTTTGATGCCCATGCATCAATAATTTTATCTTTAAGGCAGATTTCTTCAATTTCATGTTTTGTAGTGCCAAAAGAACATTTATTTATCTGCTGACGTAATTTTACAACAAATTTTGCAAAAGTTTCACCTTCGGTGCGGCATATAGTTCTAAACAAATGTCTTTCGAAAATAGAATTTTGCTTTGGAGAAAAATCTAAATGCTTAAATGCTAAAACTTGATAGACATCGTTCTTAGCTGTCTCATTATATGCTTCGATCGCACCTGGCAAAGAGTAAGCTACGGATTGTACTTGCGTACCTGCCAAATGTAAAACTTTGTTTTTCTTTTGCCTTACTGAAACGATATCTTCAGATTCTAAATAAATTTCAAACGCTCGAAGTCATTTTTCCCATTCAATACGCAACGATGATTTTTCTATTCCTTCGCAAAGAAACGGCTTTATATTTAGTTAGCTCTGTCATTCTGTGTGCCTGCCTGAAAAGTAAACAAATTGACATTTCTTATGATTTAATTAATTTAAAAAAAGGAATAACTTTGTTTTGATCATCCCGCCAGTGACTACAAAATGTAACTTATGTATGCGCGCCCTACGGGTACACAATAAACATTGGTGCCGATATATTTTTTTTTCAATAAACAATACTATGTATGTTATCAGCACCTTAATGCTTTTGGCATTTGCCGACTAACTACAATTTACATATCGTTTATGTGTATGTGCAGCCCGCACTTTAGCGCAGCCTCTGACTTTTGTCAGATAATTTTCTACAGCTCGCAATTTAGCGCAGCTTCTGACTTTCGTCAGATAATTTTCCACAGCTCGCAATTTAGCGCAGCTTCTGACTTTTGTCAGATAATATAATTCTCTTTCCACTATTTAATTACAATGATTTTTCCCAATCACACTATACCTTTTTCCCTTGTTTGTTTTGCTTAACTCTCTTTTTTTTCCAACCGGGTCGACGTCACGATAACAATGCAAAGAAAAATAAAACACGAAGCAACTGAATAGCGGCAGCACACACACACAGCAAAAATTAATGCGTGCACGCAAAATAGTTATAGCAATGCTTTTCGCATATACATATTTCACTTTATTTACCAAATTATTTTCTTAAATTACAGTTATATTTCGTTTTTCACTCGTCGCCAATGTAATACCAGCCAAATAAAACACGCTTTTGAGTCTATAAATTTAACTTTTATTTCCACACTTTGTAAGCTACATTTCACAAATCATATGTCAACTCAACTGTCCAAAATGTCATTATTGCTCTCAATCGTGGCGCTCTCAGTTCTGCTCGAACAGGGTTGCCACAATATGTATTGAATAATTCTTCATCAACCTTACCTCGCCTACCAATATTTAACATAGCGTAATAATATTGACAAAAAATTTCACTCGTTAGCCTCTTTCTTCGTGATAATTCCATGTACACTTCTGCCGTACACATTGGGAAAGGAAAATCTGTTTGAAATGCTGATACAAAAGCTGACCATCGTTGATATACGTTTTGTGCATCGAGTCATTCTTTGGCCACCCCTTTCAACTTTGATTGAGCGGCTAACAAAATTTCTTGCTCAGACCATCCTTATGCTTCTCGTAGCTGTATAACTTTATCAAGAAACTGTCGATGTTAAATTCCCCTTTAATGGATCAAAATAAGGTAATAATGCGATGATGTCGTGTACTGCGCTTCTTTTCCATTCACGTTGCGTCATTGTGACTAACAATGGACGATCTACTGCTATTGGTGTACTATTAATATCATGTTCTGATGAACTCCTTGGTATTTCAGCGTGAACCTCTGTTGTGGCAGTTGAATGATTATCGTGGCAACTAACTTCTGCTGGAATCGTTGTGGCGTTCGACGGTGTTATCGTTTGCCTGGTCTGTACTGTCACCAAATCGTTTACAGACTTAGCTAGCCCCGCAATAATGCCACGCATTTCTTCCATTTGCTTCTGCATAGCTGTAACTTCGCTGCTTACCTACAACTCTTCAGCATCAACTTCATCATCACAGTAAATTTCTGTCAATTTCAGAATTTTTTGCTGCTTTATTGCCCATTACCGTCGCACGTTGGTTTTGTAGCAATTTGTTGATTTGATCAACCCTTAAAGTGTTTAATTTGATAATTTTTCTCACATTATAGTGTAATTAACTTTTCTGCATGCAATTGTCATCCAAAAAAAATGAAAAACTGGCTTGCTTTAAATTCTGCAGAAATTCACTTGTAATCACGTTGGTTTTTCTTGAACGTCTACTCGTTGTTCAGCCCGTATAGCTCACAATAAGTCCCCTCAATAGAATTCCAGAACGTTCTTCAATATTGCACCACTACACGTTGTACGTTGCTCTAAAGCCGTTGCAAAAACACGAAACAAAAAAAACTACTCTTGCTTTTTGTTTTTGCGTTCTCGTCGTTTTATTTGTATTGAAGTCGTTGCAAACACACAAACGAAACTTCTGCTTGTGTTTTTACTTTCGTTACTTCGATCGTTGATTCGTTTGCGTTTCCCTTTTGTTGTGTACGTATACAAAGTCAATCGTCGTTGTAACTTTTCGTATGTAACTGTTGCAAATGATCTCTTAAATTTGTTAAGAGACGTTTGAAGCAAGTTCGTTTGCTCTTTTACATTTTGTTCGTTGATTCGCTCTACCCACATAAGATAAAGATAATGTGGGTACCAAGCCACACCGGCATCGACGGTAATACCTACGCAGACAAAATGGCCAAAGACACCACTTTCATCCCGACAGTCACATCCAGCCTCTTCATCAAGAGCGACATATATCGCCTAGTTAACCAAAACAGATGCACCCAGCTGGCTCTTGACTGGATAGATTACAACCATCATTACTCCAGAATCAACCCAACCCAACCCGGACCAAACCTCACTACCCTTCATCCATACCAACAAACATGGTCACACCTTTTATACGGCTCCGAATCGCACATACCATACTCACACATGCTCATCTCCTAGAAAGGGGCCGGACCAACGAATGTCCCTTCTGTATTGCCCCAACAAGCGTTCTCCATCTAATTGGTTTCTGACCAGGACTCGATGCCAAAAGACAACAGAATTTCGCTGGAACTGACCCCACCGCACTTCTTATGAACCCATCTGAAAAAAACATAAGAACAATGTATGGATTCCTAAAAGACGCCGACCTACTCCGAAGGATTTAAAACCGTTCATACTTCCCGGACAGCTGATAGCCTCTGATGCTAGTGCTGCATGACAACCCAGTTTATATAATAGTTATTAACATTGTATGAGCTTAATTAAAATCAAATAAAAAAAAATTTGTTCATAGTATCGGCAGAGATGTACCATACCATAAGATGACTACTGAAATAAGGAAACCCATTATGATAAAGAACGTAAAATGTACTGGGTTTTCTTCAATAGGTATCAAAAATGTTAAAAGATTTTGGATATTGCTGAATTTGTAGATTAAGTTTAAGTAAAGGATGCGGAGTACTTCAAGTTGTTCGCTATGTTGATTGTGTATGATTTCTCTGAGTTGTCGTTCAGGCTTGTAATATGTGATATTATCGATGGTTGTAGATTCATTAAAGTGTATTAATTTAGGGCCTGATATATGCATGTTTTTCCAAGTGTGCTGGTAATCTGTAAAAATGTATCCATTCTCTAGGATGCGGAGTGGAGCATTATTTTCATGGATTGTTTCGCATTGGGCTGATTTGTCCTCTAATATTTTTATAGTACAATTGTCAAAGGGTTCAGTCTTACAAATAAAGTTACTCATATAATTTTTGCATTTGGATATTCTTTGATATTTGTTACATTTTGCGATCTTAGGGTCTAAATTAATTTTACCAGGCTTATGTGCTAAAGGATATACATACATTAAATAGGCTACATTTAGTTTCGAGGTAGGATAGTTGTATATTGTTATAATTGCTTCTTGTAGGTAACAGGTATGAATGTCGGCATATTCTAATATAATATATTAATTATTGGAAGATCTAGAAATCGTACACATCTTTCAAATTTAATGTGCCAAAATAAAAATTATTAGTTTTCGCTAAATTTATAGTGTGGAGTTCATTATAAACTTCTGTTATAACAATGTTTTCGGTTATTGTTTTGGGATCAAGGGTTTCGAGTATTCTTTCGAACTGTGAGTTAATTGTCCTTTGCTTGTAATTATTTTCTATTAGCATATTAAGTGAAACTTTTAGTTCAGGTTGGTTTTCTAGATGATCATTTCATTATACATACTTTCGTGTGGCGCTAGTATTTTTAAAAGGTTAGCTATAAGAAAGCTGTATCTGGATAAATGTGAACAAGGTCGGTTTCCACTAGAACATATTTCCTATTAGTTAAATCCATTATATTGTAGCAAAGTGCGATAGAGAAGAGTAAGGTAAACACTATTCCATACTTTTACATACATTTACTTTAATATTGTCCTTATAGATAATGACTTTTTTATTTGTCGTTACTGTTTCGCCGTTGTCTTTTTGACTTGTCTTGCGTATTTTTGTACGTTTTGTTCCGTATATGCGTCTTCGAATAAATTACGTCTCCTTCTTCGTAGTTGAGTTTTTTGCGATTGCAGTTGTGGTATCGCAAAACTTTATCTTGGGTTTGTTGAAGACGCTCTTTGATGTCATGATACCTCCTTTGATTGAAGAACACGTCCTCGGGTTTATCGTTGGTTAGCGAATGGATAGTTTTGTTGTACTGTCGGACTGCTTCAAATATCTGTTAATCCGGTTCCGAACTGTGTTGATGTGCTAAAACTTTCGCGAGTTCTATGTATAATGGTACAGTGCGTTTGTTCAACTTAACTCTTTGTTGTCGAATGATAGGCTAGAGTTTTGGTATGCGTTATTTGTAGTCGCTTGTATATTTGTTGTGCACATATTCCAGTTAATGTTGACTCGTTATCAGTCATTACAAACTTTGCGTTTGGCTATATTTGTGATAGTATCTCGTCTACGTAATTGTATGGGTCCTTCTTTGATGGTATTTGTCTCAAATGGCAGAATTTTGAGTATTTGTAGGTTGAACTCATGTACAAGTTATTCTTTTGCCGTTCCATGTGATATATTTTTTTTGATCTCTTTGGTTAAACTTCACTTGGAACTGCAGCTAGATTAAAACACTTTTAATTTTTTTGATAGTTATTATTAACACTTCATTAACACTTCACTTATAGAACTATTTAAACTTACAATCCCCCTATCCTGAAAACTAACCGCGCTTAAGTACTTTTTTAATGACGACTCTTTCAGCTGTATCGTGCGCACGATTTGTTTCTGCAAAATGCGAAGCGTCGGCATACAGAAAAAGTACTTAAGCAAGGTGTGGGATAGTCACAGCGGCAATTTGATTTGAATATTTATGTAATGCGAATTCATATGTGGGTATGTTTACCATTATTATTTTCCTTACTAATATATTTATAAGTTTCTGTATAGTTTGTTTGATACTGCTGATACAATATATATGTATTTGTTTTAAGCAATTTATTGCTTCGCGAGATTCTTATTTTATAAAATATAGCCTATACATTATATGTATTTGATTAGGGCAAAGTTTATATTTCCTGCGTGTGAAATTTTCTTATTATATTAAATTTTTTTATTAAAAAAAAAAATCCTGTTACAACAAATATTTCTATACCTACAATTATTTTCTGAAGTATCGTCTAGACATTATATTTATTTCCTTTAGGCAAAATTATACCCCTTATTTTAAAAAAATTGTACATTTTGCTGTTCTTCTTATAGGTGAAAAATTTGGTTTGAAACGATTTGCAAATTCTTTTAAACTTTCACATTTTTTTTTTTTGATAGTATTACTATTAAGATTAATTAATGTCAATGTACATTGTTGATTTTTTCAACTTACATTTAATAAAAACATATAGTTAGCGAATGTTGTCTTTGTGGATTTTTCTACCATTTATCATTACGGCCGTGCCCAAATCTTTTTAAACTATGTTCTGAATGTAAACTTTATTCAGTTTAGTACCCAATCGTTTATTACGTCGGACGAAAACTACGTCACCTTCTTCGAAAAATCGTTTATCATTGTTACCGCGTTTTAGAACTTTATTTTTAGCGGAGATTAGTTTTGACTTAATTTGGTTTACATGAAGTTCTGAAAAAGTATTGATTATATTTATTGGTTTGGCTTCAACAGTGGAATGTATCGTGTTGTTACATTTATAAGTTGCAAGCAGTATGAGTTCAGTAGTGTCAGTTATGGTTTGCTCTGATTTTATGCAGCGAGCTATCTCTATTATGGTGGAATGAAAACGTTCCACTTGGCCATTGCTCTTGCTGTGCAATGGCGGTACGAAAAATTGCTCTATTTGGAAATAATCTCTAAGCATGTGAAATATTGTGTTTGATTGGAAAGATTTCACGTTATCCGATACCAGAATTCTGGTTTTTTTTAAAGTGGTTGAGTAAAATTAGCAATGCATTTTTTATGTCTATTGTACCCCTTGATGATATTGGAAGTGTTATTGCAAGTTTGGAAAATTTGCATATGCATGTTAGGAAATGTTCTTTGTCGACTGAAAAAATATCGATGTATAGAATATCGCCTGGGTATTCCGGAATAGGAGTTTTTCCGATATCCGGTTTGCGTGGATGTCGTCTATATTTATTTTCTAAACATATTTTAGAGTGTTTTGATATCGTCGTAAGGGTTTTCTTTATTTCGGGAAAGTAATATTCATTAATTATTTGTTTATAATTTTCATTACTTGAACGGTGAGCTCTGTTGTGCTCGGTGGTTGCAGTTCTCTATTTGGTCATCCTTATTAACCCTAGAACACACACCCGGGTACAAATGTATCCACTTCAACTTTGAAGTGTTGTAACTTTTGAACCGCTATACCTCTATACCGCTAACTTCGGATCTAGGAAGATTATTTAGTTTTGAGTTCAAATTCAAAATTTCAACCAGATCGGACCATTGGTTCAGGAGCTACAGCCTTCCAAACACATTATATACGTAAACACACACCCGGGATACGTTTGTACCCCAATAGTAAAAATCCTCATAATAATCAAAAAAAAAAACATTTTTTATATTATTTTTTTATTTGAAAAATTAAAAATATTCATTTCACACATTATATTATTGACTTTTATTATAAAAATTATAAAAATGCATCTTATATCTAAGGAAAATCATGGCAAATAGAGCAATTTGTTGATGTGACCGAATGTTCAAGACACATTGGCTTCTTACATTAGGCGCACAGCTTTCTGGTTTTTCTACGGCGTTTTTCCTCTTGTGCGTAACATAAATAGCAAGATCCGGACACAGGTTTTGGCGTGCGCGCTGCGGCAGATGTTGATGCTGGTGTTGACACCATTGATTCCAGCTGTCGGTTGAAATATGCTTCAATAGCAATTTTAGTCGAAAAATTTCGCGTCACTTGACGATTTATGGCTCTTTCTTCAATAATGGGCATACACAATGCTTCAGCCAAGCTGCGCAGGATCTGCTTAGGCTTGTTGTTTGTTCTCCAAGGCAACATAGGGTTATTCAAATCGTAGACAATGTAGGCTGCAAGAGCTGTAATGTCCAACATGTTGAAGAACATCGCTAGTGGCCATCGTTTTGTTTGTCTTTGTGTTGGATATTCCGCAAACATTTGGTCCATTCGATCAACACCACCTTTGGTACGATTATAATATTCAATTATTTCAGGCTTCCCACTGTCAGCTATTTCAGCATCATTATGCATGGTCGAAAGCAAAATTACTGCTTTATTTTTTTTGGGAACATAAGAGCACATTGTCACATTATTTTTGAAGCCAAATGTCGTTGAACCAATTGTCCTGTTTTTGTTCTGCTTCATTTCTTGAGGAATATATGATTTGTTTTTGCACAAAGTTCCAACGATCGTGAGTTTCCAGGTGAGAAGCAGTTCTGCAACTGGCAAGGTCATAAAAAAATTATCCATTGTAATGTTTCGGCCACTTCCTTGGTATTTGGCAGACAAATCCTTCACCACTCGTTCGCTTCCCTACCAGTTTCTGCTTGGCTGTATATATTTGTCCATGCAGTGGATATGCATTTGTGGCATCGCAAATCCACCAAACCTTGACACCATATTTAGCAGGTTTTGACGGTATATACTGCGTAAACCGTGTGCGTCCACGGTAAGGAAATAATTGTTCATCAACGGTCAAGCATGAGCTGGGCTTGTAATGTGCAGCAAGATTATTGTTCATCATCGTCCACAACTCACTGATCGGTGCTGCTTTATCAGTTAGTAAGCGTGTTGCACGAGTGTTTTTATCGTCAAATCTTAGGAACCGCAATATCGAACAGAAACGGTTGACTCCCATTGTGGCGCGATATAAAGGATAGTTTTTGACGCTCCATAAATCTCGAACATGTTCTCCATTGCTATGGTTCGCACTAGTCATAATAAGTATGCCAAAAAATGCATACAGCTCTGTTATTGACACAGGCGTCCATGACTTAGGAGTTGTGTTTGGATGCGCATTCTTGTAAGCATTATAAGTTTCTTTTCCTAACTTATTTGTGTGGCGCATAATTATATCAGCCATTTCAACGTTCATGAAACATTTGAATGTTTGCTCTATTGACAACATTTCAGTGCATCTAGCTGGTCCAGAACGTTCTCTTATAATATTTTGTCTGAGTACCTGACGACTTACATTTGGTTCTTTCATCCACTCAGTACCATCACGTGCAACAAATTTTTCGCCACTAGCAGGTAGTTCATTATTTTCTTCTACTTCTTCTTCTTCATCATCCTCATAGTCCGCATAATTAGGTAATACTTCTGCGGCACTTTGCGAAACTTCAGCATCGTCATCAGCAATTTCAATGTCATTGAATTGAATTTCTTCTTCATCTTCTGAGTCAAAGTCATAGGGAGCGTCATTGTCACAAATTTCATCAAATAAAGATTGTATATATGATTCTCGCTGTTCTTCAATTAGCCTGCATAATAAAAAAAATTAGTACAGTAGATTCTGTTTTTATCCGGTAGATACGTTCCGCAAGAAACAGCATTAAAAAAGCTACTAGTTCTATAGTAAAACTATATCTATAGTAAAACTATAGATACGTTTCAAAAGTGCTAAGAACCGCATAAATCTGAAATAATGTAATAAAATCGCATAAAAAAGGGTACTAGTCCCATATTATAACTATAGATACGTTCCATAGACCGCATGAATCTGAAATAATTAAATAAAATCGCACAAACAAAATATTGTATTTTTGAAAATTATATCTTTATTTAAGAAACGTCAGAATCGAAAAATAAATTTACGTCAGAAATATAATCAGACAATACCCACATGTTGCGCATTCGTTTAGGATTTGGCGTAAAATCACTTTCGTCACTTGGGGAAATGTACACGTCTGATCTAGATAATATAGTTGTGCAGGCGGTTCCATACTTGTAGGGTTAGCATCTCTGATGTAATCTGTGATTGGTTTTTGCTTAGCTGGTTTAGAATCTTGTTTATATGTACAATTCCCGATAGGTCGACATGCATTTTGTAATTTTAAAATAAACCGCACTATTTCAAAACCGCATAAAAACAGAACCTACTATATATGTTTACATTGTTGCTTATTTTACATTTTTTACCTTCTATATGCTGCACTTGATAAATATTCGTTTCTTCTTGAAGTCATTTCGTATCCAGTTATTTATAGTTTCAGTTATATTTATTTTCACTTATATTTTCACTTCTTACACTTTTGAGCACCAAAACAATAAGGAAAATATCAACAGGCAGCCTTATAACAACACCTCGTGTGAAAACAACCCTTGCAGCTGCATATAAAATACAAAAACCAGTTATACCAGTGTATTTGCTACCTACGTACCCATACCTTGCGCGACCTTTTTGCACATATCTTTTGAACCAGGTAGAATATTTCAATGAAATAAAAACCAAAATGTGTATCCGTTGTTACTCTACAAGTATATTATTATAAATTATATTATGTTTTTTTGGAATTAATCAGGACAACAACAAAAACAAAAATCCACTGTTGCATATCCTGACTTTATTTGCCCATATCGCTGGAACCAGTAGGAATATTCGAATGAAACAAAAGACAAAATACTTGTTATATATTAAAATATACATTTCAAAAACAAAAAATCATAGAAATCGGTTGAATAAGCATTAAAAAAAGCGCAAAATAAGGTCCCGGGTACAAACGTATCCCGGGTGTGTGTTTACGTGGTATTTTCTGGGTGTGTGTTCTAGGGTTAACAAAGTCAATTACAAGCTTTTCCGTGTGCAAACATTTAATGCCTGGGAAGTTAGATATTATTAGGGATTGAACTTTTGCTAGTGTATCAAGGTCACAAAATATTCCATTTACGCCATCCGGGTTAATGCAGTTACGAAGAGTTTGTAGAAGATATTCAGGAGAATTAAATCTAATTGTGTGTCTGAGAAATTTTTTAAATAATATCTTTGTGCTTTTGCTATTAAACTCAGAATGAGAAAGTAAAAGTTGCTTTTTAAATTGGTTAACCGGGCACTTGACTGTATTTATAGCCTCACTGGAAGATATTTCACTATGAGCTGTATCGCCAGAAAAGTTGTGCATATATTGCCGTGACAGGGCATCAGCTACAATATTTTCTTTACCTGGTTTATAATGGTACGTAGGAGATTAAGAATTAATAAAAGCAGTCCATCGTTTCAGCTTCGAATTAGGATTTTTTTCAGATATTGCATATGTTAGCTGTTGATGGTCTGTATAGATATGAATATTTTTTACACCGTAAAGATAGTGTCTCAGTTTTTGGAATGCCCATACTATCGCAAGTAACTCTCGCTCATTGGTCCCATAATGCTACTCGGCTTTCGAGAGTGTGCGAGAAATCATCGTTATTGGCTTGCCAGCCTGTGATAGTACAGCACCTAAAGCCACGGATGAAGCGTCTGTGGTAATTTCGAAGGGTTTGGAATAATCCGAATGAAATCGAAATGTTTTTCGAGTGTTTGCTTTTAACATGACCGTTTTCATCCCTCAAATATTTGGTAAGAGGCTTGGATATTTGGGCGTAGTCTTTAATGAACCTTCTGTAGTAACCAGAAAGGCCAAGAAAAGAACGCAATGCTCTAAGGGACTTAGGCTCCTGGTAGTTTGCTATAGCCTCGATTTTGTCGGAGCATGTACTTATTCCTTTTTGTGATACAACAAAGCCAAGGAACTCTACTTTTCTTTCAAAAAATTTTGATTTGTCAAACGAGACCCGCATGCCTACTTCTCCTATTCTTTTCAATATTAAGTCAACGTGTTTCAAATGGGATGTTTCATGAGGGGAAAAGACAATTATGTCGTCCACGTAGACGTGGCATATTTTGCCAATATATTCCCTTAATACGTCGTCGATTGCCCTTTGAAAGATGCTAGGGGCATTCTTAAGCCCAAAGAGTAATCGGCAAAATTCGTATTTACCATTATTCACACTAAACGCTGTTTTGCACCTGTCTTTTTCCGAGAGGAGTATCTGGTGGAAACCTGACTTAAGGTCAAGTGTGGTAAAAATTTTTGATTTTCCCAAGTATCCGGGATAGGATATTTATCAGAAGAGGTTTTTTCGTTCAACTTTTTAAAATCTAATATAATTACTACCATTCTTAACCGTTGGTCCCCTCGTCATCGAATCCCTTTTTTGTAACTATATGTATTGGTGAATTATACGACGGGTAGGACTTTTGAATTATACCGTCTCTGAGTAAATCTGATATTTCCTTGTTAACAAACCCTGCTACAGACATAGGATACGGATAGCTTCGTGAATATATAGGTGTATCAGATGTTGTATCTATGGTTGCTGTTACTCGCGTGTTGAAGGGAAGGGCTCTATCTGGATTAGCAAATGATTTTGAGTTATATTTGATTAGCTCTTGGATATTAATAAGCACGTCTTTCCGATTGGTTATGATAGTATTTACTTCTTGGCAGCAGAAGTGATAAAGTTCTTCTTTTCCTTTTTGTGGAAAAGAAGGTTATCCTTAGTATCTATTTGGGCTTCGATTGCTTTTAAGAAATCATAACCGATGATTCCATCGAAAATTTTAAGTTGGGGTAAAATATAAAAGGTATCTACTTCTCCCAATAAAAAAACCTGACATTTTTCGTCTTTATTTAAACCGTTTATAGACCTTACTTGAAATGCCTTATCTAATTTTGTGATACCTTTAAAGAAATTGAGTCTTTTTACGTAATTTTTAGAAGTGCCTGTATCTATGAGGAATTGAAGAACTTGCCCATCCGAAAGGGTACGTTTGAGCAGTGGCAAGTTCGAATTTACTCTAAAAAATTAACTTCTTCGACTAATTGGTTTTCAAAGGTTTCGGAATAATATGGCTCGTTTTCCATTGTATTTATTCGCTGTATTTTGTTGTACGGTAGCTGCGTAGAATTATTGTAGAATTATGTGTTCTTTTAGGATTATTGGGTAGTTGCAGTTATTGCTGCCCGTATGTGACTTGGTCAGTGCGAGGTTGAGCTTGATTCGAAATGTCTTTGGACTGTGGTTGGCTAAATTGGTTTGGTTTATTTTTAAAATCAGTATGTTTCCTAAACTGTGAGCTCCCGTAATCCACATCCATTGGTGTTGGCTTAGACTGAAAAGTTCGAGAAGGTTGGGCGTAATCGTTATACCTCGAAGGCTGTGTACTGGATATAATTCGGCTATTGTTGTATTGGCTAGCTGAAGCGTATGTTTGCGCGAAATCATACCTTGCTCGGTTGTGTTGCAACTCTTGCGCTATAGCAAGTGCAGATGGTAAATCCGATGGATTTGCGGAAATTAAGTGTCGCAAAGTGGGCGCCTCAAGCCAGATATGAATACTCTAAGGGCATTGTCCCTAGCTCGTTCGTTAAATGCGTTGGTTAATGTTTCGTTACCGCTATGTGTCATGATATTTTTGTTAATAACACTAGTTTACAGCCAAAATGCACCAGAGACGCCGTTATGAAATTCCTATGTAAAATCACCGTCTGATTCCGAAAATCAAGGTTATTTTTTATTCTATGGTAACGTTTTTGAGATATTTACGAATTACCGTTATTTCAAAAAAAAAAAAAATTCGGCTCACTTAATCATATATATCTCGAAAACGAATTGAGCGATTCCAAAACCGTTGAAAGCTTTTAAAAGGTAATAAAATTTGCTATAAACTGTGTGTAAAACACTTTTTGCTAGGCCCTGCAGATTTAAAGATAACGAGCTATCATAACGGATTTTTTTAATTTTTTTTGTAAAAATATAAAAAAATTTGTAGTTTGAGAGAAAGGATCTCGAAAACTTTTTACTTTTTCGTATATTTTTTGTTTTCACTCTAAGCTCCGTTTTATTACAAAAAAAATAAACTTTGATTAAACAAAATCGATGAACTAATACAAAAGTTACAAGCATTCAAGTAAATATATCCATTTAATACTTAAGTACCCTACAAATAATACCATATGTACATATGATTCTGTCTTAACTCTATGATCTTATTTTATAATTGAAAAAGTTATGTGTCTTGTTTTGACGCTTATTTATAGAAGGATCGGTTTCTCTTATGAGAAACCAACAGTAATCACCCATCATAGCGACATCCCAGAATCCTTGATACCTACTTTCAATCATTTGCATTTGCTGGTGAAACCTTTCGCCATGCTCATCACTTTCGTCGCCAAGATTTTGCGGGAAAAAATTTAAATGGGAGTGCAGAAAATGAATTTTTAAAGACATATTTACTCCTGAAAGAAAATTAAAAAGGGAATTAGATAAATACATAAGTGACACATTAGCATATAATTTTCTTAGGCTGGATTAATCTTCCAATTCAGAACAAATTTTGGTGGTTCTTGTTTGTTCGGAGCAGGGCAATAAATTCAGATTAAGGGCTATATGTTCTCATGTAAATTTAAAAATTTGCTTTCAAACTTTTTGTTTAGTTTTAAAGTTAACTGAGAAAATGGTCTTATATGTGTTTTTTATTTACCCATTTCCGCATAGTTTTTGATTAAATCGTTTACTATCAGCTCGAAGTTAGGACTTTTGTGTTTGCCTAAAAAAGAAGTAACGACCTTTTCAAAAGAGTCCCACGCCGCTGCCTCCACTGGTGACAATAATTCTTTGAAATGGGTATTGGCCATTATTTTCCTTATTTGCGGCCCCACAAAAATCCCTTCCTTTATTTTTGCTTCTGAAATCTGTGGAAAGATTGTTTTCAAATAATGAAAAGCTTCGCCTTCTTTGTCCAAAGCCTTGACAAAGTTTTTGATAAGGCCGAGCTTGATGTGGAGCGGAGGTAGAATTATTTTTTCCTTCTTTATAAGTGGTGAGTATTTTATGTTATCCACCCCAACTTGAAACTCGATTCGTTCTGGCCAATCCTTTATGATGTAGTGGTCTTGACGTGCCCGGCTATCCCATTTGCATAGAAAGCAACAGTATTTTGTGTATCCAGATTGTAGACCACATAGCATTCCAACGACTTTTAGATCGGCACATATTTTCCAATCATGTTCTTCGTATTTAATTAATTTAAGCAATTTTTGCATTGTCTCATATGTTTCCTTCGTATTTACTGCATGCGCGATCGGGATAGATGGCTTTTGGTTGCCAATATGCAATAATACGGCCTTTAAACTTAATTTATTGGCGTCTATGAACAATCGCCACTCTTTTGAATCATATGGTTCACCAAACTATTTAAATAGACCAGCAATGTTTTTGCAATAACAAATACTGTCCTTCTTCGTATAGTACTGGGAGAATTGTTCGTGACGAGTCCTATAATATGTTACCTTAACATCGGATGAAACAAATTTAAATTGTTGCATACGAGAGGCGTGTAGTTCGGCCTTTTCTTTTGACAATTCCAAATCCCTTATCCAATCATTGAGTTGTGCTTGTGACAAAGGGTTTCTTTCGTTTTCCGTTTGCAATTCAGTACAACATGATGCCGCGTAATCAGATACTGCTGTTGACAATGAAACTGGAGCCGGAACTAAAGTTAAATTTGATGCTGGCAATCTAGCTTCCGTTGAATTTAGTTCTGGTAATGACACTGTAGATACGCTCGCATAGGTTACTTTTCTTGACTTTCCAACCCCAAATACTTTTGTAGTACAAATATAGCAGTCCGTTGAATGGCAAGTTGGTTCCCTCCACTTCATTGGTGTAATAAATTTCATATGTCGTCTAAATAGATAGTTTAAGAAACTTGTCAGATATGCATTAAAAGAGAGCAAACTTCTAATTTTTATGATGTACCTTTTGGTTCCGGTTTCCGAAAATATCAATTCGACTCGACATGTGGTGCACACAGTATTCGGTGTCCATGGTTTTTCATTGTTTCTAGGCTCAATTCCATAACACTTATGGTATGCAAATTTCAAAGGATTTGAAAACACACGTCGCATCCTTTTAACGATAAACTCCCCGCAGATGAAACAGAACATATCTGGATCATTTTTACACTCAAATTCTCGCGCCCTTTTATTCATATTATATTTTTAAGCAAATGACGGATTATAAACTGCAATTAAAAAATGAACAGTATCCGGCGATCCTTGCAGAAATTATGAAGGAACGAGGCACATGTACTATTATTTATACTTACATAGATCACCTACCTATACAAAAAGGTTCCCTAGTTATACATAGAAAACACTACCTGCCTTAAACATATGATCTTGCTTGAAATGTGTCTGTGCTTGAGATAACGACACTAACAATTTTTTGTATCTAATAACCCTTCCAAAATCTACCTGAAACTAACTGATCTGCGAATACTAACACATATTACCAGTAGGGTACTTAACACGTTCCCTGTCCGCTGAGCCACATATGGTTCAGGAAACGTGCGCCTGATAAGCACTGATACGTTCCTGAGCCATATGTGTGTCAGCATAGAAAAAATTCCCTGAACCACATGTGTTTCATGAACATGCAGAAGCAAAAATGGACCATATGTGTTTCAGGTAGAAATACCCTACATCCGTTTTTTTTTTAGTTATTATTATTACTAAAGCTATCCTATGACTACAGAAAAAACCTTGTTGGACTTGACGGTCAATTTTGCATTTTTGTATTGGGACAGGGAACGTGTTAAGTATTAAATGGATATATTTACTTGAATGCTTGTAACTTTTGTATTAGTTCATCGATTTTGTTTAATCAAAGTTTATTTTTTTTGTAATAAAACGGAGCTTAGAGTGAAAACAAAAAATATACGAAAAAGTAAAAAGTTTTCGAGATCCTTTCTCTCAAAGTACAAATTTTTTTATATTTTTACAAAAAAAATTAAAAAAATCCGTTATGATAGCTCGTTATCTTTAAATCTGCAGGGCCTAGCAAAAAGTGTTTTACACACAGTTTATAGCAAATTTTATTACCTTTTAAAAGCTTTCAACGGTTTTGGAATCGCTCAATTCGTTTTCGAGATATATATGATTAAGTGAGCCGAATTTTTTTTTTTTTTGAAATAACGGTAATTCGTAAATATCTCAAAAACGTTACCATAGAATAAAAAATAACCTTGATTTTCGGAATCAGACGGTGATTTTACATAGGAATTTCATAACGGCGTCTCTGGTGCAGAAAAAAAGCTGAAATTTGTGATCCAGTGTAATTAGAGTCAATTGCTTATCGACCGCCGAATAATATTCATCTATGCTCATACGTCCCTGTCGTAGAGTGTTAAGTTCGTTTTCTAAAATGTAAAGAGGTCGCTTGTCAGCATACAGTTGGTCAAATCTAAAACTTATTGCATTAAAGTTAAGGGGTGTATTAAATGAACTTAAGTTTTCATTAGCGGTCTGCGTAATTTTGTTACGAAGAATTCCAATCGCAACATAATATGCCTCGGATCCTTCGACGTAAAAATTTATTGCAAATTTCGCGGCGACCCTCCATGCTGGGTATTCTCTTATGTTGCCTTTGAACTCTGGCAACGACTTAATTAGATTGAGATCGGTATGTGTGCTTTGCACACAAGGGACTATTGTAACAGGTGGGTAACTATCTATTTTTGTAGGAGAAAGATTTTCGAAAGCTTTAGTTACTTCTTTAATTTTGTTATTCAATTCTTCTTTCGTGTTTTCAACCACGGATTCTATTAAGGATAACACTGCATTGCGGTCCATATTGAATTAAATCAAAACCTCCTAATATTTTACACAAAAATGTTTCTGTTAGTATCTATAATAAACGATTGTTTACGCAAAAGTTGGGCTGATTGTTTTTAGAACTAGATGGATAATGGAATTATTAACGAATCTCAGTATACATAGATCTATATTAAACGATTATTTACACATAAATTGCTGCGATTGATTGTAGAATTTTAGACCTAAATATGGATAAATCTCTATAGACTGTCCTTTCAATATACTTTAATGTTTATCTAACGGCGATAATGGCATTGTTATCCAACTTACGATCTCCTGGCAGGGCTGTACTTTATTCTCGCTTGTTCGATCACTCGGTGCAGATTAGATCCCCACAAATGTTTTGCATTTAAGTAAAGAATGTCTTGAATTGAGTGTTTTTTCCCCCCTCTTCTTCATGTATTTACGTTCGCGGACCACGTGTTTAAATGTCTCAATTTTGGTATTGGCGCATGAAACGATTTTTTGTATAATGTTTTTACATTAGTTTATCACTTATTTATTTTATAGTGAATAGTTGAATATGTTGATGTTCAGATTTTAGTACTTGTTGTATGCTTATAACAACTTGCGATGCGTTTTCGTTAGTTCACGCTTACTCAAATATTTCGATTTTCAAAAAAGAATTTTTTGTTTAACACATTTTTATTGTGTAATTTTGTAATATAATGTTTACAGTGAATAATTCAACTAGCTTCAACGGTGTGGTTCTCAACACATTTTAATAACGCGACTCGAATTATTTTATGCTCCACGAAGTATCGGCGAAAATATTTTATTATTTGTTCTTTTATTCATCCTATATTATGGTTTCGGTTCATGATGGAACGAATAATGAGATGGCGCCTATCGTTGTCCCGTTACTTTGCTCTCAGCGAATTTGACAACGAGTTACGTGATTTTAGCTCCAGTATGGCCAGATTACCATTTTCGTAACTTGATTTAGCATTTTTTTTTTTTTGTTATTTAGTCTGAGAGTTTTAGTTCTTTCTTCATGACATTTTTCTAGCCTGTTCTAATTAAAAGTTATGTTTATAATTTTGTAAAATATACATTTTTTTTTTAATTAGTTCAATAATTCACTTAGTTTTATTTAGCTTTACTTTTTTTAAAATCTGGTGGCATTGCTCGCGATTGCAGGTGTTGTTGGTGTTCTTCTGCTTTCGGCAGTCAAATCTCTCTCTCGCTCCTGCAGTGTTGCCTACCTTTGGATATAAAAACGCACGAAAATTCCCATTCAAAGAAAATAACACCGCAAATTTTTATTGAATCATTTAAAGAACTTTGTATGTGTGACAAATTGTCTTTAGAATGTGCGTTTTGTTTTAATAAATGTGTTGTGCTTATGTACAATTTTTGTAAAGCGAGACTCTTTTGTTAAGGGAACGACTTATTTGCTATATTTGAGGTTATGTAACTAGATAAGGTACTCTTTTTGTAAAAATGTCAGTATAGTTTCTTCAGTATTTTCTGTTATTTTGTTGCTTATTTTTATAATGAATACACCTCTTAATGCCCTATGTCCCACTAAGGATTGATGGCTGGAAGAAACGATTACACCTCTATGGTTTTAATCCGCCTTCAGTAAATTCAAACGCCTTTTAAAACGTGTAAAAAGTTTTCAATCTTAAGAAGAGTTGAGAGAGGGTTATTTAATATTCTTGCATAACCTTAAATGGAGCAAAAAAGTAAATTCACACTTTCAAAATATCAAATTTTATAAAAACCAACTAATTTTCATTAGCACTAAAATCTTCTCAGAGTGGCCTTTTTTAACCTTCTTTTGTATAATAATACAGTTTTTTTTTACCTAAAGTTTCGGTAGCTTTAAATTAAAAGAAAAAGAAACAAACACGAAACTTCAAAATTTTTGCATTTTCGGTATATAAAAGCACTAAATTTATTGCGAAGAGCAAATGGTTGGCAATACTGCACAACTCAGCAAACGTGACGTCACGTACTCTCTGATGGGCGCAATCTTCTTTCTATCATTCTTGGTTTCAGTTCATATGGAGAGTTTTTTGTCCAATTATCGTATTAGTTGTGCAATTTTTTTAGCACACATATACGTTTGTGTTGTGGGATCACTTAAGCCACTTGAGTTGGGCGCCAGTCATTCTTATGTATTCACCTATGTACCTTGTTCGGTACTGGTTGTTTATTTGGACGGCGTTCATATTTGTTTGTGAGGCAAATTTCGTAGTCCTGTACTTCCTCTTTACAAGCGTCACGCATGTTCGGCCAGTAATATTTGAGCGAAGTTTCCTGTGCGTTATTTTTGTTTGTAGTTTCTGTGAGCACGTTTGTTTGTGTCTTGTATGATTTGTTCTTGTTGTTCGATGTCGTCAAACAATTTTTGCGCCAGTACAATCGCTACGGTTGGAAATGTGTCGATAATGTCATTTTCGAAGTAAAATATTATAATATTTCCTTGTCTATTTGTAGGGCATTAGTTACTTTTGGTCTAATTGTATTTTTTAGTCTGTCTAGCAATTCAGTTTTGGCGTTAAAAAAATCGTATGTCGGCTGTTAGAAAATATGTTTTGTGAGGATATTTCGATGGGATTCTAATCTGAATGTCTTACAATAACTTGATTTTTAAATGCGTTTAGCTTTACTCGTTTGAGTTTTTGTGTTGGGGAGCTTTGTGCTGAATGTTGGGAGTCACCAGAGTTTACAGTGAAGTTTATTTGCTGGCGAGAAAGTGCATCAGCGACAACGTTCTGATGTTCAGGTATGTAAACGAGCTCTGGGCCGTATTCTTCGATGAAATTTTTCCATCTTTTCAATTTTGTACTGGGGTTTTTTCTGATATAGAGAATATTAAAGATTGATGGTCAGTGTAAATTGTTAAATCTGCTATACCATACAAGTAATCACGTAGTTTCTGTAGTGGCCATACAATTGCGAATAACTCTTTCTGTGTGATTCTGTTCTGTTTCGCTGAGCGTTCGTGAAATTAATGATATGGGTTTTTGGTTTTGAGATAATACGGCTCCTATAGCGTAGTTACTAGCTGGTTTGCTAAAATTTGGTTGGAGGAGTTCAACTTAGGATTGCAGTTCCTCTTTTATTTTATTCAGTGCTTCTAGTACAAGTTTATCTAAGGTGATTTTTATTTTTGCGCTTTGATTCTTTGAGTGTTTTGACGATGGCTGCAAAATTCTGTTTAAACTTTCTATAATAACTAGCGATACCTAGGAAGGATCTGAGTTCCATCAGTGTTGCGGGAATAGGAAAATCTTTAATAGTTTGCATTTTTATAGGGTCAACTGTGATCCTGTTGTATTACTTAGGTCATATAAAGTATTCCACAGAATCTTGGAAGATGTGAGATTTCTCGTTGGAAATCTTCATGTTCGCTTGGCGGATATGTACATGTTATTATGCGGATATGTACGATATTTTCTTCGGGAGAGGAAGAATAAATGAGAACATCGTCTATATAAACGTACGCGAACTTCCCGATATATGGTCTAAGAATATCATCCACGCAACTTTGAAAAATGGATGGGGCATTTTTCAGGCCGAATGACATACGAAGGAATTCATACTTAGCTCCATTTACACTAAATGCCGTTTTTTCCCTGTCAGATTCATTAATAAGGATCTGATGGAAGCCAGACTCTAAATCTAAAGTAAGAAACACCTTTGCATTACCTAAATTCTGTATGGTCATAGTCACATCAGGTATGGGGTATCTATCTGTGATAGTTTGAGCTTTTAGCTTCTGAAAGTCTACGACCATTGTGTGCTTAGGTTTCTCTTATTCATCGGTACCTTTTTAGCAACCTTCCAAATAGGAGAGTTGTACGGCCTTTTGCTGGGTTGAATTATTTCATTTTCTAAGAGTTTGTTAATTTCTTTGTGAATAAAGTCATTATCCGATATAGGGTACAGATATTGCTTGGTCCAAACAGGATCTTCGGATTTCGTTCTAATGGTAGCTTGTACCGTGTATGGTAGTATGTACTTCTTTGTACATAATTTCTTCGATTTCTGCCTTTTATTTTTCACTAAATATTTACCGTGTAATTAATTTTTTGCGCAGATTTTCTTTCTTTCTTGACCCTATATTTATAACTGAGCTTGTACTCGAAAAGATTGATCTCTGCTTTCGTTTTTCTAAGTACCTGTTCACCCAGAATCATATCAAATTCTTCGAATGCATCTGTTTCAAAAATTGTGTGATTATGCTCTAACAATGTTATTATTTTTTTTTTATTTAGTTATTGAGTAACCATGAACGGTTTTTACTTTAACTGGCTTGATTGCTATAGGCTTACCGATTTTGCATTTTTCACTAAAATAATTTTTGTTGCTCCGGTGTTGATCAGGAAGTTGATGACTTGGCCTGTACTCCTGCAGTGGCGTGGCAGACACGGCAAATCGTTCATACGCCTAAAAAAACACTGCCTGTTTCACATTCCTCATTTTCCGGTGAAAGTGATTGTATTTCTTCGTCTCGTGTTTGATTGACTCGTTGTACCTTCTGTTGTATGTTGAAATTACGAGATGAAGGATTTCGTTCCCGCGAAATGGGGTAGTCCTTGGCTGTGGCGGTCATAGCTGTTTTGTGGTGCGGAATGGTTCCTATTATAATTTGTGGATCTCGTGTATTTTTGAGACAGATATATTTCTATTGGTTGGTGCTCTTGCCTGGGTGCAGTTTGGTTATATTGCACCTGCACGTTAGGTCTGTACCTTTGTGGTTCCTCGTATCTTCTACTTGGCGAAGCATTGTAATGTCTGTGGTTGTATTGCGGAAAGTCGAACTGTAAGTTCACGTTGTCGTGATGCATAGTGCTTGCGATTGCGTAAGCGGTTTCTAAGTCCCTTGGACTGTGGCTATAGAGGGTGCCGCTGGTGTATTTGCCGTTCAGACCGAGAATGAATGTCCGTGCAGCTTCCTGATTTACGTATTCTTTCATGGCTGAGGAATTGCCTGAGCTATCCATCTCAACTTTAGTGAGTGCAAGGTTAAGCGATTTACTAACTTCGCTATGGAACTCCGCCGACGTCCTTTTTCCTTGTTTTATTATTTTCATTGCTTCGAGCAACACATACAGGGGTCTCTGGTCCGCATAGGTATAATCGAGATGGTTAATTATAGAGTAAAAATTAAACTTTGTGTTCTAGTTAATAAGAATATCGGCCGCCTCTCCTTGAATTTTTGAATGAACGATCGAGAGCGCCGTATAATACGTGGGTGTAGTAGCGTAATTCGTGATGGTTACCACGTGTGTCCGGCACGTTTTCTCCACGATCTATAATGGTTCGTGTCGCCTGTGAATATTGGTAACATTTTTAAAATTTCCAAGTTAATTTGCGACGCATCACTAATGTTGAGTGCACAGTCTTGGTATTGATCTGTAACTGTAACTGTGACTGTTGGGTTGGTTTCTCTTTCTGCGTCCGTTGATCAACGTGTTGAATAAAAAATATACATATTGTCGCTTTTTTTCGCGATTCCAGTTTTATGTTGTATCCTTAGCTGTAAGGAGTCTACTTTTTATAACTTCACTTTCCGTTATTTGAACTTAACTGTTTCACTTTGTTTGAATTTTTTAAACAGTTTTTTCTTTTCATTAATTATTTATGCACTTTTTTCAAATGTTAGTGCTGGAAATCTTATTTCCCGTGGAATTAGTTTTTTTATAACTTTCACGTTTAGTTATAAAAATGGCTTAAAAACGGTTGAGCCCCCCTCATTTGGTGATATTTGAAACAAAAAGAATATTTTTTGGTTACACAGAAATGTGCAAGACGTAAACTTGTTTTAAGCTAACGCCGGTTTTTCTTACATCATTAGTGTGTGTTACTGCAGGCACTTGACACACAGCAGCTAAACAAACACCATTCGCTACAACTGCCGCCATTCTGTCGCGCATTTAGAATACATATTTACATACATATGGATATGCGGGCATATGTATATTAGACCGGAGTGAAATACGTAAATTTTTTCAAATCATATCGTAATAGCAGGGAAAAGTTGCTACATATCAATACAAATTCAGGAAAAAAAAGAAATTTCAAATCGGTTAATATCTTCCGTTCGCGCATTGCATTTAAAATTTACAAATTTTATCCCAAATCTAGCTGATTTACGAAAACTTGTAGAAGTGGTAAATGATTAAAGATCGAGCTCCCTTTTTATACATAGCACTTTTAGCATTGAGTAGTAGATTTTTAATTTACTAATCTATCCATTTCTGTGGTTCTGAGCGATTAACTTTTACCAATTTTACACCAAATCTACTAAGGAAGCCTATGCCAAATGAGGCTTGCGTGAAAGCGGCTTACGGCTACTACAACACGTCTGTGCTTTAGATCGTCTTCCACTTGGTTACTTGTATTCCATCGTCTTTCTTTTCATTTTGCTTTTGATTCTGGCATACCGATAAACGAAGTGCACGGAAGAGCTAGTACTCTCTGGTCATTACCAGTTCTGCTTTCACTCTTGTCGAACAGCGCTGTTTGGTCAAAAAAAATTCTATTCGATGTTCTTTTGAATTACATAGTTTACACAATTACTTAACATTAAATCTCTTGAAACATTTTATTCATGTCTCTTACTCGTAAGGACATACACTGCCCATTTTTTGGTGCACCTAAACCACTGCTGTCATCGGTCCTTCCCACTAATACCGACATTATACAATGTTGGCAAGAAGTGAGGTACAAAATGTCAGTAGAATCTTCTGCTGCCAGTTCTGGTCAGAAGTTAAGCTTCACAGTTGTAGCAGATACTGTAGCTCATCAGACTGAGTCCCTTTATTCCAAGGCTTCGATTCCAATAGTTTCCCACACAAGAGTTGTACAAAAGATTAAACATCTACATAATCGATACTACACTCTTCGTAAATCTTATTCAAGGGACAAAGATACACCTGAGAAACAAAAGAAGTACAATGATTTTATTGAACAATCTTCAAGTACATTATTTGACATTTCGTCCTGCAAGTGCGAGATGACACTCAATTGCTTTTGTCAAAGAAGCTTTGACAAGTGTATTTGTCCCAGGCCGGTAACTATCAACTGCACATGCCCTAAAGATAGAAAGATACCACCATTAGAAATCAAATTTCTATATGCTCAAAGATATCTCGGACAAGGAAAGATTGGGACAGTAGATACCAAAGAAACTCAAAAGCTTACATTAAAATTGCAGAGAAAATCTCGTCACTTAAGTCAGACCAACTTACCTGGACCTTCTTGTAGTAGTATTGATTCTGAAACAGAGATAACTCCTGAAGTTGACAATGATAAGAATGATCCCGATTTTCAGACCCCACGCTCTATTTCCTCTCAGTCAGCAAGTTCCAAAAATGCACAGATGCGCTTATCACTTCCAGCAACGGCCTTAACAAGTGATCGTTTTGGAGTATCTGATAGAGCAGCAGCAGCTATTGTGTCTAGTGCATTTAAAGACGTTGGTCTTATAACGGACAAAGATACTTCTTTTGTTGTTGATCGAAGCAAAATGAGAAGAGAAAAAGAAAAATGTAGACTAAAACTTATCGAATCGGGGAATGCAATAGAGAAATTAAACGATCCGATGTGTGTGTATTTTGATGGCAGGATGGATGACACTTTAGTTTTAGTTGAAAAAGGAAACAAACGTTATCAATCTATAAAAAAAGAAGAGCACATTTCAGTAATAGCAGAACCAGGCTCAAAGTACCTTTGTCATTTAGTACCTACTTCAAAAAGTGGAAAGGACACAGCATACAGCATTGTAAATTATTTTGAAGAAAATGGTATAAATAAATCTAATGTTGTAGTGATTGGATGTGATGGTACGTCAACAAATACTGGGTGGAAGAATGGTGCAATAAAATTCATTGAAACGCGTTTAAAAAGACCAGTACAATGGGCTATCTGTCTCCTCCATTTTAATGAATTACCTATGAGGCATCTTCTGAAGATATCTTGCAATTAATTTCTGATAAAGAAAAACCTAAATTAACCATAGATTTAACAATTATTCCATGCCATACGCAAGCTGTGGAGAGTTGCGTAAAACTAGTAACTCAAGCGTCCTCAAAAGTGTATGGGAACGAGAGACGTGATGGGTTTATAAGAGCAGCACTCACTTCTCGTACAGTTATGCCTCAAGTTGACACTAAAGCAGACTTTGCCACTCCCGAATAAACAATTTTTCATCTTTGGTTGGTTGGTTGGGAAGGGAGTGGGTGGAACTCGTCGTACAGTAACCTTCACGCGGTGAGTTCTGAGTCGTCCAAAAAGGGCAGGCCAAGAGCTGTACAAAACTTCTTTAAGATAGTGTGGTCAGTGGGCGCGCTAAGAGGGGAATAATTTATTCTACTTATATACTCAAGAAGACTTATACAAAAATTAAAATAGAGAAACTAACCACCCGCAATTACGTAAATTTATACAAAAAATGGCATTTTCCACTTCTTTTCAGGGGCTGTAGGGGCTTTGATAGAGCGGTAGACGTTTTCCTTTTCAAACTATACCTGATGTTGTAATAGTCTACAAAAAATGAACTTTATCTAACATCATTTCCACCTCTTACAATTTTTCGAATATTTGTTCAATTTATTATAAAATTTGTAAATTTTAAATGCAATGCGCGAACGGAAGATATTAACCGATTTGAAATTTCTTTTTCTTCCTGAACTTGTATTGATATGTAGCAACTTTTCCCTGCTATTACGATATGATTTGAAAAAAATTTACGTATTTCACTCCGGTCTAATGTATATACGAAGATGCCTTCACTTGCACCGACAAAAATTGACGGTTCACCAAATATTTTTGTCTTGCTGAAGAAAAATAGGCTTATGGATTAGATGTGGTGGCCTCGTTTTATGAATAAACAAGCCTTGCTTTGAGAAATATGCGCTTGCGTTTATGAATGAAATAGCTTTTGTTGTATTAAAGAACATTTTATATAGCTACTTCTTCGCCTATGAAGGTATTTGGTTTTTGTAAATACAATATTTGGATTATCAACTGGGGGACCAAAAATTTCATTGAATAAGTAATAAATAAAGGTCTTATATTTTTATTAACCTTTATAGATAAATACAAATATGTATGTACATGTACATATATAAGTCAGGTGCTCCCGGCTCCGATGGCAGCATCGCATTAATCTTTTTCTCCGTCAGCAATTGGTCTAAAAGGCCCTGTGCCGTATTGCAGTGGTTGATATTAAGCGGTAGTAGTGTCATGGTCTTCGCATTAGTTAATATCATTTGGTGATATTTGAGAAAAAATAATATATTTTGGTTACACCGAAATGTGCACTCTTTATTCATAATCTTTAGACTTTTAAGGCGTGTCGTATTCATACAAAACTATAATAGTATCGCTCGTAATCGAAAATTCGACCAATACAAATTTTACTGCTAGCAGTATGATGTATCCAATTTCTAAACAACTATTTACTTTTCATCATAAGTGCGGTACACGAGTATACCGTTTATGCATTCGTGCCACGTTTTAGTTCTTTAGCCCTTTATAAGGCAGAAGGATTCAGAGTAATAAAATAACTTGCGAAAAGAAAAACACTAATTACTTCGGAAGTTTTGGAAAAATAGGTGGTAAAAATATTCCCACTGCCCGTCAACAGAGCCACATGCAAGCTGAATTTGAGACATTATTTTCTATGAAATTGTGCAAAACAAGGCGTGATACAAAGAGGGACATTACACTTGCTGCATTTTATTTTGCTACGCTTATCTTTGACCTTTGTGCTGCACAATTTACAGCGTCGGTAAGTCTCCAACTCTGCTGGCATATGGTCACCTACGTTTACAAACCGCAGTTCTTCAGGTACAGCATTTACAGTTTTTTGATATACCTCTGGGCATGCTATGCGTGATTTCTTGCAGATATATGTAGGCAAGCTTGATCTTCTTTTTCTGCTGCTATAGCCACTAATCAATCCTCTGGCAACAGCCACCCGAAATTCTAAGTTGGTAAGCTGTTCTACTCTCGACGTTAGGGAATATAAAATGAAAGAGTTTGTCAAACTTGCGTCCACCAAGAAGTAGAATATCCGCAACCACCAGCGTTTACTTCTCCTTCCGACAGCACACGTCCCCTTCACTTGGTCAAAACGGTCGACACCGCCCATTGTTTTGGTGTATTGTTTCACACCCATAGGACAACTTACAGCTTCCCTGGTGCCATTTTTTTGCGTTCTTTGTATAGTTGTTACTTCCACTTTAGGATGAAATGCAGTTGTCAACAATAAAACCTCTTTAGTATCTTGCCACACAGTAAATGCTACATGTTGTTTAGTTCTCCACTTGGATTCACTTTTTTTCAACTTTAGGCTTTTGTTTCTGCCGTTTCTTTTTGTGTTATTTTTTATTATGTTATGTAAAATTGCTCTATTTCTTCTTACTGTTCCAGTGGCATAAATATTTTTTTCATACAAGTTATCGAATGTAACATGAGACTTGAAATCTTCTTGTGCTAATTTATTTGACAATTTCTTTACGACATTAGCCCCTAGACCATCTTCTGTTCCTTGTCCTGTTTTACCTGTATAAATTTCATAGTTATACAACTACCCTGTGCTACTATCACAACAGCACTACACTTTATAGCCTTTTTTTATGCCGCTAAAGCATGTACTGCTTCAATCTGGACCTCCCTTTGAATAGTATCATGCTCTCATCGATACTTTGGGAAGAGGAATTGAAGGCATTGTTTTAAAATGATTGACTAAGTAAAGATATAAGAGGACGAATTTTATACAATTTATCAAAATTTAATCTTCTCTACTTGGTTGTTGACTATTATCGTTCAAATGCAAAGTCTCTAAAATTTTCTTGAAGCGGTTTACTGTCATAACTTCAGCTATTTCATTCACACGAAATCCAGGATCCGATGACCAATATAAACCGATATGTGGAAGAATATGATAACGCATTATAATGAGAATGCCTAAAAAAGCACCAATTTCCTGTGTGTCAACAGGCTGCCAATTTTTTATATTTTGCTGCTCCGCATACAAGTTTGTCTGAGTAACAATCAAATCGAAGACTTCATCACTAAAAAACTTTTGGAAATGCGCTACTGGACGTGCTTTCCTATTCAATAAATACCGAGGTTTTATTGTCACCTTATCAAATTCATCGGGATCTGGCCTGGATGTCCAGAAAACCTTCCCCCATGACTCATCTTCACATTCAGATTCATCAGTCAATTCTTGTTCTAAGGGTGATTTTTTTTTTTTTTTTTTTTTTTTGGTGGGTGAGGTAGGGTTCAAAATGCCTTCGCACTTACAGCGACCGTCGTCTACTGCGTCGTGTGGTGTGACCACTAAAACAGTCCCTCCTCCTCTCCTGGGGAGACTCCCTCCCGGAACTGATTTGTACATTACTTCGGGAGGGCCCAGAACGGCGTCCATGAAAAGGACCAAATTCTAATTCACCCACGTCTGGGTCCACCATATTTGTAGCCAGCGTTCATGCTATAGGCTCGTCTTCTTTTGTCTCTATCTGCGGGGATTCATGTTGTCGGTTTATCTTCTAGTCAAATATATCAGGACCTCTGTCCATGTCAAGTTTTTTGGCACGTAGAACTCGCTCTATATACGTGCGAATAATTTCCCAATTTTCTGCGCTTTCTATCATTTTATCAGTGATGTTGTCAGCTCTTAAGGGGCCTAGTCTGCCTTCGACAGCTGTGCGATCTGGTTTCCATCTCTCACATTTGAAGAAAGTGTGATCTGCGTCGTCAATAAGTGCATATCCGTAGATGCATTTAGTGGTTTCTGACTTACCTATGTTGTTAAGGTATTTGTAAAAGTATCCATGTCCAGATAGCATCTGGGTGGTATAATAGTTTACCTCGCCGAACTGTCTGTTATACCATTTGTCTATGTTTGGTATAAGTCTCTTCGTCCATCGGCCTTTCGTCTCTGACTCCCATCGCTCTTGCCATATTTGCAGTGTATGTGCTCTAATTTGCTGTTTTGCGCTCGTTTTGGTGCGGGCGCGTGTGTGGTCTCCTATGGCGTTTGTCTCGCTCTTTTTGAAGTTCCATAGTTCTTTTCGCTCTCTCGCTAGCAGATCTATAGGTATAGTGCCGCTAATAATGAGTACTGCTGCTTCTGATACCGTACGGTAAGCTGAAGCAACGCGGAGGGCGGCGGTTCTTTGGGCCTTGGCCAGGATCTTGCGGCGACACTCAGTTTTAAGTGTGTCCGCCCATACTTCACATCCGTATAGTAGAATGGATACCGTCGTGTCCACGAGCAGTTTCCGCCTGCTTGCGATGGGTCCTCCGATGTTTGCCATTAGTCTTGATAGCCTTGATATTGTTTTGGTGGATTTTTCAGCAGCGTACTGGATTTGTGCCCAGTATGTCAGTTTGTTGTCGAGTTTGATGCCCAGATATTTCACTACTTTTGAGGTTGTTTTGTTTTCTGTGTAGACTGGCATTGTCACTTCTACAGGTATGCGCGCTCTCGTGAATAGGATCAGTTCTGTTTTTTCCGGAGCTAAACTCAGGTCTTGCGAGTCGAGCCATGTCTTGATTCTTGTCATCGTTTGTGTAAGTTTCCGCCTTGCTGCGTCTACATCCCGTGCGGTAATTACTGCTGCGACATCGTCAGCGTATCCTACTAGGTAGCAGTCGTCGGGCATGTCGGTGGTGAGGATGCCGTCATAGCTGACGTTCCAGAGATCGGGGCCTAGTATGGACCCTTGGGCCGCGCCAGAGGTTATCATTTTTGTCCGTTGTCCTTTTCTTGTGTCGTAGATGAGTACGCGGTCTTTGAGGTAGCTGCGGATCATCTTCATCAGGTGTTGGGGTATTTTGAATCGCTTCTCCAATGCGTCTATCATATTTTTCCACTTTGCGCTGTTGAAAGCGTTCTTTACATCGATTGTAGCGAGGAGCACGATTGGTCGAGGAGAACGATTTATGCTCCGTGCTTTTGCTATGCTCTTTACTACATCTTCAATTGCTCCAATTGTGGACCTTCGCGGTCTAAAGCCGTGTTGCCTATCCGAGAGGCCTCCCGATTCGTTTATCGCTGCTGCCATTCGTGGTTTCAGCATTTTTTCTAGCAGCTTTCCTGCCGTGTCGAGCATGCACAGAGGGCGATACGCTGATGGGGTTTCAGGGTCTCCTTTCCCTTTGCTTATGAGGACTAACTTTTGTCTCTTCCAAATTTCTGGAAAAGTTCCTTCATATAAGCAGGCATTGTAAATGTGGAGAAGCGTTTGTGGGCGCTCAACTGCGATAATTTTCAAAACCTCCGATGGAATCCCGTCAGGACCTGGCGCTTTGTTATTTTTGAGGGTTGCAGCTGCGTCTCTCAGTTCCTCTACCGTGAAAAGCGGGGGTGGGTCGGTATTTTCCTCGTCAACTCTATCTGCCATGAGGTCATGTGTGGGGAAGAGTGTGTTCACTATGTTTTCCATAGTGGCTTCGCTTAGTTCAGGAGGTGGCTGCCTTGCTCCGAGCTTGTTAAGCACGAGTTTATATCCTAAGCCCCAGGGATTTTGGTTTATATCGCGCCGAAGTTCCTCCCATTTTTCTTTCTTGCTTTCCAGGATGGCCGTCTTTAGGGTGCTTTTTGCGGCTTTGTATTCGGCGTGCTCTGTTGTGGCGAGGCTGGTTCTTCGTGCTCTTGTATACTTTCTTCTTTTGCTGATGCACGTATGCCTCAGATCGCGGATTTCGTTTGTCCACCAGTACACGGACTTCTTTGGGTGTGCGCTTTTGATCTTGGGCATTGCTGCTGAGCACGCTTGCGTTATCCTTCTCAGCGTCATCTCTACTTTGTGTCTGGCGCTACTTGGCTCTTCGTGGTGTGGTTGCTCCTCGTCAATTTTAGCTATAAGTTTTGCTTTGTCAAGTTTTGATGTATTCCACTTCCGCGAGCTTTTGATGCATTTCGTTGCGTTAGCGTTTGTCTCTCCGGCGCAGTAGGTAATGTACTGGTGGTCACTGCCATTGTAATCTTCCAGAACTGTCCATTCACGTATTTTGTTTGCGTAGCTTTCAGACACTAGAGTTATATCCGGAATTGTGCCTTCACACCCTGGTCTTCGAAAGGTAGCTTTATTGCCCACGTTTGCAACGGCGAGTCCTAGTCTAGCGGCCATGTCTATTATTCGTTGACCTCTCGGGTTTGTTGTTCGACTACCCCATTCCATGGCCTTAGAGTTAAAGTCTCCGGCGATGATGGTGTGCCCGCTTATTTGGCGAGCTGTGTCTTCAATATTGTCCAATTTAGCTTGGAAGTCAGCGATACTATCGCTTGGTGTAAGGTAGCAGCTAATAATTGTGAGACATTTGCTCCTCACCCAGATGTACCCGTTTCCGGTTCCACTGTTCGTCACTTGGAGTTTCGTGTTATCCTTGCACCATATTGCTGCTGTAGAAGAGGGATCTTCTATAAACCATTCAACACTTGGAGAGGCGTACTGTTCGCTTAGAACCGCTATGTCTGCTTCCTGTTCCAGCATAATTTGCGGTAGGAGTAAGTGTGCCGTAGTGCTCCTGTGCATGTTTCCTTGTAGAATCTTTATCATTTCGACATGATTTCATTGTAGGCCGCACATCGTACTGAGCCTAGCATATGTCCTGTGTCAGAAACACCTTTACTTCGACATATACAACAATCCAGTGGGCTGCTGCATTCTTTAATTTTGTGTCCTGGCTTCCCGCATCGTATACACAGTCCTTTGCCCTTTCTATCAGGCCCTTTACACTGCCATTGTAAGTGTCCGGTTTCGAAGCACCGGTAGCATTTCTTTTTGTCAATGCAGAGTCTCATTTTGCAGTTGATCCATCCTATTTTAACGCGTTCCTTCTGGAGAATTTTGTTTGCGCCTTCTGACGATAGCGTCACATACGCTTTTAGCTGTTCTCGGCTGTTTGGTGCTGATAGTTTAACAGTGATTTCCTCGTTGGTCTCGCCTAATAGCTGGTTAATGGCCGTTGCAACTTCGTCTGCTGTAGTCAGTGCGTCTAGGTCCCGTATCTCAATTGTTGTTTTGTTTTTCAGCTCGCTTACGGAAGCGATATCTTTCATCTTGCTCCTCAGAGCTTCATGGAACTCTGGTCCTAGTTTTATACCTTTGTCTAGTTCAAGGAGGAGTGCGCCCGATTTGGTTTTCCTTATTGCCCGAACTTCCACACGGTTCTCGTCTGATTTAACGTATTGGCGGAGGTTTTGCAGAACTTCGGCGTAACTTCGTCCTTCCGCCGGTTTGAAGAGTACTGCTTCCGACCGCTGTTTGGGTTTTCTTTCGTCTTTTTTTGTCTGAGGTCTCTGCTTGATTTGTGTTTCTGCGTCTTGTTTTTTCGTCTTTTTTCTAGTCACTGTTTTCCAATCAGTTTTGCCACTCTCGCATACTCTTTTCCCCGTCCCTTGCTCTGCCGGGCTCGAGGCCGCCCGTTTCGATGATACAGCCGTCGGAGTGATCAAATTACTTGGGTCACTTTGGGCTTCTGCTGGTTTCACCGGCCTTACTTTTTTGGCTTCGTGTTCCGCTTTAATCCAGTTTCGTCTCAGGCTTTCAATAATGTCGAAGAGCTCGTCTAGTTCGGATACGCCGTTTTTTACGTCGATACTTATATTTTTCCGCTTCAGCATTGCCAGTTTCATTTTCCCTAGCGTGAGGCGGCACTTCATGAGAGCTTCCTCTTCTCCCGTCCTCATCTTTGCTATGAACTCCTGCTTTGGTGAACTTTTCTCGGAGGGCAGGCCCTGTTCATCAGTAGGGGTGTTTAGCGCATCTTTCTTGTTTATCTCTGGTAAGGATGGTGTCAGAGAGGCGTCAGCCCTCTCGTTGAGTCCCGATTTTTCTCCCAGAGTTCGCGGCGGCGAATGTTGAATCTTACTTCTTCTTCTGAAAGCTTCCAGGCCTTCGTAACCAGGTGATCCTCTCTGTTGCAATGGCGTCTGTAGCTTGCTTATCTGTTGAGTCTGTTGTGTTTGTTGTGTTTTTGTTTGTGCGTTCATGTTTATAAGGGTCCTCGCTTCAAGCCGCTATCTCTGCTCGATGTACAGTTGCCGCTTTTTCCCCGCGGTTATCTATGCATTGCAGGGAGGCCGCGCAAAGGGTTGACGCAAAACCTTATGGGCTGTTGCGTTCAGAGCCAGGATGGCATTAGTCAGGAATTTCTCATCTGAGCCTGTACCGCCAACTTAATGGCGACGTAGCTTCGAACGTACTTGAAGACCCGCCACGGGTTTAACAGGACGGAGGCGGTCTGCAACATTTACCTGAGAGCCGTTTCCACAGGATTTCACTCCTGTGTACTAAGGTAAAAGACTGTTGCAACCGTCAGCCCAAAATCATCAAATCCAAAACGTTTGTTAAAATCTATATCCGTTTGATTGCCAGGTTCGTTTGTTTCATCACAGTTTCTGTGTGATGATGTTGAGGCAGCCGCTCTACTTTGGAGAGCAGACGCTGACCAGGGAGCCGCTCGCTTTGAGTCATATGCTTCTGGTTTTTTGTATGTTCATCATGCCCACGCATAATGAAGGGGACACATAATTTTGGAAAGGCGGTGTCTATTCGCCTTTGTCACTGAAACTTCATCGGACTAGCTAGCTTTTGTACCGCGTCCTCTGTTCCAGCCGCTCCTTGTCGGGGGTTGCTTATTTGTTAAAACTTATTCACAACTACCCTGCAAACTTGTTAAAACTTATTCACAACTACCCTGCAATTGCAGGCCTTCCGGCGATCCGCAACCTGCCGACCCCCCCGGTGGCTTGGAGCCCAGCTTAGCCGCCCGATCCAGAAGGAGCGTGGACCTCCGGGGTGATGATGACTGTACTATCAAAGGCTCTTCTGGCTGCGAGTTATCTAATTGTGAACATAGTGCTATTGTAGATGTACCTGACTCGGAACAACTGTTAGGTGTAGAATTCAAATGAGTGGGAGAATTTTGTAAAAGGTCACTTGAATCATCAGGTGCTTGAAGTATCCGTTGTGTTGTATACACGTTGAACTCTTCTGCCTCATCAGACTCAAATCCGTCTTCTGAGCCATCATCGGGCATGTCCAACATCTGCTCAGTATCATTTTCATTCAAATAGCGCGGTATTTTTCATGAAAATCTGAGAAAAGAAGGAACTAGTTCAACAAATGTACATAACACGCCACGGGCAGCGGGTAAAAAGTCTTCTCACATCTAAATACGATAGTAACTTGTAAGGTATAGCAAACAACTTGTAGAATAAACATAAATACATAATAAAAAAACAGTTTCTTACCTCTTTTCAAATAAAAAATATGAAGATTCACGGAGTAACACATTTTCTTTCAAAATTACCGCAATTTTAGACAGCTAGTGGCGCCAAGAAAAAATATGTCACACAAACGTCATCTTTTTTTATAATAATAAACCAGACCTCCTTAGTTGCCAGTGCAACAAATTAGGACTCCTTTGATAACTTACATAAAAAGATAAACAAAGTTTTTGTTGGTGGTAAATATATCGCCTCTGCCTTAAAAAGGGTTAGCTTATTTAATTTTAGAGATGATGCTTTCCATTTCAATTCAACCGGGCTATTCGGGTCATGTTCTTCGATTTCGATGTAATTAAAATATGTTGCTCTCTGGTCAAAATAATGAGACACGTATTTTTTGTTCGCCCGAAAAATTTTTTTTTTCAAGATTTATCGGCAATTTTGTTTTTCGGCTCAAAATTGATTTTTTTGTAATTATATAAGAAATTTTTTTTTAAATGCTCATAACTGAGTCAAAAGAGAACCGATTTTAATGATTCCGGGTTCAAAATGATCGTCATTACTTGCACGAGCAACTTCATGTAGAAACAATTGCAAAAAAGTAGTTGAAAATTTTTTATTTTTTACTATTTTATGTAGCGGGATATATCAGGGCTAACATTTCCACACTAGAAAATGTTATTTCCATCAAATCGGTGCAATTTCCCTTGAAATTGGACTAACTGTACACTCAAAAAGGGGTTTAAATATTTTTGTCTGGCCTATTTATATAATAATGATGATGATAATATACCATAATAATAATATTACATTATTTCTTTAAATTTAATTATTGCAGCTTCGCAAGCGACGGACATGAAAAGGTTGTCCTAAATGTGGGTGCATAGTAGGATACGTCTAAATCGACAGCATGATAAGTGTAGTAGCGAAGACTAATCGATTACAACCATTTCTATATCTAATTTTGCACTTCAATATTTTCTTCAATCATATTAATTCCACGCCTCATAGCGGTTTGAATGGTATGTATTATAATTAATTCTAATAACCAATTAAATCATATATACAAGGTGAAGTCCAAAATAAACAAGACTGAGCTAAAATAGAAACGACAGGAAGTTTGTTCTGATAACTTCGAGTTTATTTATTCAAAATACATAGTCCGCTTTGGATTCCACACACTGTTTTGCGTGATCTAAAAGCTTTTCGAAAGAGTGTTTCTGGATGTCGGTGTGTCGAAATGTCCTTCAGGATGTCGGTACAAGCCTTTACTTTCATGGCCAAATGTTGAGTTCTATGCAATTTTTGGTCTTCAGTTAACTTGTGCGGAACGAAACGTGCAGACCTTTCGTAAGCCCAAATGATCAGTTAAAATGCGATAGATCGATATTTTGAAAATATTCAACTCCGATTCATGAATTTCAAAGATGATTTCGGTTCTTTTTTGATAAAATTACTAAGAATTTTGATGCAGTTTTCGGTGGTTACTGATTTTGGCCTGTATATTCTTTGTCATTTATGTCCTCACAACCATCTCTAAAACGTGTAAACCACTCATGAACTCTGGCACGAGATAGACAATCATCGCCATAAATTTTTTTCATCAATTAAAGTGTTTCGGTAAACGTTTTACCAATTTTAAAACAAAACTTGATATTAGCACTTTGTTCGAAACTCATTTTTGTACCGATGACACAAACATACTGACACTTCAGACGCAATAACTTCAGTTCCACTGAACGTAATGTCACCAAGCTTCCACTGGAAGTCAGCTAGGGACGTAACTTCCAACGCACTAACTCAATAAAAAGATGGCGACATCAAAACACTTTTATGACGCCAGTCTTGTTTATTTTGGACTTCTCCTTGTAGAGGCACAACAAATAGAAACCAATATAATAATATGTACTTAAAACTTGCCCATCAAACATAACATTGTATAAGTAAACGGGCAAAATCTAAAGTTTTCGGGACCATACAAGGGTACACTATATATTAACCCTCTATCCAGCAGTCTATAAATAATCGTCAAAACATCATGTAAAGTTCATATAACGTTAATTTTGGTACGCTAAAAACGAACATTTTTATTCACTTTTACTGTACCAAAAAACGCATAAAAAATATCACATGTGTATATGAAAAATTAGCCGTAATGCGGAATAACCGTCTGTAGACGGTCAATAAAAACTTCACAAAAATCACTTTTATTTTTTCAGTTTCACTATAACTAATAGTTGCATTGAAAAATATACAGAAAAACATACCTGTTTTGAATTTTTGAAGAAATTTCGGCAATGTTTGGTCACTTTTTCACAAACGAAAAGATGAAATTTGTCAACTGTAATTTTTTTTCGACTGATTTCAACAACGGCATTACTAAACTGACGATAAACATCAAAACGAAACAAATGAACACTATAAACGATTTGGAATGGTTCCGTCATAGTCGTTTCAAGGCAGCCATGCCAGCTCACACGAAAAAAAATTGCATATAAAACTCAGGAGGGTTTTATGATGACCGTCTATACACGGTCTTACTGGATAGAGGGTTAAGTGCATTACAAACAGCAGTAATTACTAAAATCTTGTAATAACATACAGGGTGGGCCATATCTTCTTCTTAATTGGCGCGATAACCACTTACGCGATTTTGGCCGAGTTTAACAAAGCGCGCCAGTCGTTTCTTTCTCGTGCTAGCCGGCGCCAATTGGACACACCAAGTGAAGCCAAGTCCTTCTCCACCTGATCTTTCCAACGCAGAGGAGGCCTTCCTCTTCCTCTACTACCACCAGCCGGTACCGCATCGAATACTTTCAGTGCCGGAGCGTTTGTATCCATTCGGACGACATGACCCAGCCAACGTAGCCGCTGGATCTTTATTCGCTGCGCTATGTCTATATCGTCGTAAATCTCACACAGCTCATCGTTCCATCGTCTGCGATATTCGCCGTTGCCAACGTGCAAAGGTCCAAAAATCTTACGCAGAATCTTTCTCTCAAACACTCCAAGCGTCGCTTCATCGGATGTTGTCATGGTCCACGCTTCTGCGCCATACGTTAGGACGGGCATGATGAGAGTCTTGTAGAGTGTTAGTTTTGTTCGTCGAGAGAGTTGCCTACTTAGTCCAAAGTAGCACTTGTTGGCAAGAGAGATTCTACGTTGGATTTCAAGGCTGACATTGTTATCGGTGTTAATGCTGGTTCCTAAATATACGAAGTCTTTTACAACCTCAAAATCATAACTGTCAACAGTGACGTGGGTGCCGATACGCGAGTGCGCCGACTGTTTGTTTGATGACAGGAGGTACTTCGTTTTGTCCTCGTTCACCACCAGACCCATTCGCTTTGCCTCTTTATCCAGCTTGGAGAAGGCAGAACTAACAGCGCGGTTGTTAAGGCCGATGATGTCAATATCATCGGCATACGCCAGCAATTGTACGCTCTTATAGGAAAGTGTGCCTGAGCGATTAAGTTCTGCGGCTCGTACGATGCTCTCCAACATCAGGTTAAAGAAGTCACACGACAGCGAGTCGTCGGCGAAAAGATGGTGTGTGTCGATTTTCCTTTCATGGGTCTTTTCCAAGATTTGGTGTATTGTGAATATTTGGTCGATGGTAGACTTTCCAGGTCGTTAGCCACACTGATAAGGTCCAATCAGTTGGTTGACGGTGGGCCTCAGCCTTCTAACACAATACGCTCGCTAGAACCTTATAGGCGATATTTAGTAGACTAATCCCGCGGTAATTGGCACAAATTGCAGGATCTCCCTTCTTATGGATTGGGCAGAGCACACTTAAATTCCAATCGGCAGGCATGCTTTCATCCGACCATATTTTGCATAGGAGCCTTACCAGCTCCTCGCCGCCATGTTTGAATAGCTCAGCCGGCAGTCCGTCGGCGCCCGCGGCTTTATTGTTTTTTAGCCGCGTTATCGCTATTCTCACCTCGTCATGGTCGGGTAGCGGAACGTCAATTCCGTCGTCGACGATTGGGGTATCGGGATCTTCACATTCTCTGTGACATGCGCAGCTATCACTATTAAGTAGGTTCGAGAAGTGTTCCCTCCATAGCTTCAGTATGCTCTGGATGTCAGTCACCAGATCGCCGTCTTTGTTCTCACAGGAAAACGCCCCGGTCTTGAAACCTTCTGTAAGCCGCCGAACTTTCTGGTAGAATTTTCGGGCGTTGTTGCTATTGGCCAGCATCTCCTCGCACTGACGTATTTCGGCCTCTCGTTTTTTCTGTCGAATAATACGTCTCTCTTCTTTTATTAGCTCTCTGTAGCGATCCCACTTGGCTCGCGTTGCGCCCGGTCGCAGCGTGGCTCTATAGGCAGCATCTTTTCTTGCGGCGGCAGCATGACATTCCTCGTCGTACCAATTGTTTTTTCGGGCTCGCCGGAATCCGATTTCTTCTTCGGCGGCGGTACGTAGAGAGCGAGAAATATTGCTCCATTGCTCGTGCATGCCGGTTTGTTGGGCTATCTATCTGAGAGCAAGAGTGAGAGTCGAGTGGCGAATCTTCTGTCTGTCTGTTGTGATTGCAGCTTTTCGATGTCGAACATTCTTTGCGTAGTTAGATGGACCCTTTTCGCTGCACAGAGGCGTGTGCGCAGTTTGGCTGCAACAAGGTAATGATTCGAGTCGATGTTGGGTCCTCGGATCGTACGTACATCTAATACACTAGAAGCGTGTCTTCCATCTATCACAACATGATCGATCTGGTTTCGCGTTTTTCGATCAGGAGACAGCCAGGTAGCTTGGTGTATATTTTTATACTGGAATTTTGTGCTGCAGACTACCATGTTTCGGGCCCCGGCGAAGCCGATCAGCCTCTGTCCGTTACCGGATGTTTCGTTGTGTAGGCTGAATTTTCCGACTGTGGGACCAAAATTTCCCTCCTTGCCCACCCTGGCGTTGAAGTCGCCAAGCACGCTTTTTATGTCGTGGCGGGGGCAGCGCTCATAGGAACGTTCCAGGCGCTCAAAGAAGGAATCTTTGGTCGCATCGTCCTTCTCTTCCGTCGGGGCGTGGGTGCAAATCAGCGATATGTTAAAAAAACGGGCTTTGATGCGGATTGTTGCGAGACGCTCGTCCACCGGAGTGAACGACAGTACTTGGCGACGAAGTCTCTCTCCCACAACAAATCCGAATTTGCGCTCCTTTACATGGCAGCAGTAGCAGACGTCGCAAGGTCCTATGGTTTTCTTTCCTTGCCCCGTCCATCGCATCTCTTGGATGGCAGTGATGTCGGCCTTTACTATCACGAGGGCATCAACCAGCCGGGCAGGGGCACCTTCCCCATTAAGGGACCGGACATTCCAGGTGCATGCCCTCAAATCATAGTCCTTAGTTCGTTTGCAGTGATGGAAGTTCTCATCCGAGGCTTTGTATATGTTTTCATTGGGGGAGGTTTTTAAGTGGCGGGTCCCAAACCCAGTGCACAACCAGCTATCCTGGAATGTTTCGCCTTCTCATTTTAGCTCACTCCCGAACGGGTGTTCGGAAGCTACCCAGAGGATACTTGGGCTAATCCCGGCAGTTGTGGGCTGCTTGAACCATATGCAGAAGAATCGTCCTGGCCTCTCCCAAGTGAATGGCGATCAGTAACTTTCCCCACTTGCGCGGACTTCTACATATGGTTTGCTTTTAACCACCTATTTTTTTGAGAATGGTAACACAAATGACATGTCAAATGTGTTCATAATTTACTTAAAGGTTTGACATTTACGAAATGGGACGCTATACGCTTGAACAAAATTGGGAAATATTGAAAACCTATTTCCAATGTGGTGAGTCTTCTTCCTCTGTTCGGATTTTCACATCGGTGGCTACGTCAATAAGCAAAATTGTCGGATTTGGGGCTCAGAATCCGCAATCCGCAAATGCATCCACAACGAGTCACTGTTTGGTGCGGTTTTTGGTCTGGCGGCATCATCGGCCCATTTTTTTTCGAAAATGAGCGAGGAGCCGCGGTTACAGTATATGGCGAGCGTTACCGTGACATGCTCAACGAGTTGTTTCCAAAAATTGAAGAGGATGACATGGACGACATTTGGTTTCAACAGGACGGTGCAACTTGACACACTGCCAAAGTTACACTCGAACTTTTGGCTACCGTTTTTGAAAACCGAATAATCACCCGAAATTCTGATATCAATTGGCCGCCTCGGAGCTGTGATTTAAGCCCGTTGGACTATTTTTTGTGGGGAGCCGTTAAAGGCAAATGCTATGCGAACCATCCAGAGACGATTGATGCTTTAAAACTCGAAACCGAAGTTGCATTCATGGAATTGGAGCCCAAACAATCGAAAATGTGCTTAGAAATTGGTCGAATGGCCTACTGTAAAGCCAGTCGTGACAGTCATTTGAACGATATTATTTTTTATTCATAAATGACAATGTTCAATCTTCAAAATAAAAAAAAAGTTTGAAAAAATATTGATTAGTTTTTTTTATAGCCGATTCAAAAAGCAAATCTTACATGGTAAAAGCTAACTTTTTACTTTTATCGAGAAATATTTATTTATTTATCAAAGTAGTCCTCCTGAGATACAATACTTGTGTCAACGATGCGGACTTGATCTCCATAATTGTTTCAAATCTCCGTCTTTCCAAAATTCAGAAATTTTTTATCAACTTATAGATATCGGAAATTGCTGAGCACACTTAAACACGTCTAACTTCTGTATCTGTCAAAAGCAAACTAAAAGTGGTATAGTATAATTGCAAATGTACACATATGATGGGAATACGTGTCAACACAACAAAAAAAAATCGAAAATCGAAATGAACGCTATTCGCGAAATTTGAAATGTCACTTTACTTTTTGGACACATCTCGTAAATGTAGCTTATCTAAAAATGGAATACTTTATCATTTACTTCGTAACTGTACCTCACCTCATATTTTATCGGAGCGAAATTGTATAAAAAGCATAGAGAAATCATATGATGTGCAAAAAACAGTGCAATAAGTATTGGTTATACCCTGCACATTTGTGTGGTTGGCTGTAACACCTAAAACGACTGATGATAACATATTTGGAATTATACGATATTTTTTAACTCATCGGTAAATCAGCTTGCGGTTTTTTCAATATTCAGTAAAAATTCACTGGTTATATAAGTTAGTGGAACGTGTTAACTTCCCCAACTTATTAATTCATTCAGAGAATAGTAGGAGTGATAACAACAAGAGTTGAAGGAGAACGAAGCTACCTACAACCAGAGAATGTTAATGCAATGAGAAGGAGCAAATGTTAAATGAGCTTTTTTCGAGTTCTAATTTGTAGATTCAAACTAAGGTAATTTCAAATTCAACTTTCCTCACGAGTGGGGAATTGCAGATATTTACCACGCGAGTGACGCGAGTGGAGGGTTTCTATATTTACTTACCACGCTAGGACAGGAATTCAGATATTTTCTGCGTTTACCAAACTACTGAGGAAGTTCATAAGATTTTTCGGCACACTACTAAGGAAATCGAAGCGAATAAATTTGCGATTAAGAAGGCCGCGTGGCAGTTAGTTTGTGGTGCAGAAGCTAAAGTCGGCGGAATTATTCGTTTTGTTTTTTGGCACGTATTTAATTCAGGTTCAAGTCCTGAAGTCATATTTTTTTTCTTGCACATTTTTTTTACAATTCAAACCAGGAAAATTTGGTAAAATTTTTGTTTTTATTTTAATTAAAATTTTTTTAAAATACTGTTTTTTTTGTATTTCATAAATTTCTTTTCGGTATTAAATAGTTCATACTGGATATGACCTGATTTTTATATAAATCAATCAAAACAGAAAATATGTACATATGTCTTTAATCTCTTTCATCAAATCCAAATTATATTGATGAGAAAATATCATTCTAATATCCGTCCAGAAAGACAAACGCGCATACACACATACATATGCATATAATTACGCATACAAACTTTCAACTAACGCAGAATATGTGCATTTAAAACTGCGAATCGAATAAATGAGTGATTTAGAAAAGTTCATTAGTAATTATAGTTTAGCGCAATCGTGAAAGACGCGTCGTGTATGCAGTACATTGTCCCACATTTGACTCAGGTTCAAATCCTGTACCCACTTTTCTTTGTTCGATATTTTTATTTCATTTTTTATATTTGGTTTTATTAGAATTGATTTAAAATAGCGTATTCAGCTTTTCTAATACCTGTTTTTTATAAATTTATTTTCTATATAACATTACTAATACTTCATTTGAATTAATTTATATGTAAAACAGCCATAATGGCAATCATATGAATATGCATTCCTATATGTAATCTCTTCAGTCAAATCTGAACTGCTTACATACACATATTGATGAGAAAATATTCTAATATCCATGGATGCATCCAGAAAGTCAAACGCGCATACACGCAAAATGTATGCATATAAAAAACAACAACTGCGACCGTCTTCTTGTCCGTCAGTGAAAAGATGGGATATGTATACCCTATGAGCAAAAAGAACCGGAAAGGTGATGTTTACTGTTTTCTTCGATTGCCAAGGCATAGTCCACCATGAGTACCTTCCATCGGGCCAGACAGACAATAAAGAATATTATTTATCCGTTTTGAAACCTTAGAGAGATGCTGTGTGTTGCAAACCGCCGGAAATGTGAGCAAACAATTCTCAGATTTTGCATGATGATAACGCGCCATCGCACTGATCAAAGAGAATACAAATCGGCCTGCCGGGGGTGTTTGGAGGACTGTGTTAAACGTTGGCACATGTGTGTTGCTTCAGACGGGTCATATTTTGAAGGAGATAATATAATATAAATTTGCCTTAAATTTAACTCTGTTTTGTTTAATTTAAACATTCCCGGTACTTTCTGATCATAAGGTACATATATGCGGCTTTGCGGACAGCAATGTGTGATTCGCTGGAAGTCGCATTAACTCGCGACTGTCGCACAGTTAGAAGACATATTTACATACATACATACGGAGCCGCGGCCACTCGACATGACAAAAATTTAAGATTTATCAAATATTGGCAAATAATTCCACGCGAAATATTCCAATATTGACTATTTTCGAATGGTCGCGAAAATTGGCATATGGGCGGCTCGTTTTATGAATGAAATTGAAATATGAGCTCCAACTTATGAATGAACTTTTTGTTTTTGTTCTAAATTGTCAGCGCCGTCGCTGATAGAATCATGGCCGCTGCGACTGCGTCTACGAATGTATTTTGTTTTTGTAGTCGCTAGGCTTAGATTTTAGCTTTGGGCGACATGCGCATGTGAGGTATGTGTTTTTGTTGTGGTCTAGAACATTTTAGAATGTGTGGTGGCAAAGCGGCCATCGCGTTGCGCTTGCTGTTGCTTTTGCGTCTATCAAAGTATTGTGTTTTTGTAAGTATAATATTAGGAATATCGACTGGTGAAAGACAAAAGTACACGGAAGCAAGAAGGGAGCGCTGTGCTCGCGCATATATGCATGAATGTATGAACGTGCATGGATGTTGTAACACATGAATACAATTATTTTGTAGGAAGTTTAGAACGCAAGTAGGTATACTCGTATATGTATACATATATGCTAGGGCATAAAGTGGGTATATATACATACACAGAGCAGAATTGTTTTTGCACTTGTTAGGAAGAAACTCGTTCACTAGTGCGTATGTGTATTTGATTTCTTGTAAGAATGTGATTTTTTTTTTTTTTTTTTTGTTTTTACGAGGAGGAAGCATCGAAAGCCTGTACCCCGTCAGTGTAGGACTTTAACCCCAACTAAACCTCCTACCGTCCATGTACCGATCCCCTCCCGGTACTACCGTTAAGTAAATCGTCGGGAAGGCGGTTGAACTCTAGGCTCTACGTCAGTTACACTTCACATGCAGTCCGTCAAAAGTTGCATGTACTTTAATCCTCCCCCAGTTTTGTTTGTTACCGAAGCAAACCACCCCAGTTGGGCCTGTCCACCCCCTCCCACCATACTTGTCACACGTCGACTTAAGAGTTCGTTTCTTTGTCAAGTATCGTCTGTTTATCTGCCGCTGACCTCGGATGTGTCTGCGAGCTTTAATGCATAAATTATTTGGCTAATTGCGGCCGAGATCTTATCCCACGCATACTTTGAAGACATCATGATGTCCACTATGTTTTCTGGTACTATCGGATCATCTGATAGTGAAGCTAAATCCTTTCTGATAGTCACAAATAGCGGGCATACAAAAAATACATGTCTTGCATCTTCCTCTTCATGGCATATTCGACATAAAGGCGAATCACGTATCCTAAGGCGATGTAGATACTTCTGGTAGCAACCATGGCTTGTCAAAAATTGCGTCAGCTGGAAATTAGGCTCACCATAGCTTCTATTTAGCCATTTTTCGATTTTTGGGATTAGTGTATAAGTCCACCTTCCCTTTGTCGCGTTTTCCCAACGCTCCTGCCATTTCAGCATGGATGTAGCCTTCTCTCTTTTTATGATCGCGGATATGTTACTGTGGTCCTGTTCTTTCTGCACGAACACTCTCGCTCTTTCTTCCGCCAATATATCTATCGGAATCATGCCTGCGATCACCATTGCCGCTTCGTCAGAGGTGGTTTTATATGCGCTTATCACCCTCAGTGCGCAAAGTCTGTTCAGGGATTTTGCCCATACTGGTGCTGCATATAGCAGGGTGCATGCGATGACGCTAGATAATAGCTTGCGTTTGCTGCTTCTCGGCCCACCCACATTCGGGAGCATTCTAGAGAGCGCACTGAACATCCTTGATGCTTTGTGGGTTATATATTCCGCATGTGGGACAAAACTGAGCCGGTCGTCAATTATAACACCCAGATATTTGAGCTGACGAGACGATTTAAATTTATGTGTGCCTATGCTGAAAGAGGCTATCTCTGGTTTCTTGTGGGTACTGATGAGGACCGCTTCCGTTTTCTCCGCTGCAATGGATAAACCTACGCTATCCAGCCAGTTTGTTACGGTAGCAATTGCAGTGTTTGCTTTGACTTCGATATCGCTCACCAGTTTAGCTACAATTACGAGAGCTATGTCATCCGCAAAGCCAACGATGTGTACATCTGTTGGAAATGGGAGTCGGAACACTTCATCATACATAATATTCCAAAGCGTGGGGCCTAGCACTGAGCCCTGTGGCACACCTGCTGTAATCTTATACTTTTTTATTCCACCTTCTGTGTCGTATTCTAAAACTCGATCGCTCAGATAGTTTCTGACAATATTATATATGTATGCCGGAACAGATAGCTTTTTAAGTGCCTTCAGAAGGTGCCCCCAGTCTGCTGAGTTGAAGGCGTTTTTCACATCTAAAGTCACTACTGCGCAGTATTGCTTATCACCGCCTCTTCATCGTTTGCCTGCGATCGCGTCTGTAGCAATCGTGACCACCTTTTGTATTGCCGCTGTAGTAGACCTTCGCTTTCGGAAACCATACTGGTACGGGGATAGTCCCGCCTCGCATTCAGTGTACGGCTGTATTCTGTTGTTAATAAGCCGCTCTAAAAGCTTGCCCATCGTGTCAAGGAGGCATAGGGGACGGTAGGATCCTGGTATACCTGGTGGCTTCCCTGGCTTCGGGAGCAGCACTAGTCTTTGCCTCTTCCAGAAATTCGGGAACACGCCTTGCTCGAGACACAATTGCATCACCCTAGCAAATGTCTGGGGATTTTCCAGGATGACTGTTTTTAATGCTATGTTCGGAATACCATCCGGGCCGGGCGCTTTGCGATCTCCAATCATTTTTGCTGCTTGTACCACTTCTTCAGGTGTTATATCATCAACGTCATTTATAGATGCTGAGATGTATGCATTGGATCTGTTTTGCGGTGAGGAAACAGGGTCCGAACTATATTATTTAGCAAGTTAGGGCATTTTACTTGCGGCGCTTTAACAATTTTAGACATTACTACTCTGTATGCATTACCCCATATGTTTTTGTCTGCCTCGTTGAATAGCTGATTAAATGAGGCTGCTTTACTTCGCCGGATCTCATTTTTTAGCTGCTTTCGAAAATTTTTAGAATTTGCCAGCCTAATTTAATGCTCCGCAGTATTCCGTAGTCTTTGGCAGATCCTTCTCTCTCTGAAGCATTTCGCCCTTAGTTCTTTGATTGTGTCATTCCACCAGTATACTTGCTTCCGATGACAGCCTTTTACTTTCCGGGCCATCGATGCTTCGCAGGCTACTATAATGTCTTGCACAAGCCTATTTGCTGTCCTTGCTGCTGATTTCTCTTCTTGTACGCGCTCTATGACCTCGTTTAATACAAAGTTGAATAGAGGTTTGTCCAGTGTTGTCAGTCTCCATGCTTGGTGCAGAGAATTACTAGCAGAGATATAATTGTTGTCTTCTTTTCCTTCCGGGATGTCTATAATTAGGGCTTGATGATCGCTGTGAGTATAATGCTCGCTGACCTTCCATTTGACGCATCTAGCCAAGGAGCCACTAGTAAAAGTGATGTCTATTATGGACTCCTTACTATCTCTTTGAAAGGTGGCTGTTCTTCCATCGTTGGCTATGACCAAATCTAGCGGAGCGAACGCCTCCAATAAAGCCGCGCCTCTGGCGTTCGTTCTTCTACTGCCCCATTCCACTGCCCATGCATTAAAGTCGCCGGCTATGACGACCGGGTGACGACCTCTCGCAGTCTCTACAATATGATCTAGGAACTCCCGGAACTCCTGAATCGTCCAGCTAGGGGGTGCATAGCAACTGCAAATATGGCAACCCTTGACAAGGACCCAAACGAAGCCCTTTCTCGCATCTACTGGATCCGCTTTCTGGAACGGGTGGGTACCACAAGTCCATATTGCTGCTTTTCGTGTTCTATCTGCTACCCAATCGTTGCGCGAAGGAATCTTGTAGGGCTCTGAGATTATTGCTACGTCAACCTTCATCTCTATCACCGTCTGCTTCAATAAATCTTGAGCCGCCTCACAATGATTTAAATTTAATTGCATACTCCTCATGTTGATGCTTTGGCTACAGCTCTTTTGTAGGCTGGACACCTACTACTACCAGATATGTGGTCGGATAGCTCTTCCTTGGCTAGTTGACATAGAAGACATTTTGGTGCATTTGTGCAGTCTTTTGCTACATGTCCTTCATTTCCGCATCTCCTACACATCTTGGATCTATCGCAATTCGTACAGTTTTTCGATATATGGCCAAAATCTAGACAACGGAAACATCGCGTTGGACGAATAATCCTCCGCAGGCGGCAGACCACCCATCCAACTTTCAATTTCCCTTTAGAAAGGAGCAAATTTGCAGCGCTTACCGGAAGATTTAGTGTCGCTATTTGCGTATTCCCGTATGATTTACGTAAACTTTTCACTGCCGCTACGTTGATGTTTGGTAAATTGAATTGATTTACTATGGCTTGTACTACATCTTCCCTTGTAGACACTTCATCAAGATCCCTGCACTCTATTGTTAATTCATGAGTCAGAACTCTAACTTCGGCTTTATCGCCAAGAACTTTTTCTACCAAGCCCTGGTATTGCGCATTGTCTGCCTCGCCCCGCGTTTTTAGTTGGAATAACATTTCACCTTTTTGCGTTTTCCTAATTTTTGTCACCATAACGCCGAGTTGTGAGAGGCTTGGCTCCGATTTAATTACACGGAGAATGTCCGCATAAGACCCCTCGCCTTTATTAGAAATAATAAAAGCGTCTGGTCTGGCCCTAATTCGCTGCTTTTCGCCCCCTTGACACACTATCTCCGAGAAGGTACCGCCGCTTCTGCTTTCTGCCGCTGCCAAAGTCTGCGTAGGTGTTGTGCGACGCTTAGCTCGACGTACTTCCACCCACCCTTCATTCTCATTGGATGTGGGTTTATTTCCTCTTGGCAGCCTATCATTGGTTCCTTGCTTGCATGTGCCCTCCAAATGTGAAGCCTGCACACTAAGTGAAATGCTTCTCGTACGCTTTCCTATTGGCTGCGGGGAATTTTCAGGAGAGGAATTCCCTCTATATTGAGCCCTTGTCCTCTTCCCATTGGCTTTAGCATTTTCTGCAAAAGGTGTTTGAGTGGCCTTCTCGACACCTGATTTGGCTTTATTATGCGAAGCTAATTTATTCTGCTCTTGCTTTACTTTTTTGTGTAATGCAGAGATTGATGAGACAACACCTCTCATCTGTTGATTTACATGTCTCTGCAGTACCATCATTTTTGCTAGCTCTTCTATCTTTGCTCCCAGCATGGTAAGAGCGTCGCCATTAGCCGGAGAGGCGAATGCAGGGAGAAAGAGCGACTCACTTAATGTTTCCCTTTGCTTCACAGGGGAACCGCCATCCATCGTCTGCTTATCACCTCCTTCTAAGCTACCAGTAACAGATTTGACAACGTGTGGTGAGGTTGTGCGCTCGGGTGATCTCGCTGTTTTGGAGCAACGCATAAACGGATTCACATTCTCCATTGCACTTACACCTTTTGGTGTGAAGCTCACCGCACTGAACCGTACTCAACGTAGCTGTTTAAATGTTTGTTTTTCTGCTATTCTCTCAATGTTCTCTATTTTCACTTATTCACTGTACAAGTACAAACCACTTTGCTGAACTCACCCGCTATCAACGTAGCTGTTTAAATTTTTAGTTTTGCTACTTCTCTCTTTTTTTCCACTTATTCACTTTTGCTTATCTCGCTCGAAAACAAAACAAAGTTTCCAGCCCAAGAAGCGAAAAAGACTCACCTGTAGGAGCATAATCGCCCACTTCCAGTGCGCGATCGACTGCTACAGTGGTTATGAGCGTTGTTTCCACTTTCGGTTGAAATTCATTTTGTTAATTTCACTATATTTGGCACTTTTGACGAGCTGTCCGACAACACGTCTACACTTGACAAAAAGAGCAAGAGCTGTATACATGTGCTGTGACATGTGTACATACACAGAGAACGTTAAATATAGAGAAGTCTCACGAGCTACGAATGGTGTGAATTGTCAAAAATGAAGTCTAACCGCGGCCGGGGTTTAACAGAGCTGATTGCAGTGAATTATCTCTTCCTATATTGGCTCTGCACACAGAGAACGTTTTCTGTATATCATAACGTTCTCTGCTTTTGCTTCTGTAGAAAATCAAATTGACGATTAGCCGACGGCATTTTGCAAAGAATTTGCTTGTTCATTTCTACATATGTTCCCTTGATGAATGAAAATTTATTCAACTAAATGATTATTGATGAATAATTTGAATATTTATTATATGCGCCAACATTTCAAATCAAAGTAACTTTAATATTTTGATTTAATTTAAAAAAATGCACTATAAAACGACCTCTCACATCTTGGTATGTGCATTTTAGTAAATTGAAAACTATACAAATTTGATGAAAGTTTTTACATACAAGTGCTTTGGTATTTTGACATATGTATTATATGTAAATATATGTATATCAATATATACATACATATGTATATGTATTATGTTAGCTATGCTTGTGCAAAAGTTCAATTGGATCTTCAATTCTTATAGTGTTACATATGTATCATATTTACATTTGAATATGCATTCATTTGTTCCTTTGCAAACGAAATTTTTTTCAATTTAGATTTATTACTTGGAATAATATATGTACATATGCATATTATAGATGGTATAAAACTTTGAAATTTAAAATAAATAAAAGAAAACTTCAAAGAAACGTATGTATTTGCATATATATTACATATATATTTGTTATTTTTGGACAAAAAGAAATTGGGCATTGTTATACATACATACATTTGTTTGAAATAAAATTGACCGACAGCATTTTGCAAGGCATTTGAGGCATTACGTTTTTATTTCCGTTCTGTAATTTTTCATCCACATCCTATTGCAGGAGGTATACAAGCATGGTTTGTATACAAGTTTTGATATTCAAAATAAATAAAAGAATAATTTTAACAAACCCAAGATATCCTCCATATTTACATATTTTATAGGATAAAAAAGCATATTCGTATGTTACCGTACGTATGTATATTTGGATTAGTAACAAAATCTGTTTAAACTGTTTCTTACTACAAACATATGTATGTACATGTATGCATACACATGTAAGAAACAATTAAGCAAAAGTTCAATGTACTAAAGCAACCATGACCTACCTCACGTATTGGCATATTGATGCCCTATTGTATGTATGTCCGTACATACATATACATATATTCTCGACTCCCAGCAAAACTATGCTTATTAGTATATACATACATATGTATGTACATACAACAGCACACACAAAGCACTGGCTTTATGCCTCTGCACGCGTATGTTTCCAAAGCTAAAATTATAAGCCGAGCGACTGCAAGAACAAAATACATTCATAGGCGCAGTCGCAGCGGTCAGATTTTTTTAGTCGCAACGACGCTGAAAAATCCAAAATATTCTATAACACTAAGTTCGAGCTCATATGCTCATATGCCCATATGCCAATTTTCTCGCCAATTCGAAAATAGTCAATATTGTAATATTTCGCGTTGAATTATTTGCCAATATTTGGTAAATCTTCAATTTTTGTGAAGTCGAGTGGGCGCGGCTCCGTACATATGTATGCATCAATATATGTATGTAAATATGTGTTCTAAATTCTCGACAGCAATAGCAAATCGAAATATTCTGTCGCAAGTGCTCGCAGCCTCATATGTATGTATGGCTATGGCAGTTTGTATGCATGTATTTATGTACTATATATGTGTGTTTGCTTTTGCACGTCCATAGGAACGATTTTTCATATGCAGATATTTATTTTATTGAGCTGAACGAATATATTGATATTGTAATGAAATCCTGTCGAATTATATTATTGGTATACGTTTCTTTAAGTTCCTCTTACCAAATAAATATTATTATCCTTAAGAAAATGAAATACTAGTTTTTTTAATTTTAATTTTTTATTTTTATTCACAGAAATTTAAGTAATCTTATATGTATATGTATATGTATATATATTACAATGCTATAAATAATAGGTATTTACATTTCCTGAAATGAAAAAAAAATATATATAAAATTGTTAAAGCACGAATTACGAAATTGTTCTCATACTACAACAATTTCTCACACGACTTCGATATTGACATCGATTAAGTCATTGCGATTTACCTGATTTTTAAAACACTACTCTCAATCCATCATGATTAAGAAAAAATTGTAGTGCTTTAAAAATCTAGGCTCGGATGCTAGCTGAAAGAGAAGAAAAAATAAAAAAGAAACCTGTAAAATAGACTAAAAAATAGAAAAAACCTGAAACGGGAAAATACCTGTAAAATATATAAATATAAAAAAAAACCTGAAATATAGAAAAGTGGAAAACCCTGAAATAAAAGAATAGGTATCATCATATGCAAAAGATAGCTAATAGATTATTAATTACCTGTGTGAACGGCGAATCTCTTTTCGTGGGGCCCTGGCTTACAACCTACTTACAACCTACAGCTTTTTAAATTTATTTTGTAGTTTTCTTTCTTTGACTTTATTGACCTCATTTCGCAAGAGCTACTACTACTATTTTTACTTTACTTTCCTTTTAATACTTTATCTTTACTACTATCTGTAATTTTAATTTTAATTTTGATTTTACTGTTAATCTTTTTATGTAAACTATTCTTAAGGTCAATCATTGTAAAAATAACCTACGGTTGTATGTTTTGACTTTAGTAATAATAAATAATAATAAATAAATAATATTTGCTTAAATTTAATCTAAAAACTCTTAGTTTTCCCTATTTCCCACTATTTATAGCACACTCTAGACTTCATAATCCGCATAAGCTGTTCAAATGCAAAGTTCAAAAACGGTTTGAGATAAAAAATTAATAAAAACAATTTTGCTTGATATTTTTCTGATTGGTTGTTTTGATTTTATTCAACAAGGCATAGCAACGGGTATTGTAATATTATGGTTATTAATAAAAAATTATTTTCTATGAAATATATGCACATACACATTCAAAAATAATTTAAATTTCTTAACTTCCTCCACTTTCCTGCCTCAAAACTCTAATGCTAACAGTTAGCAAACCTCACCCTCAATAAAACCTATCCACCCTAATATTATATCAAATGAATTTTCATGCAAATAAAGAGACAAAAAGCACCTGTAACCTAACTTTGGCACAAAACGGAAAGTTTCCAAAAAAAAGCTCTTAATTCTCAAAAGTTGTTAAATTTCTGCAGTTGAGCATATTTCTGTTAACGTTCTGTGAAAAATGTCGCTGTTATGTACCACGCGCGCAAAACGAGTACCCCTGAAAAGTGCTGCCATTTAAGTCATTGAGACTTCTCTATATTTAACGTTCTCTGTGTATGCAGACATTTTTCACAGAACGTTAACAGAAATATGCTCAACTGCAGAAATTTAACAGCTTTTGAGAATTAAGAGCTTTTTTTTTGGAAACTTTCCGTTTTGTGCCAAAGTTAGGTTACAGGTGCTTTTTGTCTCTTTATTTGCATGAAAATTCATTTTTGAATTTGAATTGATTTTGCGTAATTTGCGCCAAAATTTCCATGTCAAACCAAAAGAGTCTAATGAACTTTAGTTTGAGAAAAACTTTTGATTGACGTCGCGCAATTTTCAAACGCTTTCGATTTTCCGAATTTTTTTAAACTTTTTCGATTTAAAAATGAGCAGAACGTGTCGTGTGCGCGGGTGTTATTTAAAAAACAGTGAAGTGAAATTATTTTCTTTCCCACAGGACCCCATATTAGCAGACAAATGGAGGCAGAATTTGCATATTGCCAGGACGGAACATCTTCCACCCCACAACTCATTTGTGTGTGTAAAACACTTTGAGGCATGTGTTGTGGGGGGACAATGTTTGAAAAAGGGTGCCATCCCCACCCTTCGTTTAGGTAAGTTTTTGCGCAATACATAAGTAGGTATGTGTGTTTTTATATTTCGCTAAAGCGAACCTACAATAATATCAAACACACATACCTACTGATGTATTGCATTCATTTGATATAATATTAGGGTGGATAGGTTTTATTGCATACATTTGATATAATATTAGGGTGGATAGGTTTTATTGAGGGTGAGGTTTGCTAACTGGTAGCATTAGAGTTTTGAGGCAGGAAAGTGGAGGAAGTTAAGAAATTTAAATTATTTTTGAATGTGTATGTGCATATATTTCATAGAAAATAATTTTTTATTAATAACCATAATATTACAATACCCGGCATCCGTTACTATGCCTTATTGAATAAAATCAAAACAACCAATCAGAAAAATATCAAGCAAAATTATTTTTATTAATTTTCTATCTCAAACCGTTTTTGAACTTTGCATTTGAACAGCTTATGCGGATTGTGAAGTCTAGAGTGTGCTATAAATAGTGGGAAATAGGGAAAACTAAGAGTTTTTAGATTAAATTTAAGCAAATATTATTTATTTATTATTATTTATTATTACTAAGTCAAAACATACAACCATAGGTTATTTTTACAATGATTGACCTTAAGAATAGTTTACATAAAAAGATAAACAGTAAAATCAAAATTAAAATTAAAATTACAGATAGTAGTAAAGATAAAGTATTAAAAGGAAAGTAAGGTAAAAATAGTAGTAGTAGGAGTAGGGACTAATAGGAAGAGATTTAAAGTACATTCAACAATATTCGATTATTAGTGATGAATGAGAGTGGTGGCGCGGCCTGGGGGCTGTGGGAAGGGAGTTCCATCATAAAAACATGCCTATAACCTTCTTTGAATTATTATACGTTTATATTATATTATAAAATAAATTTTCTTAATAGGGCACGACGATGACCCTACATACAGCTGTACAATTCCAAAAAAGCAACGGAGCTGTTGCGTGGTAGGATGCGTGGTGGAAAAGGGTCATACGTTGTATGAATTTCCTCGACGAGGAGAGGCTCGAATTAGTTGGGCCCTGGCTTGCAACGTGCAACCAGCAGATTCTGACAAGCTATATGTTTGTAAGCGCCACTTTAGTCCAGAGCAAGTAACTCGTTATAAAGTTTTAGATGGGGCTGTTCCATCTTTAAGATTAGAGCCAGTTACTAGAAGTCGCTCACCTAGTACTGGCTCTGATTGGGTTTGCCCGCCCGTTACTAAAGTGTACGTAAATCGTACAGTAGGTGTAGGTGTAGCAAATGATCTCACGTTAGAAGAATTCGAAAAATATTCTATGCTAGAGGAAACAAGGCAGGTACCCAAAAACAAAAACATCTGTGAGGACTTAGAAATCACAAGCAGTAGCGAACGATTTGCTCAGGCTGCTCGTTATTATCGGAGCAATGAAATAAAATTAAAAAAAAGAATTCAAGAGTTAGAAGCAGAAAATGAGAAGCTACTGCAAAAATATAAATATTTGTGTACTCGTGCAGTTCTTGCGGAAGAAACTTCAAGCAGTGATGCTGTAACTTTCGCAAGAATGATCGTCAGTGGCCAAAAAAATCGTTATAGCGAGGAGGAAAAGACATTGGCCCAAAACATCAATTATATGTCCTCCAAAGCATATACGTTTATGCGTGACGATCTAGGTTTTGCTTTGCCCCATAAATCATCCCTTTCGCGTTGGCGCCCCATCAAATATGTTGTTCCGGGGTTCGATGCCAATGTCTGTGATAATTTAGAAAAAATTGTTTCAAATATGTCCGACACCGAACGCATAAGCGTTCTATTATTCGATGAAATTATCATCAAGTCGGACTTGAGCTATAATAAAGCTAGAGATGTTATCGATGGGTTTGTAGACCATGGGGAAGGTCAACGCGAAAACAAAATTGGGAATAAATGTTTATTTTTTATGGTTAAGGGATTGTGCTCCAAATGGAAATACGTGTTTTCGTATTATATCTCCAGTGGTGGTATACGTACGGAGACATTGATGTCCATTTTGGACAAAAATGTCGCACAACTAAAAAAAATGGGGTTAAATTTGAAAGGTATAGTTTGCGATCAAGGGCCCTCCAACAGTAGTATCTTTAAATCTTTGGGGATTTATGAGGATAGCCCCTTTTACGTGCACGAAGGCACAAACATTTTTTGCATGTTCGATTACTGTCACTTGATAAAGTCCGTCCGAAATACCTTGATGAAATATGACATCTTAACATCAGATGGAGTGACAAGCTTCAAGGTGATTGAAAAATTGTTTGATATAGATCAAATAAATCCCCATTTTAAAATTTGTCCGAAACTAACGGAGGCCCATATATATCCCAATTTTATGGATAAAATGAGCGTTTCACGCGCGACTCAGGTCCTGAGCAATTCGGTAGCCTCTGGTATCGACATGGCCTTGTCCCAAAATTTATTAGGCAGTGACGAGAACGTGATAAAATGCGCTAAGCCCACACAGATGTTCGTTAAAAAAATGAATGATCTGTTCGATGAATTGGATGCAAAAAGATTCCAGTCGAAAAATCCTTCAAAATGTCCGATTAGGCGGGGTGACAGCAAAAAAATTGATAGATTGAATGAACATCTAGATTTTTTGCGGTCATTCCAGTTGCCGGAAAACGCACGCGTGCAGTGCATCGAAGGTTTCCGCATAACGATTTCAGCGATGCAAATGTTATGCGAGGAACTTTTCATTGAGCACAGCTCCCTCAAATTTATTTTCACCGGGAAAATGAATCAAGATGCGTTAGAAAACTTTTTCTATCGCATACGAGCTAGTCAGGGTATGAATACCCATCCCTCAGCTCACGAAATTCTATACATAGTTGCGCGACTGATCTCAATGAAAATTTTACGCCAGAGATTTGAGAAGAAAGGTTCTAATTGTACAGATGATGACGATTTAAATTTAGATTGGTATATAGGCCCCGAGGATCGTCATCTTGAGACAGAGGTAGGAGACCAGCGAAATGAGGATCTCGTTTTAGAAGAGATTGATGTGGAAGACATACATTTTGCTGAAGAAAGTAATGAAGCTGAGGTACAAGTGCAGCGTTACTTCACAGGCTATGGTATTTACCAGAAAATGCTGTGCAAGTTAAAATGTGAAAAGTGCACGAACGCCATGACGAAAACAAAAGGGGAGCTGAAGTTGCATTCAGAAGCCCTGATAAGATCAAAAAACTTCACGGATGACAGCGATTTAAGGCTTGTCAATCCTGAAGACAGGGTTTTCGAAGTGTGTCGACTCCAAATGGTGTGGTACCGTCAGCTCTTCGCAAAATATGCCCACATTGCAGGTCTTAGGTGTTTAATGTTGTCCGCTCTAAAAGAAAAAACACAAAAAGTGTTTCCCGACTGGTTTGTAGGATCTGGCGAGTGTAGAGATCATCGCGAGAAGCTATTAGATTTTCTCTTAACTGTCCTTTTACTCAAGAATGCAAAGTGGCTCTTGCGAAATGAGGTTAATAAAGTCAAAGAAAGAAAACTACAAAATAAATTAAAAAAGCTGTAGGTTATAAGTAGGTTGTAAGCCAGGGCCCCACGAAAAGAGATTCGCCGTTCACACAGGTAATTAATAATCTATTAGCTATCTTTTGCATATGATGATACCTATTCTTTTATTTCAGGGTTTTCCACTTTTCTATATTTCAGGTTTTTTTTATTTATATATTTTACAGGTATTTTCCCGTTTCAGGTTTTTTCTATTTTTTAGTCTATTTTACAGGTTTCTTTTTTATTTTTTCTTCTCTTTCAGCTAGCACCCGAGCCTAGATTTTTAAAGCACTACAATTTTTTCTTAATCATGATGGATTGAGAGTAGTGTTTTAAAAATCAGGTAAATCGCAATGACTTAATCGATGTCAATATCGAAGTCGTGTGAGAAATTGTTATAGTATGAGAACAATTTCGTAATTCGTGCTTTCAAAATTTTATATTTTTTTTTTTCATTTCAGGAAATGTAAATACCTATTATTTATAGCATTGTAATATATATACATATACATATAAGAATACTTAAATTACTTGTGAATAAAAATAATTATATTTTTTTTCATTTCAGGAAATGCAATTACCTATTATTTAGACCATTGTAATATATATACATATACATAAATTTCTGTGAATAAAAATAAAAAATTAAAATTAAAAAAACTAGTATTTCATTTTCTTAAGGTAATAATATTTATTTGGTAAGAGGATCTTAAAGAAACATATACCAATAATACAATTCGACAGGATTTCATTAGAATATCAATACACATATTCGTTCAGCTCAATAAAATAAATATCTGCATATGAAAAATTGTTCCTATGGACGTGCAAAAGCAAAACACTCATATATAGTACATAAATACATGCATACAAACTGCCATAGCCATACATACATATGAGGCTGCGAGCACTTGCGACAGAATATTTCGATTTGCTATTGCTGTCGAGAATTTAGAACACATATTTACATACATATATTGATGCATACATATGTACGGAGCCGCGGCCACTCGACTTCACAAAAATTGAAGATTTACCAAATATTGGCAAATAATTCAACGCGAAATATTACAATATTGACTATTTTCGAATTGGCGAGAAAATTGGCATATGGTCATATGGGCATATGAGCTCGAACTTAGTGTTATAGAATATTTTGGATTTTTCAACCTCGTTGCGACTAAAAAAATCTGACCGCTGCGACTGCGCCTATGAATGTATTTTGTTCTTGCAGTCGCTCGACTTATAATTTTAGCTTTGGAAACATACGCGTGCAGAGGCATAAAGCCAGTGCTTTGTGTGTGCTGTTGTATGTACATACATATGTATGTATATACTAATAAGCATAGTTTTGCTTGGAGTCGAGAATGTATGTATATGTATGTACGGACATACATACATACAATAGGGCATCAATATGCCAATACGTGAGGTAGGTCATGGTTGCTTCAGTACATTGAACTTTTGCTTAATTGTTTCTTACATGTGTATACATACATGTACATACATATGTTTGTAGTAAGAAACAGTTTAAACAGATTTTGTTACTAATCCAAATATACATACTTACGGTAACATACGAATATGCTTTTTTATCCTATAAAATATGTAAATATGGAGGATATCTTGGGTTTGTTAAAATTATTCTTTTATTTATTTTGAATATCAAAACTTGTATACAAACCATGCTTGTATACCTCCTGCAATAGGATGTGGATGAAAAATTACAGAACAGAAATAAAAACGTAATGCCTCAAATGCCTTGCAAAATGCTGTCGGTCAATTTTATTTCAAACAAATGTATGTATAACAATGCCCAATTTCTTTTTGTCCAAAAATAACAAATATATATGTACATATATGCAAATACATACGTTTCTTTGAAGTTTTCTTTTATTTATTTTAAATTTCAAAGTTTTATACTATCTATAAAATGCATACATATATTATTCCAAGTAATAAATCTAAATTGATAAAAATTTCGTTTGCAAAGGAACAAATGAATGCATATTCAAATGTAAATATAATATATACATACATATGTAACACTATAAGAATTGAAGATCCAATTGAACTTTTGCACAAACATAGCTAACATAATACATATACATATGTATGTATATATTGATATACATATATTTACATACATATGTCAAAATACCAAAGCACTTGTATGTAAAAATTTTCATCAAATTTGTATAGTTTTCAATTTACTAAAATGCACATACCAAGATGTGAGAGGTCGTTTTATAGTGCATTTTTTTAAATTAAATCAAAATATTAAAGTTACTTTGATTTGAAATGTTGGCGCATATAATAAATATTCAAATTATTCATTAATAATCATTTAGTTGAATAAATTTTCATTCGTCAAGGGAACATATGTAGAAATGAACAAGCAAATTCTTTGCAAAATGCCGTCGGCTAATCGTCAATTTGATTTTCTACAGAAGCAAAAGCAGAGAACGTTATGATATACAGAGAACGTTCTCTGTGTGCAGAGCCAATATAGGAAGAGAGAATTCACTGCAATCAGCTCTGTTAAACCCCGGCCGCGGTTAGACTTAGCTCTGTTAAACCCCGGCCGCGGTTAGACTTCATTTTTGACAATTCACACCATTCGTAGCTCGTGAGACTTCTCTATATTTAACGTTCTCTGGCATACACAGAGCGGTTAGACTTCATTTTTGACAATTCACACCATTCGTAGCTCGTGAGACTTCTCTATATTTAACGTTCTCTGTGTATGCCAGAGAACGTTAAATATAGAGAAGTCTCACGAGCTACGAATGGTGTGAATTGTCAAAAATGAAGTCTAACCGCGGCCGGGGTTTAACAGAGCTAAGTCTAACCGCGGCCGGGGTTTAACAGAGCTGATTGCAGTGAATTCTCTCTTCCTATATTGGCTCTGCACACAGAGAACGTTCTCTGCTTTTGCTTCTGTAGAAAATCAAATTGACGATTAGCCGACGGCATTTTGCAAAGAATTTGCTTGTTCATTTCTACATATGTTCCCTTGATGAATGAAAATTTATTCAACTAAATGATTATTGATGAATAATTTGAATATTTATTATATGCGCCAACATTTCAAATCAAAGTAACTTTACTATTTTGATTTAATTTAAAACAATGCACTATAAAACGACCTCTCACATCTTGGTATGTGCATTTTAGTAAATTGAAAACTATACAAATTTGATGAAAATTTTTACATACAAGTGTTTTGGTATTTTGACATATGTATGTAAATATATGTATATCAATATATACATACATATGTATATGTATTATGTTAGCTATGTTTGTGCAAAAGTTCAATTGGATCTTCAATTCTTATAGTGTTACATATGTATGTATATATTATATTTACATTTGAATATGCATTCATTTGTTCCTTTGCAAACGAAATTTTTATCAATTTAGATTTATTACTTGGAATAATATATGTATGCATTTTATAGATAGTATAAAACTTTGAAATTTAAAATAAATAAAAGAAAACTTCAAAGAAACGTATGTATTTGCATATACATATATATTTGTTATTTTTGGACAAAAAGAAATTGGGCATTGTTATACATACATTTGTTTGAAATAAAATTGACCGACAGCATTTTGCAAGGCATTTGAGGCATTACGTTTTTATTTCTGTTCTGTAATTTTTCATCCACATCCTATTGCAGGAGGTATACAAGCATGGTTTGTATACAAGTTTTGATATTCAAAATAAATAAAAGAATAATTTTAACAAACCCAAGATATCCTCCATATTTACATATTTTATAAAAAAAAGCATATTCGTATGTTACCGTAAGTATGTATATTTGGATTAGTAACAAAATCTATTTAAACTGTTTCTTACTACAAACATATGTATGTACATGTATGTATACACATGTAAGAAACAATTAAGCAAAAGTTCAATGTACTGAAGCAACCATGACCTACCTCACGTATTGGCATATTGATGCCCTATTGTATGTATGTCCGTACATACATGTACATACATTCTCGACTCCAAGCAAAACTATGCTTATTAGTATATACATACATATGTATGTACATACAACAGCACACACAAAGCACTGGCTTTATGCCTCTGCACGCGTATGTTTCCAAAGCTAAAATTATAAGCCGAGCGACTGCAAGAACAAAATACATTCATAGGCGCAGTCGCAGCGGTCAGATTTTTTTAGTCGCAACGACGCTGAAAAATCCAAAATATTCTATAACACTAAGTTCGAGCTCATATGCCCATATGCCCATATGCCAATTTTCTCGCCAATTCGAAAATAGTCAATATTGTAATATTTCGCGTTGAATTATTTGCCAATATTTGGTAAATCTTCAATTTTTGTGAAGTCGAGTGGCCGCGGCTCCGTACATATGTATGCATCAATATATGTATGTAAATATGTGTTCTAAATTCTCGACTGCAATAGCAAATCGAAATATTCTGTCGCAAGTGCTCGCAGCCTCATATGTATGTATGGCTATGGCAGTTTGTATGCATGTATTTATGTACTATATATGAGTGTTTTGCTTTTGCACGTCCATAGGAACAATTTTTCATATGCAGATATTTATTTTATTGAGCTGAACGAATATGTGTATTGATATTCTAATGAAATCCTGTCGAATTGTATTATTGGTATATGTTTCTTTAAGATCCTCTTACCAAATAAATATTATTACCTTAAGAAAATGAAATACTAGTTTTTTTTATTTTAATTTTTTATTTTTATTCACAGAAATTTATGTATATGTATATATTATGTATATTACAATGGTCTAAATAATAGGTAATTACATTTCCTGAAATGAAAAAAAAATATAATTATTTTTATTCACAAGTAATTTAAGTATTCTTATATGTGTATGTATATATATTACAATGCTATAAATAATAGGTATTTACATTTCCTGAAATGAAAAAAAAAATATAAAATTTTGAAAGCACGAATTACGAAATTGTTCTCATACTATAACAATTTCTCACACGACTTCGATATTGACATCGATTAAGTCATTGCGATTTACCTGATTTTTAAAACACTACTCTCAATCCATCATGATTAAGAAAAAATTGTAGTGCTTTAAAAATCTAGGCTCGGGTGCTAGCTGAAAGAGAAGAAAAAATAAAAAAGAAACCTGTAAAATAGACTAAAAAATAGAAAAAACCTGAAACGGGAAAATACCTGTAAAATATATAAATAAAAAAAACCTGAAATATAGAAAAGTGGAAAACCCTGAAATAAAAGAATAGGTATCATCATATGCAAAAGATAGCTAATAGATTATTAATTACCTGTGTGAACGGCGAATCTCTTTTCGTGGGGCCCTGGCTTACAACCTACTTATAACCTACAGCTTTTTTACACTCTAGACTTCACAATCCGCATAAGCTGTTCAAATGCAAAGTTCAAAAACGGTTTGAGATAGAAAATTAATAAAAATAATTTTGCTTGATATTTTTCTGATTGGTTGTTTTGATTTTATTCAACAAGGCATAGTAACGGATGCCGGGTATTGTAATATTATGGTTATTAATAAAAAATTATTTTCTATGAAATATATGCACATACACATTCAAAAATAATTTAAATTTCTTAACTTCCTCCACTTTCCTGCCTCAAAACTCTAATGCTACCAGTTAGCAAACCTCACCCTCAATAAAACCTATCCACCCTAATATTATATCAAATGTATGCAATAAAACCTATCCACCCTAATATTATATCAAATGCATGCAATACATATGTAGGTATGTGTGTTTGATATTCTTGTAGGTTCGCTTTAGCGAAATATAAAAACACACATACCTACTTATGTATTGCGCAAAAACTTACCTAAACGAAGGGTGGGGATGGCACCCTTTTTCAAACATTGTCCCCCCACAACACATGCCTCAAAGTGTTTTACACACACAAATGAGTTGTGGGGTGGAAGATGGTCTGTCCTGGCAATATGCAAATTCTGCCTCCATTTGTCTGCTAATATGGGGTCCTGTGGGAAAGAAAATAATTTCACTTCACTGTTTTTTAAATAACACCCGCGCACACGACACGTTCTGCTCATTTTTAAAACGAAAAAGTTTAAAAAAATTCGGAAAATCGAAAGCGGCACCGCCTATTTTTCCTCGCCACATGTTAGACTTGAGTTCAATTCCCGGCTCAATTTTTTTTTATAAATTTTTTTTTTTTAATCGTTTTTTTTTTTACTGTAATCGTAAAAAAATTTGTAATAAATTTTATGTATCCGCTTATCATTTCAAAAGTAACAAAATGGTAAAAAAATAAGCAGTCGAAGAAATAAACGCACCACCTATTTTTCCTCGCCACATGTTAGACTCGAGTTCAATTCCCGGCGCAAACTTGTTTTTATAAATTTTATTTTTTAAAATCGTTTTTTTTTTTTTTAATGTATTATAATTGAAAAAAAAAATTATGTAATAAATTATTTCAAAAAAAAAGAAAATAGTACAAATTTAATTGGTTTAATGTCGAGGTGAGAAATGTGTTGTGTGTTGAGGTGAAAGATGTGTGGTGTTTCTAATTTTTGTGTGGGCAAAAGTCAGTGAGGTATCTATAAACTCGGTGTGCTAAATGACCTTATTACGAATCTTTCAAATCTCAATTGTACTAAAAAAAGCTCACAGTAACATTTGCACCTTCTCATTGCATTAACATTCTCTGCTATAACCACGCTTATGATCTTCATTCATTTGCACACGGCACGCTAAGCGACAGATAAGTAGTAAGAGCGAATGAGAACGAAGCTTCAACTACAACTATATGAATGATCTTCATTGATTGCAAAGGACAAATTGCGGGAATGGAAAAGGTTTTGCACACGGCACGCTAAAGCGGTAGATAAATTCCTGGAAAATGTTATTTGATGGAATTAGCAAAAACATATTTTCGATTAACGGTTAGCAAAATTGGATAGGCTTAGCTTAAGTAAAATATTGTAAAAGAAGTACAGAAGAAGATCGGCTTTGAAAGTGATCGGTTCATAAAAATAAAATTTTCAAATAAATTGAATTGTTTAATTGGCGCCCAACGTGGGGCCTGTCGCAAAAAATTTTCAACCGTAAGAGGACTACATAAAAGTACAGTTCCAAATCGAGAAACAGCCGGCAGGATAAGGACCTCACTTGCTGAAGGATATAAAAATTAAACGGACCAGAACTTTGCAAGAGATCAACTCCAAGAATTATCAAAAAGAATTTTTGTAAGTAAATATTCAAGATTATTTCTTGTTGTGATTTTTTTGTGATGTGATTTGGATTTCAATTTGAAAATAAATTTTTGATATTTAATATAAATTTGAACTACAAAGTGATTTTACCAATAAATTTTGGAAGAAACAAATAACTAGATACGCTTTTAGAATACTAATACTTTTGTAATTTTCGAAAAACTTTGGTTTAAGTTGTAATTTGAATACTAAAAAAATACCTAAGTAACATTTTTGGTTATATTATTTTTCGTTTTCGTTTATGTGCTCAGAATCTTGTAAAATCGCGTAACTTTTCTAAAAATTTTTTTTTCATTGACCCACATATATCGCTTAAGCCATAAGGTTTTGGTGCTTTAAAAAGAATTAATAGTAAGCATAAAGGAAGTAAGCTAAAATGAGTGTTACACGTGAACAAGTGTTAGAAATAGTAAGGAATTGTTATGAGGAGGCTAGGAACGGATTTTCAGAGGAAATTAATCGCCTCTCCGAAGCTCTCAATCGTTTAGCTCCACCCAGCGTAGAAACTTATTTGCCGGTCGCCATTGATCCTAGTGTTAGTTCAGATAATACGAGCTTAGATTTAATAAAGTCTCTTCCGGAATTCAAGGGTGATACTTCTGCATACCCTGCTTGGCGATCTGCGGCTCATTTCGCTATGAATTACTATAAGCCAAATTCTGAAAAATATTATGTAGCTATGGGAATATTCAGAAACAAAGTGCTTAATTTTAAAGCTATAATCGCAAGATTAGATCAAACCTATGCCGACAAAAGACCGCTGTACGTGTTAGAAAATGAAATGAGTATTTTGAGACAGCGTAATTTACAAATAACGGAGTATTTCGATAAAGTTGACAAGCAATTGACGCTTATTACAATATTAATAAGCAAATCATGTCACATAGCGGAAATTCCCAGGTTATCAATGCACTTAACGATAGGGCAAGAGAAAATGCACTTCGTGTATTTATTTCGGGTCTTCGTAGGCCATTATGTGACATACTTTTTTCCACTAGGCCAAAGGATCTTACCACTGCCCTTGCAGTTGCCCAAGAGCATGAAACCAGCCATAAGAGGTACGACTTTGCCAGCACATTTGCTGCGGGAACGTCGGTAAAGCCGAATATCTCAGTTACTCCTCAATATCGGCAGCCATTTCATTCTAATCAGCAAAATTTTCGCGCTTATTCTAATGATAAGCCAACGTCAATGGAAGTTGATCGTAGTTTACCTTCTTCTCGACAACAAGCTAATCTGCCAACCAATAACGGTTTCCAAAAACAATTTAACTCAAACAATTTCACATATGTTTCACGCCCCCAACATAATTCAAACTCTTTTCAGCCTGTGGCTTTTAAACGTAATCGCGAGCAAACATATTCCAATCGATCACCTTTTCCCAAAGTGCAAAAAGTCAACTATATGTCACATGAAATAGGAAGCAATCTCAACAAGGGAGAGTTCGAAGAATACATCCCTAATTCTGATCAGGATGAATATGGTTGCGATTATCCTGAAACAGATAGGAATGCTTATGAAAGTCTGGGAGATATTGATGGTAATTTTACAGATGAAATTCACCTTTTAGTACTAAATTCGCTCCTGCCATTTGTTAAGAAGAAAGCAACAAACGGACAGGAGCTACGCATTTTAATAGATACCGGTACCTCCAAAAATTATATCAAAAACTTTGAATTTCTGAAAGGCGTAAAAAATATGGATAAGCCATTTAACCTAAAATCTATTAATAGGGTTAACGTTATTAATAAAAAGTGTCTAGTAAATATTTTAGATAATACGACAACTTTTTATTTGCTCGAGAATTTAAAAACATTCGATGGTATCGTTGGATATGACTTTTTAAAAAAAATCAACGCAAGCATTGACATAGAAAAAGGGTATTTGTTGTACCACAACGGGCAGACAAGACTTGAGCATCTTCCTTGTAGTCAAGTGAATTTGATAACAATAGAAGACTCTGTTCCAGTTAGTATTGAAAACGAGTTCAATGATATGATTAATATCAACATTAATGCGTTTGCCGAGGTAAATAGGGCATTGCCCTATAACACCAAAGTACAGGGCAGAATTCGTATGACCACAAATGAGCCAATTTATACCAAAAGCTATCCCTACCATGTTTCCGCTGCAGAATTCATAAATTCTGAAATATCGACTTTCCTAAAAGATGGAATAATCCGCAAATCGTTTTCCGCTTACAACTCTCCCGTTCATGTAGTTTCCAAAAAAGGACTAGATGAAAATGGTAGAGGAAAATTACGAATGGTGATAGACTTTAGAAAAATAAATGAATACACAATTTCGGATAGGTATCCTATCCCAGACACATCAGTAATTTTTGCGAACTTAGGAAATTCGAAATATTACACTACTCTTGACCTTAAATCTGGATTTCACCAGATTCTTTTGTGTGAAGAGGATCGACCAAAAACAGCTTTCAGTGTCAACAATGGAAAGTATGAGTTCTGCCGCCTCCCGTTTGGCCTAAAAAATGGCCCTAGCATTTTTCAACGAGCCATCGATGATGTTCTTCGTGAAACATAGGAAAATGTTGTCATGTTTATATGGATGACATTATCATTTTTTCACCGAATGAACAAACACATTTAGAACACATAAATACGATTTTGCAAGGTTTAGAAAAGGCAGGAATGAGGGTGTCATCGGAAAAATCCAGATTTTTTAAAACTGAGGTTGAATTTCTGGGATTCTTAATTTCACGAAATGGCATTCGGACATGCCCAAGTAAAGTAAATGACATCCTCAATTATAAAACCCCAAATACTCTCCGAGCATTACGTTCATTCCTCGGGTTAGCGGGGTACTATCGGAGATTTGTGAAGGACTACGCCGGCATTGTAAAACCGCTTACGAAATTTCTTAGGGGTGAAAATGGGAATATTGGCGCGAATAAGTCCAAAAGTGTTTCTATAACTTTTGACTCCGAGGCTATAAATGCATTTCAAAAAATAAAAAAAATATTGGCATCGGAGGATGTTCTCCTCCAACACCCAGACTACAGTAAACCATTTGAACTTACCACAGATGCATCTTCGAGCGCCTTAGGAGCAGTTTTATCACAAAATGATAGGCCTATTACTATGATTTCTCGTACGTTATCTAGTACAGAACAAAACTACGCTACCAACGAACGAGAACTCCTTGCGATTGTGTGGGCATTAAAAAGTTTGCGCCATTATTTGTACGGTGTTACTAAAATTAACATTTTTACTGATCATCAGCCACTAATTTTTGCTATGTCGGATAAAAATCCAAACACAAAAATGAAAAGATGGCGCGCTTTCATCGAAGAATTCTCACCGAACCTACACTATAAGCCAGGCAAGGACAATAAAGTAGCCGATGCATTGTCCACGCAATACATCCACAGCCTGAGTCAATCAAATGAAGTTGAAACCGTTCATAGTGAGAAGTCTTCTAGTAAAGTAATTAAAACAATCAAATACCCTGTCAACCAATTCAAAAACCAGTTAGTGATATCTATGTCTGACCACTTCAGCAAAATAACAAAAATCCTTTTCCAACGATTACGACGACATATCATTTGTTTTGACACCATCGAAAGGCTAATCGAATGTCTGAAAGATGTTATAAATCCAACAGTTACAAACGGCCTGCACTGTGAACTTGAAGTCCTAGCCAAAATCCAGAATGACCTAACAAAGCATTTCGCCGGGACAAAATTTGTTCACACCGAAAAGTTTGTGATGGATTTAGTCAATAAAAACGATCAATTAGAAACGATAGCCACAAAGCATAACAGGGCTCATAGGTGTCTCCATGAAAATTTTCAACAGATTTCGAATGAATATTTTTTTCCAAATATGAGAAAAATGTTAAAGTCTTTAATTTCCAACTGCAAAATTTGTATGGAAAACAAATACCAGAGGAAGCCACCTAACCCGGAGATAGGGAAAACCCCGATACCAAATTACCCTGGGGAAATACTCCACATCGACATATTTATTACAGGAAAACAATATTTTTTAAGTTGTATTGACAAATTTTCTAAGTTTGCCATTGTCAAGCCAATAGCTTCACGTTCTACCATCGACATTAAGGATGCTATGCTAGAAATACTTTTAACATTTAAAAATACAAAAATCATAGTGTCTGACAATGAAAAAGCCTTCCATTCTAACTTAATAAAAACAATTCTAAGGGACAATTTTTCAATTGAACAATTTTTCATCCCTACACTTCATAGAGAGAGTAATGGACAGGTCGAAAGGTTCCAGTCCACACTGCTAGAGATAGCTCGTTGTATCAAGGAACAACAACAAATATCTGAGACTAATGACCTAATCTTAATAGCTACACATAAGTACAATAATAATATCCATTCAACTATTAAATCTAAACCCGTTGATGTTTTTCACAGCCCATCGATAGATACACTAGAAATTATTAAAAACGAATTAATGTTAGCCCAAGAAAAAACTTTAGAAAAATTTAACAAGAAGAAAAGCACTAAAACCTATCAGCCTGGTGAAAAGGTGTTTCTTAGACGAAATAGAAGATTGGGAAATAAATTTGACAAAGTGTTTGTGGAAAAGGTAATTGAAAAAGATTTAGGATCTACTGTTTTGATAGATGGCACTAGAATTCACAAAAGCAATTTACGTTAAAAAATTATACAGAAATGTATTGTTGCCTCGATGAAAGGGGACTATCTGAGAAAGGCTAAGCAAGTGATTGATTTCGAAGCAAAACCAACAAGCATTTAAACTTGAATATTTACCATTATGGTTTAATACCTATGTATGAAAAAATGTATAAAAAATTTAAATGTTGTTTAAGCTAATTTAATATTTTTAAATCAAATTCTGTAAGTGTTAAAAGCCAATCTTAAATGCCTAAGTGTGACCGCTCACGCAAACTTGTTGATAAAAGGAAGTATGCATTGTGACAACCAAAACTTACGTGTACCTGCATTACATACATGCCAATAACCGCTTTTACCTAAAGATTTCACTACGCACACAATCTCGCTATCGAACCGCGGACGTTCCGATATTGAAAGGGGGGATAGTTAGTGGAACGTGTTAACTTCCCCAACTTATTAATTCATTCAGTGAATAGTAGGAGTGATAACAACAAGAGTTGAAGGAGAACGAAGCTACCTACAACTATAACCACGCTTATGATCTTCATTCATTTGCACACGGCACGCTAAGCGACAGATAAGTAGTAAGAGCGAATGAGAACGAAGCTGCAACTACAACTATATGAATGATCTTCATTGATTGCAAAGGACAAATTGCGGGAATGGAAAAGGTTTTGCACACGGCACGCTAAAGCGGTAGATAAATTCCTGGAAAATGTTATTTGATGGAATTAGCAAAACCATATTTTCGATTAACGGTTAGCAAAATTGGATAGGCTTAGCTTAAGTAAAATATTGTAAAAGAAGTACAGAAGAAGATCGGCTTTGAAAGTGATCGGTTCATAAAAATAAAATTTTCAAATAAATTGAATTGTTTAATTTATATATACAGTGAAACCTCCCCTTGCGGACACTTTCAATAAGCGGACACTCCCCATAACCGGACAAAAACTAATTTTTCTCATTTTTTTTTGTTCTCATAACCTCTCGAAAGCGGACGCGGACCTTTCGGTAACGGACAAGCAAAATATATCACTGAACAAATGTGTAAAGAAAACAATAAAAACCTCTCATAAGCGGACGCAATACTCTAATCCGCGGACAACAAAGATAGTAGATAGACAATAGTTGAAATAAAAAGAGAATACATAACTAAACTAAACACACGAATCTACATGCTGAAACATGTGAACGAGTAACGGGATCTATGTGTAACAATGTGTAGCTGTTAGCATGAAAGAACAGAAATTTTTGAATAATTTGATTTGTATTTTGCAAAACTTTTATATTGTGTCAATAGTGAAAATGTCACAGGAAAAGAAAATGCTTTCCATTAGGGAAAAAATTAAAGTTTTAAATGTGGTTGATAAGGAAAATTTATCTGTTCGTGCTCTAGCAAAGAGGTTAGTACTACACAAAATTGTTTTTTTTTAATATCTTTTCAACAGGTTTTCTTTTGTTTTGCTTTTAAAGGTTCAATATTGGAAAAACCCAAGCTGCCACTCTCGTGAAACAAAAGGAAGATATTAAAAGAATATGCATGGGCGGTGATAACGTCAACAAAAAGAAAAAGTTCTTAAACGCGGATGGCTCAAAAATTGACCATTTGAGTTTCGAATGGTTCGTTAAGTCCAGAAGCCAAAATATACCAATATCGGGTATTATTATAAAGGAAAAAGCAAAAGAAATCGCTGGCCGATTAGGTATTCAAAATTTGTCTGCGTCAGATGGATGGTTGGAGAAATGGCGTAGGCGACATAATGTGACTTTCAAAAGAATATGTGGGGAATCTTCCGAGGTTAATTTCGAGGATGTGCAGCAATTTAAACAAAAACTACCAAATATTTTATTAGGCTACAGCCCAAAAGATATTTACAACGCGGATGAAACTGGACTATTTTTCAGTTCTTTGCCCAATAAAACTCTTGCTCTGAAGAATGAAAAATGCGTGGGCGGTAAGTTATCAAAAGAAATATTAACTGTGCAATTGTGTGCCAATTGGTTGGAGATAAAGAAAAGCCATTGGTTATCGGAAAAGCAGCATGCCCACGCGCCTTTAAAAGAGGCTATATAGGAAGTTTGCCAGTGGAATGGAAGTTAAACCGGAAAGCTTGGATGTCTCGTGAAATTATGTGCGAGTGGCTAGAAATGCTTGATAAATAAATGGGCTGCCAGAAGAGAAAAATTTTATTATTTTTGGACAATACTACAACTCACCCTCGAGATATTAAACTAGATAACATAATTAAGTTGATCTTTTTACCTGCTAATACAACATCCGTTCGTCAGCCCCTCGATCAGGGTGTAATACAAAATTTTAAGTGTCATTACAGATGCCATATAATCAAACATATTTTGACAAAATTAGGAGACATTCCAATGCACATGCTTTCAAAAACTTTTGACATTTTGGAGGCTGTTTTCTTTATTAAATCTTCATGGGACAACGTAACGGCAGAAACAATTAAGAATTGTTTTTCGAAAGCCGGGTTTCAAAAAGCTCCGCTTGAATGTTTTGACTTCGAGGCAGAGGATGATATTCCCATATCGACACTAGCGGCTTTGATAAAGATTTTAAATGAAAATCAGCAAGATCAGTATACAGAAGAGTTTTTGTTAATCGACGAAGTTGTTAATACAGAAGACAATAATATTGACGTTGTCATTGACGAAATTAATACTGAGGAATTATCTGACGGAGAAAGCGAAGACTCAAATCATGTATGTGTCCAGGATGAATGTCAGATCAAGTCATATCCTGTAGCATTAGAACAACTGCGTCGCATTAAACAATTTCCAAGAGACCATATTACTGGATTCCAATACGCCAAGACTTTAGAATGTCATCTTCAAAACCTTTTTCTGAAACATAAACAGGAAAATCTACGACAGACTACGGTATATGAATTTTTGAAGCCTAAAATATAAATATGTTCAATCAAATATGTATATTCAAATGTGTAAATATATTCATTGTTCCCAATATAAAAATGTGCATACATACATACATATTTTTCAATAAATATGAAAAAAAAACTGAACGTACCATAAAAAAACATAAAAAAATTGTTTAAAGAGGTGGGATAGTAATTTTTACTTAGATTTTTTTTTCAACCCCTATTATTTTCAGTAATCAGGTAAAATTAATTTTTACAACAATTGTATTGGAATGCAAAGTGACTATCAGAGTTTACTTGTCCTCTCCGGCTGCAAGTCAAAGATTAAAAAACAAGTGTTTTCTAATAGCAGTCAAATCTTGACAAACATTAGCAAACTTTAGAGTGTATATATGTCTTAAGAAAGCTTAAAGTCACCTGATTGAGGACGGAATAATGTCATAGACTTCACCATTTACAAAACAGCACCAGGTCAAGTTTCATAAATTGAAAGATAAGCTAAGCTTTAACACTAGATTAGGCTAGGTTAACCAACGATTTGAATGACTATGTTGTTGAATGAGTATATGGATGCACGGCCTTAGTAGATTGCTCATCCTCTGTTCTATCAAGTCTATCTATCAAATTATGAATATAAAGAAACTACCACACCTTTATCCATTTTACATCCGTCTGTAATGAAATTGGAAGATGTGATAATGGAACCAAATTCCTTTTATCTACACTTCTAGCGTGAAGAAAAATTGAGCTGCTGTTGAATACGTGCGCCCAAATGGCTGCTTTGTTAATTTCCTGTTGCTCTTGGTCTAGGGCACGATTTCGCCGATGAGTTTTTTGCAACTAGCCTTGCATAGCCTTTAAAGTGATATTTTGGGAATGCATAGTGCTCCAGTTATACACAGACTTATGTGCATATATACACCCCTCACTTTTCTTGCATACATACATACGCCTTTTTGCCTACTGCCATCCAGAGTATTTTAGAGCAAACGAAAGCCATTTAACCTACTGCCGTCCACCATATTAAGATATCAGGTTAAGATTAATGATAACCATTTAACCACGATCCAATGTGAGAGTCGGGTGGATAATCGATCCTCTTCCGGGTGTTGTGTAAGGCGTTGGAAACTTTCTCTATTTTTTCTCTATATTCATTCTTCAAGTCCGCTTTCTGCTTTCCAGGTAATTAGTATATGATTTTGGAGTAAGTGTGGTATTTCCTATTCTGGGAGGATACACCTTGTGAATCCTTCAGCGTCCGGCAATTCAAGAGCTTGCCAATCCAGTAATGTATGGAATTGCTTAAAGAAATAAACAAATAAAGTGCATTTTCTACATGAATGAAGTGCTTCATTAGAAAAACCACTATCTTTGGACTCCCCTTCGTACAGGCGTGCAGTATGCTTGAAATTAAGTAAAGTTCATCCTTTCTTTAATATATGAATCGGTTAATATTTAAAGGGTTTTTAATGTAAACGAAATTAATTTAATCCTATTTGTACAGTTAGTTCATACACATTCATATGACACATTCTTGTATAATGTACATGTTATGTGATGTTATGTTATGTTGCATAAAAATATAAATTAGCTCTCCCAAATATAATATATAAAGTCTACCAATAATGGCTTCTATTTTATTCTACTTACATTAGAATTCACAGGTATGGAACGCCCATATTTTGATGATGATAGCCCTCGTAACGTATCGACAGTAGCTGATGAGCCTGCGATACTAAAATGTCGCGTTAAGAACAAAGGCAACCGTACGGTAAGTGAATGAGTTCTTCTATTACCAAATACTATAACCGATAATAAACTATGCAGATATCTACATTTAAGCATGCCTTGACGCTCTTGGCACGTTTATGCGTACAAAAGTGTGAAACGATTTAATATTTCTAATACTTATAATATTTCACTTAGATAAATTATATCGGAAGGGCGGGTAGCTCTGAATATTAACGTGAATTACGAATAAAAAGAACTGTAAGCATAAGGCTTTCGTGATTTTTATCGCAAGTTGGACTAGGAAATTATTCCATCACATTACCAAAAAATTGCTTTTATTTTTTATTTTTATTTTATTATCACTGATTTTATCCACCCATTTAAGCAAACATTACTTTTACAGCATTAACATGTTTCTTCTGACAATAGTTGGCCTAGATAAGGGGGTGGGCCACGTAGCCGGCGTATCTATTTTGGTCTGCTTGTACAAAGGGTATCAGGTTCAACCTGGGAATTTTCGCTAACTATTAAGTTAATTCAACTGTTATCCTTTTCAAGATCAAGTGATTAAAATAACCGTAAATGTGGCAGGCAGTTTATATATAATATTATGGAGTGGCAGGCACATAAATAATCTGAAATGAATTAAAAACATGTGTATACATTAATTTTTAAGGTTTCATGGATGCGTAAGCGAGATCTTCATATACTGACAACTAACATCTATACTTATACTGGCGATCAGCGTTTCTCTGTTCTGCATCCTCCCGGCAGCGATTATTGGGACTTAAAAATCGAATATGCGCAGCAGAGAGATAGTGGAATTTACGAATGCCAAGTAAATACGGAGCCGAAAATTAATTTAGCCGTATCACTAGAAGTTAATGGTGAGCAGATTGGTTTATAATATGATTTGAACTTATAATATGTTTTTACGTCGTTAAAGTTTCGTAACTATTGGCTTGATAGAACTAATAAAGCATTTTGGTTTTAAAAGTAAAGGGTTATCTAGTAAGAGGTGTTATTTGGATATTCAAAGAAAAATGCTATTTTTTAATATAAATGATCGGATGTTTATTTCATTATAAAGAGGAAGGTATGCCGTTAATAGTGGAAAACAACATCAGGCAAATGCCCACCATGACCACGCTTACAGGACAATATCCTTTTCATGAAATTTTCCATACCCAAATTGCAAAGTGGCTGCCCTATGCCCTCGATAGCCCCACGAATTCCATATTTTAGGTCTTGAATCGACCCTGGGCTGGTGGTGTAGACCTTCTCTTTCACGTGGCCTCAAAGAAAAAAGTCACTAAGTGTTAAACCACAAGATCTCGGTGGCCAATTGTGATCACCTCTTCGAGAGATAACACGGTCCGAAACTTTTCCCGTAAAAGATCAATGGTTTCCTTGCTTGTGTGGCACGTAGCGCAGTCTTGTTGAAAACCCTTTACATAGAGAATGAGTATATGAATGATGTAACAGAACTATTTATATTCCGGATAAATTTTCATAAATTTATTCAATAAAAATCAGCAGTAGCATTTCAGATCTTAAAACCTACTTACAACACTGTTTTTGTCTTACTTGAATATTATTCATTTATAACGATTATCGAACGAAATTATAAAATAAATGAATCCGTTAACAAGCAAGATTACACATCCTTGACAATTTTTTTACGTTGTATTGCTGTTTGTTAATTGATGATTGCTTTCAGTTAAATATATAAATATACATATAATTAAAAAAATATAGAAACACACCAAGTATTTTATTATAATGATTTCCAAAACTTTGCGTAATTCAGGCAGGCTGATAGAAAATACGACAAAAGAGTAATAATACGTTCACATATGCATTAATCACCTATAAATCCACCAAATTAGTCTACCCGTTCACATATGGCAGATTACCTGCAAAATCTACAATCAGCTGTCAATACTGCTTTCAGAGGTTTTTCTTCATAGAAATTATTTTGGTGGAATATTTCGGTGTTTTTGACTTCTTTAATTATTATTAATGATATGAAGAAAATACAAGGAGAAGGAATAGCTAATTTAATTGCACAATTGGCTGCTAATAATAAACAGTTGGAGGAAATCCGTAAACGACGTTTACTGAGGTTTCAAAAAATTATGGCAGCAGTACGCATTCGAAATTCGACATTTCATTTTATAATAAGTAATAAGAGGACAAAACGTTTATGGACACACGCTTTTTTCTATAAAATGAATCCATAATTAATAATATTTAACAAAAAATTGATTAGAATTATGTTTACAGACCTGTTTGCTTTGCCGGCATCCATTTCATTAAATTTTTATTTTGATGTTTCTCCTTACATTCGTAATAATAATTATCGACAACACAGAAAACGCAGGGTTGTATGTCAATAAGTATCGTTATTATCTGGGATTATTTTATAATCTGAGATTTTGGGAGAGTAATTTTATATGGGAAATCGCGCTTTTTAATTACGAATTTTGAGTTAAGCGCAAAAAAGTGGATCATCTACTTATATGTGAACGTATTATAAGGTACTATATACTTATATGTACTATATATACATATACACAGAGTGGCGACTGCAAACTTATTGGAGAACTGAGCGCTAAAATTAATACTAATCTAAAAAAGTAGAGCTGATGCAGTCGAATTTATAATATGTATATTCATTGTAATTAATTGTACATTATATATTCAGATATACATACATGGAAAAATTAGTAATAAAATCCGTACCAAGAAATTGGTAATTTGTATAACTCATCCTGGGGATCAGCAAAATAGTCATGTTGACGAAATGAAGAAATTTAGGGAAAAAATATTTTTATAGCTGGCATATTTATTGGAAGTTTGCTATGAACTTTTATATTCTTAAAATGAAAAATGAAATGAAAATTTTCAAATGAATAAAACAATAACCGAAGACAGAAGTGATACTTTTCTATGAGTAATATAGTATTAATAATTATATAATTTTGTAACTGCTATGACAAAACATAATCTTTTCGTTGTATTAAATTTTCCGATACATAATTTTATAAATTTTACATATGCTTGCGCGATTAAAATAATATATGTGTATTAAAGATAATTGTACAAATAAAATAAATAGTTCTAATATTACAATGATATTATTAATTTTTTCTTACCTTTACAGCCGAGGCCGATATTAGAGATAAGATTACCGAACCCCAATACTACGATGCGAAAGGTTAGATCCGCAGTTAATAATTCAATATTTTCTTTGATTTTCAGAAAAAAAGATCAAAGTGCTTGGGTGCTAAAGATTTTTGATCACTAAATGTAGTTTATGCATTATATGTATATAACTTTATTCATAGAAACCTACAATTTATTTCAAATTGGCTTTAAAAAGTATACCATATACATGAAAAGTGTATACCAAACGCTTAGTAGGTAAAAAATATACGATGTATCACACAACATTTTTTCTATTTTTTTGAATAAAGATGACATATTTTTAAGATTAATTAAGGTATAATATATTTGAGATTAGAACGAATTTGTTAGGATTAGTATTTCAATGTATTAAAACTTCGTTTTCAATTATATAATACGTCATGCAAATGTCCAATTTTCGGTAAATGCGCTTTATGTTAGCTCTTATTGAGAAATGCCCAACTACTTCAGAGTTAATGAAAAGTACGGAATATCACAGGAAAAATAAGAACATCTTAAGTCTTGTTTTTTAATCTTTAGAAAAATGTCTCTGATGTGACCAACTCTCTGGAGACCAAATATCAGACTCATATTTCTATCAGTGAATTTTCTAAGCAGGTAATCATGAATGTGTTTCTCCTATAAAAATGTTCACACCTAAATTCTAAAGCTTATTAGCTTTCAGTATGCGAAGCCACACAGAAAAAGTCGAAAAAGTAGATGAAAATGTAAAGCATGATTATCTATATATTAATACGGAGAGCAAAATTTTGTCGTACCTTTTTTTAGTATTTATAGTCAGAGAAAAAAGTTGAACAATATACCGATGGATAGCACATGTTGAGACGGTTTGCACAATGTATTAAAATAGATACATAAGTAAATAGGTGCAGTTAAATTAATCACACTATTTTACTTGTATTATGATATATCATGTTATAATATGTATCATGATATAAAAGTTGATGAAACAACTGGAAGCTTATATATTGTGAATCAATACTATTATAAATTTGATTCAGAAATAATGATGGTCATGGATTAATTAATGATTGTTTTTATTATGGTTTTTCTAAAAAAAATAAATATTTTTTTCCGTAATACATGAAATTAAATGTTTCCATATTTAATTTTATTATACTACATCTATTCACATATGTCATGTAAAAAGTTTAAATATAAGCTATCCATTTATATATGTTTCAACTTTTTTCTATGACTATAAATACTAAAACAAGGTATGACTAAATTTTGCTCTCCGTATTTATATAACGTCGAAATTTCGACGTACGGGCGATCCTAGTATGATAAAAAACCATGCCCTATGTGCCTTATAATTATGATACAAACTATTATAATTACTTACATACTACTTACTTATATGAGAGATCATAAACTTTACTTTCGAGATACCCATAGGGGTACGATTGCACGACCTGGGTGTCCAGGATATGCCACTAAACCTGTTAATCAGTTTGTGAGGGAAGAAATCGTGCAGGATCGCTATAGCTTCCCTGCCCGTGTGAGGCGTGACGCCGTCTTACTGAAATCTTGAGTATATACTGAAAGAATGATGTTTTCTCATTATTGGCAGAAAATAATCGTTCAGAATGTCTCGGGATACCCTGTCCACAGAAACTTTTTTCCTTCGGAATGGAGCAAATTTTCCACTGCTTGTCAATGCACTCCACATCGTCGCTCTCTTTCGCGCGGATTGAAGTGGATTAACCTGTAAACTTGAGGTGAAGAGTTCAATATTTTCATTTGCTCTTGATGCCTGGCTGAGCTTCGGCTGTGTTCTGTTTGCCACCGAACTTGTTGCTCGGAACCCTTGCACCCATAAGCGTATCACCTAAGTGAGTATACACTAGACCGGACCGAAAAAATTTTGTAAAAGTCCATTCCAGTATTTAAAGCTTACGTTGAAAGAATTTCGCCACCTTGTTCTTTTAAAAACCACCGAAAAAGTTTTTTTTATTATAAATTGGTTATTTTCCATTCGATTTACAAAAACAAAATATCCGAAGTCGTTTCCACATAGTTAGGTGAGTTACCCAGAGTTGTACCCCCTTTTTGTTTCGTCAATCTCTTTTTAACATTCATTAAAAGTTTTCTTTTAACTTGTTTTCATAATGTACATAAACGTGTACCATTATGTACGTATATTATTTAACCCCTTTGTTAAAACATCTACTTTTCTATATGTGTTGATTTAATTTTTTATGCAACTAAGATAAAATAAAAAAATTGAGATATATTTCAAGAAAACATGTTCGTTCTTGATTTTATAAACACTTAAACACTTTGCATTTTAAACCTTCCAAAATTTGTACAAATCTCTAATACAAACATACATATGTATATGCTATGACTATTTGTACCTAGTGTGTAGGTTAGGTTTTTGTGGTAGTCGAATTGGAGTAGCCAACTCACTTAGACCATATAGGTCCGTTGTGGTACCATGGTGTAACATGGGAATCTTACTGTCTACTTTTCATGGAACCAGTTACACTCTCTTATGAAGCGTAGGATAGGTTTTAACCCAACACCGCATAGTTCTGTAAGAGAGTCAAAATGGTATTTTCCTCACAACCTTGCTCTACTCCTAGCTAAGGCTGGACAATAACACAGGAAGTGTTCTACTGTTTCTTCCTCTTCCTCGTCTCTACAACTTCTGCAGTATTCATGCGAAAATATTCTTAGCCTAGAACAGTGCATACCTAACAGCCAAATTGTCAGCGTTAGGTCAAGCATGACGGCGAGGAGCTGGTAAGGTGCATGTATCAGCTTCTATGCAAAATATGGTCGGATGAAAGCACGCCTGCGGATTGGAATTTAAGTGTGCTCTGCCCAATCCATAAGAAGGGTGATCCTGCAGTCTGTGCCAATTACTGGGGGATTAGTCTTCTAAACATCGCCTATAAGGTTCTAGCGAGCATATTGTGTAAAAGGCTCAAGCCCCCCATCAACCAACTCATTGGACCTTATCAGTGTGGCTTTAGAACTGGAAAGTTTACCATCGATCACAATACGCTAAATGAAAAGATCCATGAAAGGAGAATCGACACACACCATCTTTTATTCGACTTCAAAGCTGCATTCGAAAGTACGAAAAGGAGTTATCTGTATGCCGCGATGTCGGAATTTGGTATCCCCACAAAACTAATACGGCTTTGCAAGATGACGTTGTTCAATACCAGCAGCGCCGTCAGAATTGGGAAGGACCTCTTCGAGCCGTTTGATACCAAACAAGGTTTCAGACAGGGTGACTCGCTATCGTGTGACTTCTTAACCCTGATGTTGGAGAGGATCGTACGAGCCACAGTATTTTGTTATAAGAACGTACAATTGTTGGCGTATGCCGATGATATTGACAGCATCGGCCGTAACAACCGCGCCGTTAGTTCTGCCTTCTCCACACTGGATAAAGAGGCAAAGCAAATTGATCTGGTAGTGAACAAGGACAAAACGAAGTACCTCCTGTCCCCAAACAAACAGTGGGCGCACACGCGTATTGGCACCCACGTCACTGTTGAAAGTTATGATTTCGAGGTTGTAAAAGACTTCGTTTATTTAGGAACCAGCATTAACACCGATAAAAATGTCAACAAGTGCTACTTTGGACTAAGTAGGCAACTGAGCAGTAAAGTCCTCTCTGGATGAACATTTGCCTGCACGCCACTTTTAACTTGACTCTTACGGCTTTGAATATTTTTGTTGTAGTTTTTGTTTACTCTTCGAAACAATGCCAAATCACAGACTTGCGGTCGTCTTCTCCCCTCTCTACTTTTGCCCATTGTACAGCAGTGCCGACGCTTTCATCAATTAAAGCTAATTATGTTGAAATAGTTGTTTTTCCCAAACCATAGCTTTTTAGCATTTTGCGGAGCCAGTTAAGGAATGATTTCATTCCCAAATAATAAATTAAAATAGTTAAGTGAATTCTAAGTGTAATCATGCAGGGCTGAACAAAGCCAAACATATTTTGGGAATACCAAAAGGTAAAAAAGGTAAGAATAACAAAAGATAAACATATGTTAAGAATAACACAAGATAGGCATGTTTTTCCTAAACAGCAAACAAAGAAACTAATATACAAGTCGTGTACCTAAAACAGTGAGATGAGGTATAAGTACAAATACGACTGTCAAATATGTTGGCAGTCAGTTCAGTATTAACATAGTGTTAAGAACTACCTTAAAATTAAATTCATAAAAATAGTTTTTTATATATTTTCCAAAGACAAGCATGTCTTTAACTATCTTCTAAGCCTTTAACTAACCTGCATTGAGTAAGTAATAAGAAAGAGTCACAATCACTCAATTTTTGGCAAACGGGCATATTGATGCGGTCGGTCGGGTGAAAAGACGAGGAAGGGCAAATCGTTGCAACAAGGCTCTAGAGCCGAGAAACTATGTCTTTGCTAGTATACACAAAAATAAATCCACAGGAAGTACATACATGCAAATGCGTCGATTTGCCTTTGCCTAAGCACTGAGCAAACCGTCCCCTTAGTATTAAAATAGCCTATAAATTTTTCGATGTTTTAAGAAAATGAATTTCAAACTTTTTGTCGAAAGTAGCTCTCACTCAAATCTCGTTATGTCTGTAAATATTTATTATTTTCGACGTGTTTGTTTTAAGACTGTATAAAAATGAGTCTATTTTGTTAACTGACCAATTTTTATTATTATAATCATCCTTTTAGTGAACAAAAAAGAGGTGTAAACTACAAATACATCAGATAGGCTATTTTATTTTTTAATGTTTTCTATTAAGTTTCTGATACGTTATTTTATTTTGTATGGTATGCACTATTTTATTCAAGAAATACACCAGAATAATAAGTAAATTTAAAATGAATTTTTATTACTATAAAATTATGTTTTAATAACAGTAAGATCGTAAATTATTAGCATGGTCTTTATTTATTGTCGTCTTCGTCCTCTTCTTCGAATCTGTCTGGTTCATCTAAACAAACGCGATTATTCCCTCCTTGTAAATTCAAAAAAAATGTCTGTGAGCCGGGAGGAATTACATTTTTTTGCATAAATCTTTGAGATCCTTCAATTTTCTGTCAGAAATTGGTAGTTCTTTTTTATATTAGTGAGTTAATTTAAAATTTGTGACTCTTTTCTTTTTCATTCTCGAGCCATCTATATCAATCACTTTGAAGTCTTCGTTCCATTGTTCCTTGTATAACAACTGTCTCTTTTCACTTCTTATTACTTGGAGAACCTTAATTTTAAGCCAATTTACCGATTCATTGTTGACATTTTTCTTCAAGTTATGATTCAATTTTGAGAACGCCGTTTTGGGATCAATAATATCACTGTAGTTAAGCCTTTCTATAGCGTACGGATTTTTTCGTCTTGCCAGTCTAAGTATAGTTGGCCATTCTTCTGGTGAATATTTCTCTTAGCTCGTTCTATAGCCGAATGCATGGAATCTGCTTCCATTTGTGGGTGCCCACTTTGAAGATATTTAATCGTTATTGAATTAAAATGCAATGAGTGATTCATATGAAGCAATAATGGGGCAATTAATCTGTTTCTATTCCGTCCTCCACAGCAGTCTGAATACAGAATAACATCCGTTACTGATTCGGGTAAATTGTTCAGCATTTTTAATAAAGTGGTTCCAATTTCCTCTGACCCACGGTGGCCATGGTTTTCATCCCACAGGCAACAATATCCAGCTCCATTAGCTAAATCGTAAAATGTGTTGTTGTATGTGGCGAACTTTCGACTGTAATACAAGGTGCTTACATTGCTACATGGTGTCAATAGCACTGATTGTAAGTCAGAAGTAAATACTTTTATATTGCTGTTATTTTTAGATAACTCCTCCTCAGCATCTTTGTGGAGTCTTGCCTGGGCTTTATTTGCTAAGTGTTCATCATATGATTTCTGTGTTGAAGCCTTGTCCTCTGTATTTTTGAACATTTCGCATGTTGAGCATGTGTCCTTTTTTGGATGATGGAATGAATAATTGTAATTATTACAAAATATGTGGCGATACATATGTTCTTTAACTGAGAGGTCTGGGTGGCGTTCTTTAAATAAGTTATACATTTTTGTAATTGTTAGGTCTGAGCTCAGATAAAGGCGTTGGGACTTTGCTCGAGAATAGTGGCTTTCTACTGCTGGAAATGACTCTATGTGCTCTTTAATAAGAGTTGCTATCTCCGCGTCTACTTTTCTTTGCATTCCATGTTTACCCCTTATGTTAACAAATTCTCTTTGATTCTTTCTTTTTGGCTAATACAGATATCGCGCAGTCTGACACGTGTAAAGTATTTAAAAATAACTTTTTACAGACCTGTTTGTCATTTAGAAAGTATTTTAGAGTGTTCGACCACCGTGATTCTCTCGTTAATGTCCTCTTGCACTTTTCCACTTTTATTTTATTACTAAGGAATAGACGTTGCTTGCAGTAATCGCCCAAACTCCAATAGTCTGCTTTGATTTTCTTACGATCTTCTTCAGAGAAGTGTTCTGGGCATTTGTGATGACAGCTGCAATCAGCGGGCTTTGGTAAACGTTCCTTAATTACTTTACCACTCTTTGTAACATAAGCCTTTCCTTGACTCCTGTCACTCTTTCTTTTGTTCTGCATCTAAAGCTGGCTCTTACGCTATTGAATACAACAAATCCATAATTGTAGGAGACATCTTCTTAAATTACCTTTTAATTAACTCGCCTTTCTTTTTCGTGTTACTGTCAATTCTACATTTCCATTATTGCTTTCTTCTGCGATTACGCAGAGCACTTCATGTTGCTTTACCGAAGATTTTTCTCTCGAGATTATCCTCCTCTTCATCCGTTTCTGGAATATAATAATCTGACGGTTCTGCTGAAAACTCTCCCTCTTCGTCATTTTCCGATATATTTTAATCCACTGGTTCCACAGATAATCCAACAGAGTTTGGAGCAAGTTTCACACATAGGGCTCCTGTTGATTCCGTCGCAAATTCTGTTGACAATTAATATACCTAAATATTCTTTCCTGCAATTTAAGATAGCAGATACTCACCAGAGCTTGACAAATCCATGATTAAATGAATGATTGGGAACGAATGAACGACTAAATGATTATGAACGAGCGAATTTCAACAACGAACTGAAATCCTAAATTGCACAAATTATTTCTATTGCATTTACATACATGATAAAACAACGTAAGCATTGCATAGGCTACTTTTGTTTTTTGTAATTTTAAAACACATGTTAATTGTTCTGAGAATATAACGGCCTATTAGATTCATACAAATGAACAAATTGAAAATATTTGTTGAACAACAACGTATAACATTATACGTCATTTTAGGTGTTTGTGTCATGACAAAATTGATTTTTTTCCTAAAAGTTAAAATAGAGTATGTGAGTGTACATTACCATTCTATTGAATAAACAGAAAATTTAGTTTATGTAAAAATAGCGTATATGCATCTACATGATTTTTGAGGAAAATAATTTAATACATACCTATTTATACTATATTTTTTTGACTGACGTTTTGACCCACTTTGTGGAACTAGAATTTGACAAAATTTTGACCACATATAAAATCGACGATGGAGAATCCAAAAATTCAATAAAAAAATAATAGCCTATGAGCACATAGGCTATTGTTATACTAAGGGGACGAAACGTAGGGTAAACGTATGTACATACATTCGTATATATTTATATGCATGCATACATTTGTATGTATGCACTAATGTATCATATTTGGTGCTATGGCAAAATTTTGATTTGCCTACTTTTGTTCTTTGTACGATTTTTATATAAAATATTGTTACGAATTTTCTTATGACAGAATCCAAATATATCTTTATAATTACTGCTCCAATTCGATCACTGGCATGTTGAATAAAACACACAAATTAATGGAAACACACTCAGTCTTTTACTTTTCGTTTATTCGCTTAGAAGTTTAATTTTCAACTGAATACACCATGCGCATGCATCTCGGCTTATATACATGTTCTTAATAACGATCAAAATTTCTAGATCTGGCAGCTCTTATCTTCTGGCGAGTTATGTCACTATTAAGGCTAACTCATGTTTTCGTTTTGGCCTCTAGTTCGCTATTGTTACCAGTCGGTTCGCGAAACTTCGCGATTGTAACTACCTTACGCTTATGTCCGATCGTTCCCGACGAGATATTAAATTTTTCGATCTAAATAGAGTCATTCTTACCAGATGTACCACTTGGACTTTTCCCTGTCCAGTTTTGCATTGCTATATACTATACACCACATCATTCAAACTTTTGATCAGCATGTATGTATCTTCCCACGACGCTTGCAGTTTTAGAGAAATCCTTTTTTTTCTTTGCGGATTATAAAGAAGTACCAAACGTCCTTCGCTGAATCCTTAAATCGTTTCCAAAAATAGGGGTTGTCCAGCAGTTTCATGTACAGATGAGCGATAGGCCAACAGGAACGTTTGGATGTGTTTATCCCAGTTTCGTTCGCATTTGCACCTACCTTTCGCAAGTGCTCCTACAGAATGCGTTTGAATCCTTCAACCATTCCATCTAACTGGCGGTGCCAGGGTGTTGTACGTCTTTTCTTATTTTCCAAAAGGCAACACATTTCCTTGAATACTTCGGATTCGAAGTTCCTTGCTTGGTCTGAATGTAATTCAATAGGTACTCTAAACCGAGTAACCCAATTCTTCACAAAAACCTCAGCAATGGTTTTGGCATCTTGGTTTGGTAGACCGTACACTTCTGGCCGCTCACTGAAGTAGTCCACAACACCGAGCACTTATTTATAGCCGGAATCACTTGTTGGAAACGAGCCTGCAACATCCATGGCCACTCGCTCAAATGGTGAACCTGTAATCTGCCACGATTTATCTACTCTGGACCTTTCGCTGCCATACACTCCGCGCAATTTCGAATCCATTCGACTACTGATTCTCTGCAACTTACCCAGCAAAATCGCTGTTTAATCTTCTCCAGCGTTTTAGTGATACTCAGATGACCTCTACTTGGCCCATTGTGGAATTCTTCTAACACAGGTGCAATTCTGGATTAGGAACTATAATGGTTTCCATCATCACTTTCTGATACGCGATGCATAACTCCATCAATTATTTTAAGATTAGTTCACTGTACCTTATACGACTTAGCTACAGGACTTTCTTTCGCCGTTTCATATTTAGATAGTCTCTCAACAGCCTCTTTCGCATCCATGATCTTTCCCAGGTCAGCATCATTCAATTGACTTCTTCTTACTGCACTTGGTTCCCACTCATTATCGGGTTGCAACTGCATTAGTTTTATATCAACTATCCCTTCAGATGTCTCGACATTAAAACAATGCTCTATAGCACAAGATCGTCGAGATAGAGCATCAGTATTTCCATGGTGTTCCTCTTTTTGAAGCTCGATCTCAAAGTCGTACAATAATTTTGCAGTCTTCCGATCCACCGTGCGATTTGTCCTTCAGGATGCTTGAACTGGAGTAACCATCGCAATGCTGCATGGTCGGTTCTTAACTGGAATCGTGGAAATGTTTTACGCACTCAACCACAGCTAACAGTTCTCGTCTGGTGACACAGGAATTCATCTTTGGCTTTCCGAGAACTCTGCTACAGGGGTGATTGATGATTTGTGACAGCACTCCACTTGTTCCGTATGCGCTAGAATCTGTATCCACAACGAACTTTTCATCCCCAACCGGATACGCTAACATAGGCGCAGTACAAAGTAGCTCTGTTCAATTGTTGGAACGTTTTATACCTGTTCTTAATGTTTCGAACTTCGTGCACACTTCTTTATGTCCAAGATACATAACTTCTGTTATGTACAAGGCACATTTCTTCGGATTCAATCGTAGTCCAGCGGAAGGACTTCTTCCAAATTTTTCAGACAGTCGTTAAAATTGTTACCTATGATGATGATATCATGCAGATAGACCAAACATGGTTTTCAGTGGTGTTCCCTCAGCATATGCTCCATCAGGCGCTCAATCCGGAAGGCTTCACAGAAAATTGCCATAAATTCTCGCAATGCTTTTTTTTCACCTGCCAGTAACCACTTTTTAAATCAAGCTTGGAAAACCGTTTTGCGCCTCATAAAGTATCGAGAGTGTCATTTATTCGTGGTAATGGGTAACTTCATATAGCTTTCTATAATCCACACAAAATCGGGTTCTTCCACCTTTTTTCTTAACCAACATAACTGATGAGTTCCAATAACTCCACTTTGCTACACATCCTGAATTATCTGATTGACTTCTTCGCGCTTGGATAGTGGAACTTTACGTGGAACTTGGCGAATTCGCTTTGCATCTCCTGTATTTATTGGATGTTTCTCGATGGCAGAGTTTCCAAAATCGCCGTTGAATAAGTAGCCGTATTTCTCTAGCAGTCTCTCAGCTTTCGTCCTCTCTAGCCCTCTTATTTTCGGTAACCTAGTTGTTATGAAATCGGAGGTTTTTCTTGGTGATCCCTCGAGTTCTTTCCTTTCCTGTTGCGGTCCATAGCAGTGCACTTTGGTTTCTACGGCCTGACATTTCTCAATTACAGCTCCTTTATGCAAAATAACTGGTAACTTAAACTTATTTAGGTCCCTTAATGGAACCCTCCTGTCTTTTTCTATCTTCACTAGTGTACTTCCCACGATTATGTTTGACGTCTTCTTAGCAGCTTCTATGATCCATACTTCGCCTGTCCCGTAGCCTTCCACATTAGCCCATATGACAGCTTCAGATTTTGGTGGAATCTGTTGACGGTGCCTTAGGGTTACGTTTCTAGACTGTATACTTGGCTCATACCCAATGCTCTGCGGTATCTCCATATTCTGAATCGACAGAACCCTTTTACCCAAATCCAAGATAAAGCCGTGCGGCTACAGGAAATATTGGCCACTTAATACTTTTTCCGTAATTTCAACAAGTAAAAATGTGTGAGCTACCGACAAAACTCCAATAATGACTTCGCAAACTACCTTTCGGGAAATCGTAGCACTCTTTCCTGTAGCTGTCTGGAGCTTGTAGCCAACCAGGGGTTCCATATTACCCTTTACCAAATCTGACGGAATGATCGAGTTCGTTGCACCGGTTACAGTACACCGTATCGTCAAGTTGTTGCTTTCCGTCAAATTTCCGAGACAGAAACTGCGGGGAATTCACTTGTGGGAGCCAGCTCTCGCCCTCTAGAGCAGGTTCGTTTCAGTTTAACGGCTCCTGTGCATGGGGACTGCTATTGCCAGTTTCAGCGCTTCGTTTTCTTCCTCCTGGATTCGTCTTGGGTTGGCTGCGAGCCATATGTTTAACCTTACCGCAGTTGTAACACTTTAAATCCGAGCTTCTTCGAGTTAACTGAGGAAAGGACTCCCTTATTGCATTCCTCATAGTTTCCCCATCGAAGTGGGCTCTTCAACATCAACCCTATGGACTCTGTGGACTAGCTTGGTCAAGAGAGCTGCAGTTTTTTGTGTCAGCGCAAATGATACTGTTTCTGCAAACCTCCCCTTCGGTGTTGAGTATGCTGCCCGTTTTGTGTCCGGATCTCGTATGCCTTTTATGAATGCCTGGAATTTCATCTTCTCAACGATCCGCTGTTTATTTCCCATATGCCAAATGTGCCAACCGCTCAATCTCTGTCGCGTATTCCTGCAAGCTCTCATTTGTCTTCTGATAGCGGTTCATCAGTTCGATCTGGAATATTTACTGCCTGTGGTCACTACCGTAACGTCTCCTTATTACTGCCCTCAGACATTCACAGACAACCAATGCAACATATTTGTTTGCAGTACTCCAGGGATTTGTTGTTGCTGCTGTTTCGAACTGAAGCTTAAATATCTGGAATGGTGCATTGCCGTCGAATGATGGTGATTTTACTTCCGGGCCACTGGATAAAGTTTTCAAACGATGTAGTTGTAGTTCACAGAGGCGAGCCTTCGCCGTATCTACCTCCGCCTCAATCGTTTCCAGTTGCGACGTCAAATGTGCCTTCTCTGATTCCAATTTGAATTTGGATATACGCGTATCCTGTTTCGCCAGCGGCTTATCCATCTTGGGCGAAAATTCCCCTGACATTTATGACATCTGTACTGAGATTTGTGAAATTTGCGATTGCGTTTGTGCTGGCATTTGCTATAATGCAGTCATGCAGCCACTCCCATGTCTATACTTGGTGAAGGTCCTGTAGGTTCTGCCTTCTCCTCCATTTGTGTCGATTACTCCTCAGCTTCTGTCTGTAACACATCCCCGTCTACATCGACGCCCTTTGCCTCTATAGCCTCGCCCAAGCATACTTGTAACTCTGACGCGTTCCCAGTAGTTAAAAAGGCACGCTCGTTTCAATTCTTTCTTAAGCTGCTGAACCTTGAATTCGCTCAACTTTAACATTTTCAGGATCCTGCTCTTGGGACTTTATTCAACAATCCCACTTCTCATACCAATTGTTAGGAATTTTCTTCCGTTAAAATCCAATTAAATCTGTTGCAATAATTTCCTGAGTTCGATCATTGGATTGTCGGACAAAAAACACAAATTAATGGCAACGCACTTGCTTTACTTTATTTCCAACACTTTTCTTCTAAATGTACACGCTCAGCTTAAGACTGAATCAGTCCATTATTCGCTTATAAATTCACTTTCCAACTGAATACCCCATACGCTTGCACCTCGGCTTATAAACATGAGTTTAATAACTAATGTAATTTCTAGATCTTCTGGCGAGCTCTGTTGTAGCAGCAGCTTACTAGTCACCTATCGTCTTCGTCTAACTCATATAGCGGTAGACCCAGAAAGCGCGCACTGTCTCGTTATCTGCTGTCGCTATCACGGCTAACAAATGTACAGGGTTGGCCATATTAAACTGACCCATTGAGTAACCCTATAACTTTTTACTGTAATTTGAAATCTAAGGTTTACGTCAACAAGCCAAAGACACTAGGCGCACTTAAGGTTAATATCCGACGGGAAATAGCCGCCATATCGGCCGAGACGCTGGCCAAAACTATGGAAAACGCCGAAAAACGGGCACATTACGCTATACGAGCTAAGGGCGACCACTTGCGCGATATCATATTCAAAAAGTGATGTAAACGAATCTCCTTGAACTAAATTAAATGTTTTTCACAATGAAACACAAAAAAATGTTTCTTTTTCCATATTTTTTTAATAATCACATGGGTCAGTTTAATATGGCCAACCCTGTATATATCCAAATACGTGCTAAGGGCGACCACTTGCGCGATATCATATTCAAAAAGTGATGTAAACGAATCTCCTTGAACTAAATTAAATGTTTTTCACAATGAAACACAAAAAAATGTTTCTTTTTCCATATTTTTTTAATAATCACATGGGTCAGTTTAATATGGCCAACCCTGTATTTGGTTTAGCCTCTCGCTCGCTATTGTTGCCAGTCGGTTCGCGAAACTTCCTGATTGTAACAATATTTTATATATTGGTATGGGAATAAGTTTTCGTCCTAGCCAAAGTTACGAGTTATTTAAACAATTAAATACAGGGTCTGGCATTCGAAGTGTAACTAACTTCACGGGCATCAGCTGTCTGTTAGTTGGCTAAATTACAGTCCAGAGTATTGTTTACAAGCGCGCGGAAGCATTTTGCTAAGAGTAAACGCGAAAAAAGAAAATCTCTAGCGATTGTTCGTGAGACCTTAAAATAAATAAAGTTTTGGGTTATCGCACCATTACTCGTTACAATTATACTGGTAGCATCGCGAAACGTCATGGAGGTGGTCATTAAAATATTGCGGTTGTCATGATATGGCGAAAGAACTGAAAATATCTGACATACTGAAAAAATGATCTCAAAGTCAAGCCTTAAGATCCAAAAGACGCATGATCTCACACAAAAGCAGGAACACGTCAGACAAGAGAGAGCGAAGGAGTTGCTTCGCTTGGCCGAAAGCAGTCAATTTCCGAACATGGTATAAACTCCCAAAACGAAAAGGGTTTATTTGATCGACCGTTTGTACCAGAATTTGAGTCATCGATTGGCCTTCAGTAGGCAGCACCCGCCTCAAGTAATGGTTTGGGCTGCTGTAACCGCGGGTAGGCGCTCTCCACCAGTTTTCATCGAGTCTGGCGTCAAGGTAAATGCGAAATATTATCGGGAAAGTATTCTGGAGGTTGCTCTGAAGCCGTGGGCAGACAAACATGCGGATTCCTCTTGCGAAAAATTCGAGTTCTTTTGACTTGATCCATTCTTCGAGCCAGTTTGCGATGCTCTCGTAAGAAATGAACCGCTCTCCAATAAGGGCTGACTGCATTGATCAGAACAGATGGACGGAGCATGATTTCCCAATTCAGTCCCTCTAAATTCTGGACCGATTTAACAACGTGTGGCCTGGCGTTGTCCTGCAACAAAATCAGTTTGTCATGTCTACCGTCCCACTCCGGCAGCTTTTCTTTTAGAGCTCGATTCAAACGCATTAGCTGCAGTCGGTAACGATCGCCACTGACGGTTTCAGATGGTTTAAGAAGTTCTTAATAGATGACACTCTTCTGATCCCACCAGATGCACAACACAACCTTTGGAGAATGCATATTTTTTTCGCTGCCGATGGGCCCAGATCACCTGGCAGGCTCCAACATTTTCGACGCTTAGGATTATCATAATAGAACCATTTTTCATCGCCAGTGACGATACGATGCAGAAAACCTATTCATTTCTGCCGTTCAAGAAGCATCTCACTCGTCTCCAAACGTCTCTCGATATCCCTTTCCTTCAACTGATGTGGCACCCAGTTACCTGCTTTCTGGACCATTCTCATAGTGTGCAAACGTTTTCCGATGGTTCATCTGTCAACATCCAACTCTTTCGACATATGAATAAGGGTTTAACATGCGTCGTCACCCAATAATTGTTGTAGTTGAGTATCTTCGAATTTTTTCGGGGCCCTTTCGCGATCTTTATCACTCAAGTCAAAATGACCACTTTGGAAATGTCGAAAACACTCACACAAGTTTTATTTGATGGAGCGTGATTACCATAAATAATTATCAATATAAGACACGTTTCAGCTGCACTTTTCCTTAAAAGGTAATAATGAAGCATGACTTCCTGCAAAGGTTTATTTTTGACGTCAGATACAAAGGGATCTTTACGCTTCAAACGAATGTCAACTACTGCGATCGAGACCTGACATATACACCTTTAAATCACCCGTATATTACTAGAGCGAACATAAAAATAGTATCAGCCCCGACACGTCTTTTCCGAGGGCGGAAACGTATTCCCATACCAATAAATATTTATGTCGTATGAAAGTAGATAATTGTATACCTACCATACATTACCATTAAACTTTCTATGCTCCAACTAGGAGATAGATAAACTTGTATAATAAGAGAGCAAAGATCATGTACATACATATTTGACTTTATCTATAAAGGTTAACAAAATATATGCCCTTTATTTATGTATTATTTACTTAATGCCGTCACCCAGTCTATATTCCAAATATTGTACTTCCAAAAACAAAATATCTTCATAGGCGCAGAACCAGCATTCTAAAATGTTCTTTAATACAACAAAAACTATTTCATTCGTAAATACAAGCGCATATTTTTCAAAACGAGCCCACCCCATCTTCCTTCACGCGCCTGAGCTGTCCATAAGCCTATTTTTCTTCAGGAAGACAAAAATATTTGGTGAACAATCAATTTTTGTCGTGGCAAGTGCCGGCATCTTCGTATATTCGTATGTATATATATCCATATGTAAGTAAATACGTCTTCTTGCTTACAGCGATGCAGCGTACAGTGTCTTCTTCGCGGCCACAAATAAAATATTATTATAAATAATAATAATGTATACAAGCAAAGCCATCATTAGTCGACTTTATTACTCGGCACAATGATTTGCGTATCTTTATGTATTGAGTAAGTAATATTAAAATATTATGATATTACCACGGAGTCGAACCAACACGCATTGTAATTCGAATTAAATACGATCCAATACGAAAACATTACTTGGTTCATCGAACTTTTTCAACGGCCCAGAAGCAGTGCTTTCGCAGAAGCACTAGGACGAAAAAGTTTAATAGTTGAATCCCATGTTCTCTACACTCACCAGTAAACCAGCTAGTTGTACATAAAACATATTTATTAATTATATATATGTATGTATACAATTGGCGCGCACACTTTTTTTGGGTGTTTGGCCGAGCTCCTTCTCCTATTTGTGGTTTGCGTCTTGTTGTTGTTCCACAAATGAAAGGACCTACAGTTTCAAGCCGACTCCGAACGGTAGATATTTTTATGAGGAGATTTATCATGGCAGAAATACACTCGGCGGTTTGCATTTGCCTGCCGAGGGGCGACCGCTATTAGAAAAATGTTTTTCTTAATTTTGGTGTTTCACCGAGACTCGAACCTACGTTCTCTCTGTGAATTCCGAATGGTAGTCACGCACCAACCCATTCGGCTACGGCGGCCGCCAGATTTATGAATTATCAGTCTCTTAATTCTAAGTTCCTCTGGTTCAGATATTGTAAAGAAATGTATTGATTTAAATAATAAAATAAAATAATAAAATTGAAATATATTAATTTATTTTATTTATCGTTTCAAGCTAGACATCCAGCTTGTAAAACGATTGTTTTCTTTCTTGTCTCTTACATACTACGTACAAGCGTTTTTATAGTAATTTTTGTCAATGCAAGCCAATAACAATTTTTCGGAGTTTACTTATGTAATATGATTCTAGCATTCACGCGCCGCACATAAAATAATTACGTTAGCTATGTTTGCGTTTAATTTCAAGTGTAATGAACCTTTTAAGAAATATGATACTCTATTTAAACGGCACAGCAAAGTGAATGCATAAGTGGACAATAAAATAAAAACCAAAACAAAATGTTTATGAATATTAATGTTAAGGCATATCCGACTTATAATCATACTACACCTCCCTTCTTCGGAAGAATGCTCATACAACTTTTTTTTGTATGAACATTCTTTTACATTGAATTGTTAAAATAAAAATATGTACATAAGAGTAATCTTAATTTTATATATATGTATATATTGTATTAATTTTCTAAGTTTAGACGCGTCTTTAAAACTACTTATTGTTGATAAATCTTAAGCCTATTTTTGTGAACTATTTGTTCTTTTAAAGATAACTTATCGACTATAGTAACATTATTTTTACTATCTATTGCTTTAATGGTATAAGGCCCACAATATTGGGGTTCCAGTTTATGGGCCACTTCATTCCTAAGTAAAACTAAATTGCCTATGCTAAAATTGTGATCTAAACTATTTTTATCATAAAATGTTTTTTGCTTAATTTTAGCTATGTCTATCATATTGCGAGCTCTTTTATGTGCTACTTCTAGCCTAAATCTTACTTCTCTAGCGTAGTTATCTATGTTATATAATGGAGTAATCTGGTCTACATTTTTGAACTGCTGAAACATGTTTGGTGTTTTTCCAAAAACTAATTTATACGGACAATAGTCATGTACTGTAGAAGGAGTGGTGTTAAAACAGTATGTGAGGTATTGTAGCCACTCATCCCAGTCGTTTTTGTCAATCGATATGTAAGATCTTACGTATTGATTGAAATTGTTATGTGATCTTTCTATTACTCCTAGTGTTTGGTGGTGCTAAGCAGTTGAATTAATTTTCTCTATTTTTAGCAATTCACATAGCTCTGTTAGTATTGAATTTTTGTATTCTGTACCCATGTCCGAAATGAACGTCTTCATTGGACCGTAGGTAAGAATAAACTTTTCAAATATTGCTTTCGCCACTGTCTTGGCGTTTTTGTCTTGGATGGGTATCGTGACTAAATATTTTGTCATGTCGCATATTATTGTGACTGCATAAGTATTGCCATCAATTGTTGTAGGTAGTGGGCCTATTGTGTCTACAATAACTGTATCAAATGTACCTGTAGGTGTTGGTGTTATAGTCATGGGGCTTTTTAAATGCTTTGTTATTTTGGTTTTTTGGCATTTTTCGCAAGTTTTTACGTACTTAGCAACATCTTTTGACATTTTATTCCAGAAGTAATGTCTTTTAATTTTCATAAGTGTTCTGAAAATTCCGCAATGACCGCCTTCTATAGGGTCGTCGTGGTATCTTTTTAGAATGTCCATTACAGTTTAAGCATCATTAATGTGGGTCACCTCATTCAGTAGCGCTACTTTTACTTTATTTAATATCATATTGCCCTTATTTTTAAAATCATTAATCGAAACAAATTCGAAAATTTTCTCGCTAGGTGCCACTTGTAAATTATTAATGCCATATTTGTCGGCCACTTCGTCGAGCCTAGAGAAGAATTGTCCTAAGTCAATTTTCCCATTAACAAATAAGTCATCAATTTTTATATATGCCATTATAGTTTTTCCTCGTTTGACTTAACATCGCGTGGGTGTAATCTTTAATTTATTGTATTTCCTGACGTCAGTGTTATTAATTGGGACATATATTTTGGGCTTATCATATGTTTTAATGTGCTGTTGTGTAGTTGGACTGCTGTTATTTTTCGACATTGATGTAGTCACTATTTTGTATAAATTTTGATTCTTTTCATTTATTTCTTTTAAGTCATTGATTGTAATGCGAGACAAAGCGTCCGCGACGTAATTATCTTTTCCTCTAAGATATTCTACTACGAAATCATACTCTTCTAAATCAAGTCTCATTCGTGTTAGTTTTGAACTTGGATTCTTCATTGAGAACAGGTAAGACAGGGGTCTGTGATCGGTTCTAACTAAAAACTTTGTACCATAGATATAAGGTCTGAAATGAGTTATTGCCCAGTGAATGGCAGCTAACTCTTGTTCAATTGTCGACTTGTTGCTTTCTCCTTTTGTGAAACTTTTGGAGGCATATGCTACTGGTAAATGTTTTCCTTCATATTCCTGAGTAAGTACTGCACCGCACGCGTATTTGCTTGCGTCTGTTGTTAAGCAAAATGGTTTCTTAAAGTCGGGATATTGTAACAATGTAGGACTCATTAATGCTCTTTTGAGGTACACAAATGCATCATTGCATTCTTTTGTCCATTCGAAAGCAACTCCCTTTTTTGATAACCTTGTTAGGTGTCTTGAATATTCAGCGAAGTTTTTAATAAACCTTCGGTAGTAGTTGCAAAAGGTGACGAACCTTTTTGTACTATCTCCGTCTGTGGGTGTAGGATAATTTTTTATTACCGAGTACTTATTGTCGTCTGGAAGTATCCCCTTGTTTGTACATTTATGCCCGAGGTAGGTTACTTCATGCATAAAAAATGAACATTTTTCAGGGTGTAATTTTAGATTATGTGTTCTACATAAATCGAAAACATTTTTCAAGTTTGAAAGCATATGTTTTTCAGAGCAACCAAGAACTACTAAGTCATCCATATATAAGAAAGCTTGCTCTGGTTTTAAACCACTGAAAGCAATTGTCATCATTCTTTGGAATGAATTAGGTGCTACCTTTAAGCCATATGGTAGTCTAGTAAATCTGTATGAACCGTTGTTGGTTGAAAAAGATGTGAAATTTCTTGAATTTTTATCAAGTTCTATTTGATGAAATCCAGTCATTAAATCGAGACATGAAAAATACTTTGCCCTTCCGAGTTGGTCTAAAATGTCATCTATTCTCGGTAACGGGAATTTATCTGCAATTAATTTTTTGTTGATTTGTCTGTAATCGATTACTAATCTCCATCTTTTTTCAACTGAGTTCTGTAGAGACTTTTTTGGTACCAATAGTATTGGACTATTGTATTCTGAAAATGATGGTTCGACTATTTTGTTTTCTATAAGTTTGTTTACTTGTCTCTCAATTTCATCCTTATGTGTGTGGGGTATACGGTAGTTCTTTATGTATACCGGCTGTTTGTCTTTAACCATTAACTTTTGCTTATAAAAATTATTTGTTGTTATTGTTTCTGTTTCTAACCCAAATATGTCACTGTATTCGGAACATAGGTTTGTCAATTGTTTTTCATATGTTTTAGGAAAATTTTTTCTCAATTTGTTGAGAATATCCGTTTTTCTTTGTGCATTTCGTGTGTCATTGTTTATTATGTCGTAATCAGAAACATTTTCAGTTAAAATATTGCTTTGCTTTAAAGATACTGTATTATAATTTGTATTTAAAATGCGGATATAGGCGTTGTCAGGTTTTACCAAGGTATTGGCTAGAAATATTCCAGGGTGTGCTTCTTGATTTGGAATCAGTGCTTCATCCAAGGTATTAGGTAAGTTTATTTTTCGTATAACTTCTGACCTTGCGGGAATGATTATTTCGTCGTTACAAGTTGTTGTTATTGGTATTTCTATAATTTGTGTTAAATTATCTGGTCTCAGAATTAGAGCATCGTAATTTTGAGTAAAGTCTAATACACAATTGAAATTTTTCATGAAATCCATGCCTATTATACCATCACATGGAATTGGAAAGTTATCTGGGATTACGTGAAATTTATGTGGAATTAAAAATTTCGTAAATTTTAAATCAAAAAATATTGTACCAATAGAACTGATTTTGCCTTGCCCTATACCGCTTAATGCTGTAATGTGTTTTGTGTTTATTTTTTGAAAAGTGGATTTATTGAATTTTAAGAGTGATATATCTGCGCCAGTATCTACAAGTAGTGTAATGTTTGTATTTAAATCTGCTATTTTAAGTTGTACAAAAATGCTAAAGTTAAGGTTAAGCGTATGTATCTTAGAGGAATAGATTAGTTTTCCGAGTTGTTTTCGTCCGATTGGGCAACTCGTACATTGTGTGTCATGTTCCGGTTGAAATTTGGTCTGCCTTGTCGGTGACGATTTCTATTTTGATTATTATTTCCTAAATTGTCAAAATTTGAACGATTTTGATTTCTAGGGAAGTTGTTTCTTCTTTGAAACCTTCCATTTCTTGCAAATCGTCCATTGAATGGTCGTAGTCCAAAATGTAGTATTGTGTTTTGTTGTCCTGTAGCTTCAGTACAGCTACCAATGAATTTGCTTATCGCATCGTTCATATTTGTAAAATGGCCAGCTTCCATTATTAATTTGACTTTTTCAATGTTGCAGTTTTTGGTCAATGCTTTTACTGCAGTTTGTGTCGAGTATTTGCTTGCGAGTTCTGCCGACAACCCATCTGTGATATAGGCATTTTCTAATATAAGTTTTTTGTAAGAGCTTCTATCTCATTACAATAACTATTAGCTGGTTTGTTGTTCTGTCTGATACTCATTATTTTTGCAGCTAATACTTCTACCGATTCTCCTTTAACTGACTTGTTAAGTTTTGTGATTATTTCAGAGATTGTTGTTTCTGTGTCTATGAGATTTCTGGCATTCCCTTTTAATTTTGTTTTTATGAGTGAAACATCAACAGTTTCGTGCTCACCCATGATCACTTCAACTAATTCTAAGGAATCTAAGAATGACCGTAGATTTTCTGGTTTACCATCGAATTCAGTCATTAGCTTTGCAGCCGTGCTGAGAAACTCCACAACTGTTTGTGTCATTTCGCCTTCTTCTTCTGACTCTATTTTTGAATTAGTAATTGGACAATCTGTTTTTGAGGAAACTGCTTCAAGCTTTGTTAATAGATTAGCTGGTGGGTTTTCAATAATATTTATTGAAATTTTCTCATTAATCGAATGAGATACTTCCTGTTGGATGTTGTATTTGGCTAATACTTTTACTAATTGATCTCGTAGTTGCCAAAATATGTCAAGAGCTTCTTTTTGATGATCCGAAATTTATATAAGTTAAATTTCTAATTGATTCTAATGCTAATACTAAATTTTCTAAATGTTTTTTAACTGTTTCCTGTTTTATTTGTATATTTTTATTGATACATTTAAACGAATTTTTGAAATTTTCCTTTTCTATCAGTAAAGTTTTATGAATTTCGGACCATTTGTTCATATTTTGTCTAACTCATTAGATCTACTCATATACTTTTTCTTTAGTTTTTTATTATGCATAGCATATAATTTTAATGCTAATATCAATAAGTTTATGACTGTGATTATAATTAAGCAAATTTCTATTAAATTTAAGCCAGTTTTAACGACTACTTCGTTTACTACATTGGCATTGGGTTTATCAACTTTTGATAAGGTTTTTCCCATTTCTGAAAGACTATCTATTGGGGACCTTATACCGTAAATCAAATAATTTATGCAATGTAATAATTTATAATGTAAGGATATATATTTTGTTTTTTACATTGGATTTATGTATTTTTTTTTTTTTTTTTTTTCAAGTTAATTCATTCATTAAGTAAACACATTATATTTAACATATTATAACAATTCAAACATTTTCATAAAATGACCTTCTGAGTAAATTTTATTCATTTACAGTCAAATTTTTATAAGGCAAACATATAATCGACAGAAGCCAAAGTTGTTTAACTTTGCCATGTAAAGAAATAAATGAAAATTATTTTTGTCTCGAGCGGTTAACGCTTACAGACTCTAACTGTCTGCATTCAATCATGCACAGTGTTTTATGTATATTTACTTAATTTCTTTTCTCTGCTGGAGCAGGAATTCCAGTTGGGTTACGCGCTCCCAGATTGCGCTAGCTTTTTCCCAGGATGGTGGTGGCTGCTGGTTTACCTCCCTGATGAGTATGCTTATTTCCCTCTTTATTCTGGTGGTGTAGCCTCCTCTTCTTTTTGGCTTGCTCACCTTTGGGATGGAAACTTCTTTTGGTTTTTTGTTAAGGCCGTTCCGTCTCCTGTATTCCTCCAAGGAGATTGGTTGCGGCCCTTGGGCTGGGTTGTTCATCTATTTTTATTTTTTGGTTGTAATGGCTTAACCAGGTTCTTCCTTCCGCAGCTGACGGATCGTTTTGGCTGATCACGTCAGGACTTAATATTTGGTGCTTTTTAGGGCACTTGCAAATATATTGAAATTTTTGGTGCAGATATTGTCAGCACTCATGCAACATTTTGCACTTTGGTTGTGCAAGAAACTTGCATTTAATAGCTTAGCAAAATCAATGCTCAAGCTGGCAGGATCGCAATGTAAAGAAATGTATTGATTTAAAGAAAGTATTGTTTGTTATTTGAAATATATTTATTTATTTTATTTATCGTTTCAAGCTAGACATCCAGCTTGTAAAACGATTGTTTTCTTTCTTGTCTCTTACATACTACGTACAAGCGTTTTTATAGTAATTTTTGTCAATGCAAGCCAATAACAATTTTTCGGAGTTTACTTATGTAATATGATTCTAGCATTCACGCGCCGCACATAAAATAATTACGTTAGCTATGTTTGCGTTTAATTTCAAGTGTAATGAACCTTTTAAGAAATATGATACTCTATTTAAACGGCACAGCAAAGTGAATGCATAAGTGGACAATAAAATAAAAACCAAAACAAAATGTTTATGAATATTAATGTTAAGGCATATCCGACTTATAATCATACTACACCTCCCTTCTTCGGAAGAATGCTCATACAACTTTTTTTTGTATGAACATTCTTTTACATTGAATTGTTAAAATAAAAATATGTACATAAGAGTAATCTTAATTTTATATATATGTATATATTGTATTAATTTTCTAAGTTTAGACGCGTCTTTAAAACTACTTATTGTTGATAAATCTTAAGCCTATTTTTGTGAACTATTTGTTCTTTTAAAGATAACTTATCGACTATAGTAACATTATTTTTACTATCTATTGCTTTAATGGTATAAGGCCCACAATATTGGGGTTCCAGTTTATGGGCCACTTCATTCCTAAGTAAAACTAAATTGCCTATGCTAAAATTGTGATCTAAACTATTTTTATCATAAAATGTTTTTTGCTTAATTTTAGCTATGTCTATCATATTGCGAGCTCTTTTATGTGCTACTTCTAGCCTAAGTCTTACTTCTCTAGCGTAGTTATCTATGTTATATAATGGAGTAATCTGGTCTACATTTTTGAACTGCTGAAACATGTTTGGTGTTTTTCCAAAAACTAATTCATACGGACAATAGTCATGTACTGTAGAAGGAGTGGTGTTAAAACAGTATGTGAAGTATTGTAGCCACTCATCCCAGTCGTTTTTGTCAATCGATATGTAAGATCTTACGTATTGATTGAAAGTGTTATGTGATCTTTCTATTACTCCTAGTGTTTGGTGGTGCTAAGCAGTTGAATTAATTTTCTCTATTTTTAGCAATTCACATAGCTCTGTTAGTATTGAATTTTTGTATTCTGTACCCATGTCCGAAATGAACGTCTTCATTGGACCGTAGGTAAGAATAAACTTTTCAAATATTGCTTTCGCCACTGTCTTGGCGTTTTTGTCTTGGATGGGTATCGTGACTAAATATTTTGTCATGTCGCATATTATTGTGACTGCATAAGTATTGCCATCAATTGTTGTAGGTAGTGGGCCTATTGTGTCTACAATAACTGTATCAAATGTACCTGTAGGTGTTGGTGTTATAGTCATGGGGCTTTTTAAATGCTTTGTTATTTTGGTTTTTTGGCATTTTTCGCAAGTTTTTACGTACTTAGCAACATCTTTTGACATTTTATTCCAGAAGTAATGTCTTTTAATTTTCATAAGTGTTCTGAAAATTCCGCAATGACCGCCTTCTATAGGGTCATCGTGGTATCTTTTTAGAATGTCCATTACAGTTTAAGCATCATTAATGTGGGTCACCTCATTCAGTAGCGCTACTTTTACTTTATTTAATATCATATTGCCCTTATTTTTAAAATCATTAATCGAGACAAATTCGAAAATTTTCTCGCTAGGTGCCACTTGTAAATTATTAATGCCATATTTGTCGGCCACTTCGTCGAGCCTAGAGAAGAATTGTCCTAAGTCAATTTTCCCATTAACAAATAAGTCATCAATTTTTATATATGCCATTATAGTTTTTCCTCGTTTGACTTAACATCGCGTGGGTGTAATCTTTAATTTATTGTATTTCCTGACGTCAGTGTTATTAATTGGGACATATATTTTGGGCTTATCATATGTTTTAATGTGCTGTTGTGTAGTTGGACTGCTGTTATTTTTCGACATTGATGTAGTCACTATTTTGTATAAATTTTGATTCTTTTCATTTATTTCTTTTAAGTCATTGATTGTAATGCGAGACAAAGCGTCCGCGACGTAATTATCTTTTCCTCTAAGATATTCTACTACGAAATCATACTCTTCTAAACCAAGTCTCATTCGTGTTAGTTTTGAACTTGGATTCTTCATTGAGAACAGGTAAGACAGGGGTCTGTGATCGGTTCTAACTAAAAACTTTGTACCATAGATATAAGGTCTGAAATGAGTTATTGCCCAGTGAATGGCAGCTAACTCTTGTTCAATTGTCGACTTGTTGCTTTCTCCTTTTGTGAAACTTTTGGAGGCATATGCTACTGGTAAATGTTTTCCTTCATATTCCTGAGTAAGTACTGCACCGCACGCGTATTTGCTTGCGTCTGTTGTTAAGCAAAATGGTTTCTTAAAGTCGGGATATTGTAACAATGTAGGACTCATTAATGCTCTTTTGAGGTACACAAATGCATCATTGCATTCTTTTGTCCATTCGAAAGCAACTCCCTTTTTTGATAACCTTGTTAGTTGTCTTGAATATTCAGCGAAGTTTTTAATAAACCTTCGGTAGTAGTTGCAAAAGGTGACGAACCTTTTTGCACTATCTCCGTCTGTGGGTGTAGGATAATTTTTTATTACCGAGTACTTATTGTCGTCTGGAAGTATCCCCTTGTTTGTACATTTATGCCCGAGGTAGGTTACTTCATGCATAAAAAATGAACATTTTTCAGGGTGTAATTTTAGATTATGTGTTCTACATAAATCGAAAACATTTTTCAAGTTTGAAAGCATATGTTTTTCAGAGCAACCAAGAACTACTAAGTCATCCATATATAAGAAAGCTTGCTCTGGTTTTAAACCACTGAAAGCAATTGTCATCATTCTTTGGAATGAATTAGGTGCTACCTTTAAGCCATATGGTAGTCTAGTAAATCTGTATGAACCGTTGTTGGTTGAAAAAGATGTGAAATTTCTTGAATTTTTATCAAGTTCTATTTGATGAAATCCAGTCATTAAATCGAGACATGAAAAATACTTTGCCCTTCCGAGTTGGTCTAAAATGTCATCTATTCTCGGTAACGGGAATTTATCTGCAATTAATTTTTTGTTGATTTGTCTGTAATCGATTACTAATCTCCATCTTTTTTCAACTGAGTTCTGTAGAGACTTTTTTGGTACCAATAGTATTGGACTATTGTATTCTGAAAATGATGGTTCGACTATTTTGTCTTCTATAAGTTTGTTTACTTGTCTCTCAATTTCATCCTTATGTGTGTGGGGTATACGGTAGTTCTTTATGTATACCGGCTGTTTGTCTTTAACCATTAACTTTTGCTTATAAAAATTATTTGTTGTTATTGTTTCTGTTTCTAACCCAAATATGTCACTGTATTCGGAACATAGGTTTGTCAATTGTTTTTCATATGTTTTAGGAAAATTTTTTCTCAATTTGTTGAGAATATCCGTTTTTCTTTGTGCATTTCCTGTGTCATTGTTTATTATGTCGTAATCAGAAACATTTTCAGTTAAAATATTGCTTTGCTTTAAAGATACTGTATTATAATTTGTATTTAAAATGCGGATATAGGCGTTGTCAGGTTTTACCAAGGTATTGGCTATAAATATTCCAGGGTGTGCTTCTTGATTTGGAATCAGTGCTTCATCCAAGGTATTAGGTAAGTTTATTTTTCGTATAACTTCTGACCTTGCGGGAATGATTATTTCGTCGTTACAAGTTGTTGTTATTGGTATTTCTATAATTTGTGTTAAATTATCTGGTCTCAGAATTAGAGCATCGTAATTTTGAGTAAAGTCTAATACACAATTGAAATTTTTCATGAAATCCATGCCTATTATACCATCACATGGAATTGGAAAGTTATCTGGGATTACGTGAAATTTATGTGGAATTAAAAATTTCGTAAATTTTAAATCAAAAAATATTGTACCAATAGAACTGATTTTGCCTTGCCCTATACCGCTTAATGCTGTAATGTGTTTTGTGTTTATTTTTTGAAAAGTGGATTTATTGAATTTTAAGAGTGATATATCTGCGCCAGTATCTACAAGTAGTGTAATGTTTGTATTTAAATCTGCTATTTTAAGTTGTACAAAAATGCTAAAGTTAAGGTTAAGCGTATGTATCTTAGAGGAATAGATTAGTTTTCCGAGTTGTTTTCGTCCGATTGGGCAACTCGTACATTGTGTGTCATGTTCCGGTTGAAATTTGGTCTGCCTTGTCGGTGACGATTTCTATTTTGATTATTATTTCCTAAATTGTCAAAATTTGAACGATTTTGATTTCTAGGGAAGTTGTTTCTTCTTTGAAACCTTCCATTTCTTGCAAATCGTCCATTGAATGGTCGTAGTCCAAAATGTAGTATTGTGTTTTGTTGTCCTGTAGCTTCAGTACAGCTACCAATGAATTTGCTTATCGCATCGTTCATATTTGTAAAATGGCCAGCTTCCATTATTAATTTGACTTTTTCAATGTTGCAGTTTTTGGTCAATGCTTTTACTGCAGTTTGTGTCGAGTATTTGCTTGCGAGTTCTGCCGACAACCCATCTGTGATATAGGCATTTTCTAAGTTTTTTGTAAGAGCTTCTATCTCATTACAATAACTATTAACTGGTTTGTTGTTCTGTCTGATACTCATTATTTTTGCAGCTAATACTTCTACCGATTCTCCTTTAACTGACTTGTTAAGTTTTGTGATTATTTCAGAGATTGTTGTTTCTGTGTCTATGAGATTTCTGGCATTCCCTTTTAATTTTGTTTTTATGAGTGAAACATCAACAGTTTCGTGCTCACCCATGATCACTTCAACTAATTCTAAGGAATCTAAGAATGACCGTAGATTTTCTGGTTTACCATCGAATTCAGTCACTAGCTTTGCAGCCGTGCTGAGAAACTCCACAACTGTTTGTGTCATTTCGCCTTCTTCTTCTGACTCTATTTTTGAATTAGTAATTGGACAATCTGTTTTTGAGGAAACTGCTTCAAGCTTTGTTAATAGATTAGCTGGTGGGTTTTCAATAATATTTATTGAAATTTTCTCATTAATCGAATGAGATACTTCTTGTTGGATGTTGTATTTGGCTAATACTTTTACTAATTGATCTCGTAGTTGCCAAAATATGTCAAGAGCTTCTTTTTGATGATCCTTTGTAAGTCGCTCGAAATTTATATAAGTTAAATTTCTAATTGATTCTAATGCTAATACTAAATTTTCTAAATGTTTTTTAACTGTTTCCTGTTTTATTTGTATATTTTTATTGATACATTTAAACGATTTTTTGAAATTTTCCTTTTCTATCAGTAAAGTTTTATGAATTTCGGACCATTTGTTCATATTTTGTCTAACTCATTAGATCTACTCATATACTTTTTCTTTAGTTTTTTATTATGCATAGCATATAATTTTAATGCTAATATCAATAAGTTTATGACTGTGATTATAATTAAGCAAATTTCTATTAAATTTAAGCCAGTTTTAACGACTACTTCGTTTACTACATTGGCATTGGGTTTATCAACTTTTGATAAGGTTTTTCCCATTTCTGAAAGACTATCTATTGGGGACCTTATACCGTAAGTCAAATAATTTATGCAATGTAATAATTTATAATGTAAGGATATATATTTTGTTTTTTACATTGGATTTATGTATTTTTTTTTTTTTTTCAAGTTAATTCATTCATTAAGAAACACATTATATTTAACATATTATAACAATTCAAACATTTTCATAAAATGACCTTCTGAGTAAATTTTATTCATTTACAGTCAAATTTTTATAAGGCAAACATATAATCGACAGAAGCCAAAGTTGTTTAACTTTGCCATGTAAAGAAATAAATGAAAATTATTTTTGTCTCGAGCGGTTAACGCTTACAGACTCTAACTGTCTGCATTCAATCATGCACAGTGTTTTATGTATATTTACTTAATTTCTTTTCTCTGCTGGAGCAGGAATTCCAGTTGGGTTACGCGCTCCCAGATTGCGCTAGCTTTTTCCCAGGATGGTGGTGGCTGCTGGTTTACCTCCCTGATGAGTATGCTTATTTCCCTCTTTATTCTGGTGGTGTAGCCTCCTCTTCTTTTTGGCTTGCTCACCTTTGGGATGGAAACTTCTTTTGGTTTTTTGTTAACGCCGTTCCGTCTCCTGTATTCCTCCAAGGAGATTGGTTGCGGCCCTTGAGCTGGGTTGTTCATCTATTTTTATTTTTTGGTTGTAATGGCTTAACCAGGTTCTTCCTTCCGCAGCTGACGGATCGTTTTGGCTGATCACGTCAGGACTTAATATTTGGTGCTTTTTAGGGCACTTGCAAATATATTGCAATTTTTGGTGCAGATATTGTCAGCACTCATGCAACATTTTGCACTTTGGTTGTGCAAGAAACTTGCATTTAATAGCTTAGCAAAATCAATGCTCAAGCTGGCAGGATCGCCATGTAAAGAAATGTATTGATTTAAAGAAAGTATTGTTTGTTATTTGAAATATATTTATTTATTTTATTTATCGTTTCAAGCTAGACATCCAGCTTGTAAAACGATTGTTTTCTTTCTTGTCTCTTACATACTACGTACAAGCGTTTTTATAGTAATTTTTGTCAATGCAAGCCAATAACAATTTTTCGGAGTTTACTTATGTAATATGATTCTAGCATTCACGCGCCGCACATAAAATAATTACGTTAGCTATGTTTGCGTTTAATTTCAAGTGTAATGAACCTTTTAAGAAATATGATACTCTATTTAAACGGCACAGCAAAGTGAATGCATAAGTGGACAATAAAATAAAAACCAAAACAAAATGTTTATGAATATTAATGTTAAGGCATATCCGACTTATAATCATACTACACCTCCCTTCTTCGGAAGAATGCTCATACAACTTTTTTTTGTATGAACATTCTTTTACATTGAATTGTTAAAATAAAAATATGTACATAAGAGTAATCTTAATTTTATATATATGTATATATTGTATTAATTTTCTAAGTTTAGACGCGTCTTTAAAACTACTTATTGTTGATAAATCTTAAGCCTATTTTTGTGAACTATTTGTTCTTTTAAAGATAACTTATCGACTATAGTAACATTATTTTTACTATCTATTGCTTTAATGGTATAAGGCCCACAATATTGGGGTTCCAGTTTATGGGCCACTTCATTCCTAAGTAAAACTAAATTGCCTATGCTAAAATTGTGATCTAAACTATTTTTATCATAAAATGTTTTTTGCTTAATTTTAGCTATGTCTATCATATTGCGAGCTCTTTTATGTGCTACTTCTAGCCTAAGTCTTACTTCTCTAGCGTAGTTATCTATGTTATATAATGGAGTAATCTGGTCTACATTTTTGAACTGCTGAAACATGTTTGGTGTTTTTCCAAAAACTAATTCATACGGACAATAGTCATGTACTGTAGAAGGAGTGGTGTTAAAACAGTATGTGAAGTATTGTAGCCACTCATCCCAGTCGTTTTTGTCAATCGATATGTAAGATCTTACGTATTGATTGAAAGTGTTATGTGATCTTTCTATTACTCCTAGTGTTTGGTGGTGCTAAGCAGTTGAATTAATTTTCTCTATTTTTAGCAATTCACATAGCTCTGTTAGTATTGAATTTTTGTATTCTGTACCCATGTCCGAAATGAACGTCTTCATTGGACCGTAGGTAAGAATAAACTTTTCAAATATTGCTTTCGCCACTGTCTTGGCGTTTTTGTCTTGGATGGGTATCGTGACTAAATATTTTGTCATGTCGCATATTATTGTGACTGCATAAGTATTGCCATCAATTGTTGTAGGTAGTGGGCCTATTGTGTCTACAATAACTGTATCAAATGTACCTGTAGGTGTTGGTGTTATAGTCATGGGGCTTTTTAAATGCTTTGTTATTTTGGTTTTTTGGCATTTTTCGCAAGTTTTTACGTACTTAGCAACATCTTTTGACATTTTATTCCAGAAGTAATGTCTTTTAATTTTCATAAGTGTTCTGAAAATTCCGCAATGACCGCCTTCTATAGGGTCATCGTGGTATCTTTTTAGAATGTCCATTACAGTTTAAGCATCATTAATGTGGGTCACCTCATTCAGTAGCGCTACTTTTACTTTATTTAATATCATATTGCCCTTATTTTTAAAATCATTAATCGAGACAAATTCGAAAATTTTCTCGCTAGGTGCCACTTGCAAATTATTAATGCCATATTTGTCGGCCACTTCGTCGAGCCTAGAGAAGAATTGTCCTAAGTCAATTTTCCCATTAACAAATAAGTCATCAATTTTTATATATGCCATTATAGTTTTTCCTCGTTTGACTTAACATCGCGTGGGTGTAATCTTTAATTTATTGTATTTCCTGACGTCAGTGTTATTAATTGGGACATATATTTTGGGCTTATCATATGTTTTAATGTGCTGTTGTGTAGTTGGACTGCTGTTATTTTTCGACATTGATGTAGTCACTATTTTGTATAAATTTTGATTCTTTTCATTTATTTCTTTTAAGTCATTGATTGTAATGCGAGACAAAGCGTCCGCGACGTAATTATCTTTTCCTCTAAGATATTCTACTACGAAATCATACTCTTCTAAATCAAGTCTCATTCGTGTTAGTTTTGAACTTGGATTCTTCATTGAGAACAGGTAAGACAGGGGTCTGTGATCGGTTCTAACTAAAAACTTTGTACCATAGATATAAGGTCTGAAATGAGTTATTGCCCAGTGAATGGCAGCTAACTCTTGTTCAATTGTCGACTTGTTGCTTTCTCCTTTTGTGAAACTTTTGGAGGCATATGCTACTGGTAAATGTTTTCCTTCATATTCCTGAGTAAGTACTGCACCGCACGCGTATTTGCTTGCGTCTGTTGTTAAGCAAAATGGTTTCTTAAAGTCGGGATATTGTAACAATGTAGGACTCATTAATGCTCTTTTGAGGTACACAAATGCATCATTGCATTCTTTTGTCCATTCGAAAGCAACTCCCTTTTTTGATAACCTTGTTAGTTGTCTTGAATATTCAGCGAAGTTTTTAATAAACCTTCGGTAGTAGTTGCAAAAGGTGACGAACCTTTTTGCACTATCTCCGTCTGTGGGTGTAGGATAATTTTTTATTACCGAGTACTTATTATCGTCTGGAAGTATCCCCTTGTTTGTACATTTATGCCCGAGGTAGGTTACTTCATGCATAAAAAATGAACATTTTTCAGGGTGTAATTTTAGATTATGTGTTCTACATAAATCGAAAACATTTTTCAAGTTTGAAAGCATATGTTTTTCAGAGCAACCAAGAACTACTAAGTCATCCATATATAAGAAAGCTTGCTCTGGTTTTAAACCACTGAAAGCAATTGTCATCATTCTTTGGAATGAATTAGGTGCTACCTTTAAGCCATATGGTAGTCTAGTAAATCTGTATGGACCGTTGTTGGTTGAAAAAGATGTGAAATTTCTTGAATTTTTATCAAGTTCTATTTGATGAAATCCAGTCATTAAATCGAGACATGAAAAATACTTTGCCCTTCCGAGTTGGTCTAAAATGTCATCTATTCTCGGTAACGGGAATTTATCTGCAATTAATTTTTTGTTGATTTGTCTGTAATCGATTACTAATCTCCATCTTTTTTCAACTGAGTTCTGTAGAGACTTTTTTGGTACCAATAGTATTGGACTATTGTATTCTGAAAATGATGGTTCGACTATTTTGTCTTCTATAAGTTTGTTTACTTGTCTCTCAATTTCATCCTTATGTGTGTGGGGTATACGGTAGTTCTTTATGTATACCGGCTGTTTGTCTTTAACCATTAACTTTTGCTTATAAAAATTATTTGTTGTTATTGTTTCTGTTTCTAACCCAAATATGTCACTGTATTCGGAACATAGGTTTGTCAATTGTTTTTCATATGTTTTAGGAAAATTTTTTCTCAATTTGTTGAGAATATCCGTTTTTCTTTGTGCATTTCGTGTGTCATTGTTTATTATGTCGTAATCAGAAACATTTTCAGTTAAAATATTGCTTTGCTTTAAAGATACTGTATTATAATTTGTATTTAAAATGCGGATATAGGCGTTGTCAGGTTTTACCAAGGTATTGGCTATAAATATTCCAGGGTGTGCTTCTTGATTTGGAATCAGTGCTTCATCCAAGGTATTAGGTAAGTTTATTTTTCGTATAACTTCTGACCTTGCGGGAATGATTATTTCGTCGTTACAAGTTGTTGTTATTGGTATTTCTATAATTTGTGTTAAATTATCTGGTCTCAGAATTAGAGCATCGTAATTTTGAGTAAAGTCTAATACACAATTGAAATTTTTCATGAAATCCATGCCTATTATACCATCACATGGAATTGGAAAGTTATCTGGGATTACGTGAAATTTATGTGGAATTAAAAATTTCGTAAATTTTAAATCAAAAAATATTGTACCAATAGAACTGATTTTGCCTTGCCCTATACCGCTTAATGCTGTAATGTGTTTTGTGTTTATTTTTTGAAAAGTGGATTTATTGAATTTTAAGAGTGATATATCTGCGCCAGTATCTACAAGTAGTGTAATGTTTGTATTTAAATCTGCTATTTTAAGTTGTACAAAAATGCTAAAGTTAAGGTTAAGCGTATGTATCTTAGAGGAATAGATTAGTTTTCCGAGTTGTTTTCGTCCGATTGGGCAACTCGTACATTGTGTGTCATGTTCCGGTTTAAATTTGGTCTGCCTTGTCGGTGACGATTTCTATTTTGATTATTATTTCCTAAATTGTCAAAATTTGAACGATTTTGATTTCTAGGGAAGTTGTTTCTTCTTTGAAACCTTCCATTTCTTGCAAATCGTCCATTGAATGGTCGTAGTCCAAAATGTAGTATTGTGTTTTGTTGTCCTGTAGCTTCAGTACAGCTACCAATGAATTTGCTTATCGCATCGTTCATATTTGTAAAATGGCCAGCTTCCATTATTAATTTGACTTTTTCAATGTTGCAGTTTTTGGTCAATGCTTTTACTGCAGTTTGTGTCGAGTATTTGCTTGCGAGTTCTGCCGACAACCCATCTGTGATATAGGCATTTTCTAAGTTTTTTGTAAGAGCTTCTATCTCATTACAATAACTATTAACTGGTTTGTTGTTCTGTCTGATACTCATTATTTTTGCAGCTAATACTTCTACCGATTCTCCTTTAACTGACTTGTTAAGTTTTGTGATTATTTCAGAGATTGTTGTTTCTGTGTCTATGAGATTTCTGGCATTCCCTTTTAATTTTGTTTTTATGAGTGAAACATCAACAGTTTCGTGCTCACCCATGATCACTTCAACTAATTCTAAGGAATCTAAGAATGACCGTAGATTTTCTGGTTTACCATCGAATTCAGTCACTAGCTTTGCAGCCGTGCTGAGAAACTCCACAACTGTTTGTGTCATTTCGCCTTCTTCTTCTGACTCTATTTTTGAATTAGTAATTGGACAATCTGTTTTTGAGGAAACTGCTTCAAGCTTTGTTAATAGATTAGCTGGTGGGTTTTCAATAATATTTATTGAAATTTTCTCATTAATCGAATGAGATACTTCCTGTTGGATGTTGTATTTGGCTAATACTTTTACTAATTGATCTCGTAGTTGCCAAAATATGTCAAGAGCTTCTTTTTGATGATCCTTTGTAAGTCGCTCGAAATTTATATAAGTTAAATTTCTAATTGATTCTAATGCTAATACTAAATTTTCTAAATGTTTTTTAACTGTTTCCTGTTTTATTTGTATATTTTTATTGATACATTTAAACGATTTTTTGAAATTTTCCTTTTCTATCAGTAAAGTTTTATGAATTTCGGACCATTTGTTCATATTTTGTCTAACTCATTAGATCTACTCATATACTTTTTCTTTAGTTTTTTATTATGCATAGCATATAATTTTAATGCTAATATCAATAAGTTTATGACTGTGATTATAATTAAGCAAATTTCTATTAAATTTAAGCCAGTTTTAACGACTACTTCGTTTACTACATTGGCATTGGGTTTATCAACTTTTGATAAGGTTTTTCCCATTTCTGAAAGACTATCTATTGGGGACCTTATACCGTAAATCAAATAATTTATGCAATGTAATAATTTATAATGTAAGGATATATATTTTGTTTTTTACATTGGATTTATGTATTTTTTTTTTTTTTTTCAAGTTAATTCATTCATTAAGTAAACACATTATATTTAACATATTATAACAATTCAAACATTTTCATAAAATGACCTTCTGAGTAAATTTTATTCATTTACAGTCAAATTTTTATAAGGCAAACATATAATCGACAGAAGCCAAAGTTGTTTAACTTTGCCATGTAAAGAAATAAATGAAAATAATTTTTGTCTCGAGCGGTTAACGCTTACAGACTCTAACTGTCTGCATTCAATCATGCACAGTGTTTTATGTATATTTACTTAATTTCTTTTCTCTGCTGGAGCAGGAATTCCAGTTGGGTTACGCGCTCCCAGATTGCGCTAGCTTTTTCCCAGGATGGTGGTGGCTGCTGGTTTACCTCCCTGATGAGTATGCTTATTTCCCTCTTTATTCTGGTGGTGTAGCCTCCTCTTCTTTTTGGCTTGCTCACCTTTGGGATGGAAACTTCTTTTGGTTTTTTGTTAAGGCCGTTCCGTCTCCTGTATTCCTCCAAGGAGATTGGTTGCGGCCCTTGAGCTGGGTTGTTCATTTATTTTTATTTTTTGGTTGTAATGGCTTAACCAGGTTCTTCCTTCCGCAGCTGACGGATCGTTTTGGCTGATCACGTCAGGACTTAATATTTGGTGCTTTTTAGGGCACTTGCAAATATATTGCAATTTTTGGTGCAGATATTGTCAGCACTCATGCAACATTTTGCACTTTGGTTGTGCAAGAAACTTGCATTTAATAGCTTAGCAAAATCAATGCTCAAGCTGGCAGGATCGCCATGTAAAGAAATGTATTGATTTAAAGAAAGTATTGTTTGTTATTTGAAATATATTTATTTATTTTATTTATCGTTTCAAGCTAGACATCCAGCTTGTAAAACGATTGTTTTCTTTCTTGTCTCTTACATACTACGTACAAGCGTTTTTATAGTAATTTTTGTCAATGCAAGCCAATAACAATTTTTCGGAGTTTACTTACGTAATATGATTCTAGCATTCACGCGCCGCACATAAAATAATTACGTTAGCTATGTTTGCGTTTAATTTCAAGTGTAATGAACCTTTTAAGAAATATGATACTCTATTTAAACGGCACAGCAAAGTGAATGCATAAGTGGACAATAAAATAAAAACCAAAACAAAATGTTTATGAATATTAATGTTAAGGCATATCCGACTTATAATCATACTACACCTCCCTTCTTCGGAAGAATGCTCATACAACTTTTTTTTGTATGAACATTCTTTTACATTGAATTGTTAAAATAAAAATATGTACATAAGAGTAATCTTAATTTTATATATATGTATATATTGTATTAATTTTCTAAGTTTAGACGCGTCTTTAAAACTACTTATTGTTGATAAATCTTAAGCCTATTTTTGTGAACTATTTGTTCTTTTAAAGATAACTTATCGACTATAGTAACATTATTTTTACTATCTATTGCTTTAATGGTATAAGGCCCACAATATTGGGGTTCCAGTTTATGGGCCACTTCATTCCTAAGTAAAACTAAATTGCCTATGCTAAAATTGTGATCTAAACTATTTTTATCATAAAATGTTTTTTGCTTAATTTTAGCTATGTCTATCATATTGCGAGCTCTTTTATGTGCTACTTCTAGCCTAAGTCTTACTTCTCTAGCGTAGTTATCTATGTTATATAATGGAGTAATCTGGTCTACATTTTTGAACTGCTGAAACATGTTTGGTGTTTTTCCAAAAACTAATTCATACGGACAATAGTCATGTACTGTAGAAGGAGTGGTGTTAAAACAGTATGTGAAGTATTGTAGCCACTCATCCCAGTCGTTTTTGTCAATCGATATGTAAGATCTTACGTATTGATTGAAAGTGTTATGTGATCTTTCTATTACTCCTAGTGTTTGGTGGTGCTAAGCAGTTGAATTAATTTTCTCTATTTTTAGCAATTCACATAGCTCTGTTAGTATTGAATTTTTGTATTCTGTACCCATGTCCGAAATGAACGTCTTCATTGGACCGTAGGTAAGAATAAACTTTTCAAATATTGCTTTCGCCACTGTCTTGGCGTTTTTGTCTTGGATGGGTATCGTGACTAAATATTTTGTCATGTCGCATATTATTGTGACTGCATAAGTATTGCCATCAATTGTTGTAGGTAGTGGGCCTATTGTGTCTACAATAACTGTATCAAATGTACCTGTAGGTGTTGGTGTTATAGTCATGGGGCTTTTTAAATGCTTTGTTATTTTGGTTTTTTGGCATTTTTCGCAAGTTTTTACGTACTTAGCAACATCTTTTGACATTTTATTCCAGAAGTAATGTCTTTTAATTTTCATAAGTGTTCTGAAAATTCCGCAATGACCGCTTTCTATAGGGTCATCGTGGTATCTTTTTAGAATGTCCATTACAGTTTAAGCATCATTAATGTGGGTCACCTCATTCAGTAGCGCTACTTTTACTTTATTTAATATCATATTGCCCTTATTTTTAAAATCATTAATCGAGACAAATTCGAAAATTTTCTCGCTAGGTGCCACTTGCAAATTATTAATGCCATATTTGTCGGCCACTTCGTCGAGCCTAGAGAAGAATTGTCCTAAGTCAATTTTCCCATTAACAAATAAGTCATCAATTTTTATATATGCCATTATAGTTTTTCCTCGTTTGACTTAACATCGCGTGGGTGTAATCTTTAATTTATTGTATTTCCTGACGTCAGTGTTATTAATTGGGACATATATTTTGGGCTTATCATATGTTTTAATGTGCTGTTGTGTAGTTGGACTGCTGTTATTTTTCGACATTGATGTAGTCACTATTTTGTATAAATTTTGATTCTTTTCATTTATTTCTTTTAAGTCATTGATTGTAATGCGAGACAAAGCGTCCGCGACGTAATTATCTTTTCCTCTAAGATATTCTACTACGAAATCATACTCTTCTAAATCAAGTCTCATTCGTGTTAGTTTTGAACTTGGATTCTTCATTGAGAACAGGTAAGACAGGGGTCTGTGATCGGTTCTAACTAAAAACTTTGTACCATAGATATAAGGTCTGAAATGAGTTATTGCCCAGTGAATGGCAGCTAACTCTTGTTCAATTGTCGACTTGTTGCTTTCTCCTTTTGTGAAACTTTTGGAGGCATATGCTACTGGTAAATGTTTTCCTTCATATTCCTGAGTAAGTACTGCACCGCACGCGTATTTGCTTGCGTCTGTTGTTAAGCAAAATGGTTTCTTAAAGTCGGGATATTGTAACAATGTAGGACTCATTAATGCTCTTTTGAGGTACACAAATGCATCATTGCATTCTTTTGTCCATTCGAAAGCAACTCCCTTTTTTGATAACCTTGTTAGTTGTCTTGAATATTCAGCGAAGTTTTTAATAAACCTTCGGTAGTAGTTGCAAAAGGTGACGAACCTTTTTGCACTATCTCCGTCTGTGGGTGTAGGATAATTTTTTATTACCGAGTACTTATTGTCGTCTGGAAGTATCCCCTTGTTTGTACATTTATGCCCGAGGTAGGTTACTTCATGCATAAAAAATGAACATTTTTCAGGGTGTAATTTTAGATTATGTGTTCTACATAAATCGAAAACATTTTTCAAGTTTGAAAGCATATGTTTTTCAGAGCAACCAAGAACTACTAAGTCATCCATATATAAGAAAGCTTGCTCTGGTTTTAAACCACTGAAAGCAATTGTCATCATTCTTTGGAATGAATTAGGTGCTACCTTTAAGCCATATGGTAGTCTAGTAAATCTGTATGAACCGTTGTTGGTTGAAAAAGATGTGAAATTTCTTGAATTTTTATCAAGTTCTATTTGATGAAATCCAGTCATTAAATCGAGACATGAAAAATACTTTGCCCTTCCGAGTTGGTCTAAAATGTCATCTATTCTCGGTAACGGGAATTTATCTGCAATTAATTTTTTGTTGATTTGTCTGTAATCGATTACTAATCTCCATCTTTTTTCAACTGAGTTCTGTAGAGACTTTTTTGGTACCAATAGTATTGGACTATTGTATTCTGAAAATGATGGTTCGACTATTTTGTCTTCTATAAGTTTGTTTACTTGTCTCTCAATTTCATCCTTATGTGTGTGGGGTATACGGTAGTTCTTTATGTATACCGGCTGTTTGTCTTTAACCATTAACTTTTGCTTATAAAAATTATTTGTTGTTATTGTTTCTGTTTCTAACCCAAATATGTCACTGTATTCGGAACATAGGTTTGTCAATTGTTTTTCATATGTTTTAGGAAAATTTTTTCTCAATTTGTTGAGAATATCCGTTTTTCTTTGTGCATTTCCTGTGTCATTGTTTATTATGTCGTAATCAGAAACATTTTCAGTTAAAATATTGCTTTGCTTTAAAGATACTGTATTATAATTTGTATTTAAAATGCGGATATAGGCGTTGTCAGGTTTTACCAAGGTATTGGCTATAAATATTCCAGGGTGTGCTTCTTGATTTGGAATCAGTGCTTCATCCAAGGTATTAGGTAAGTTTATTTTTCGTATAACTTCTGACCTTGCGGGAATGATTATTTCGTCGTTACAAGTTGTTGTTATTGGTATTTCTATAATTTGTGTTAAATTATCTGGTCTCAGAATTAGAGCATCGTAATTTTGAGTAAAGTCTAATACACAATTGAAATTTTTCATGAAATCCATGCCTATTATACCATCACATGGAATTGGAAAGTTATCTGGGATTACGTGAAATTTATGTGGAATTAAAAATTTCGTAAATTTTAAATCAAAAAATATTGTACCAATAGAACTGATTTTGCCTTGCCCTATACCGCTTAATGCTGTAATGTGTTTTGTGTTTATTTTTTGAAAAGTGGATTTATTGAATTTTAAGAGTGATATATCTGCGCCAGTATCTACAAGTAGTGTAATGTTTGTATTTAAATCTGCTATTTTAAGTTGTACAAAAATGCTAAAGTTAAGGTTAAGCGTATGTATCTTAGAGGAATAGATTAGTTTTCCGAGTTGTTTTCGTCCGATTGGGCAACTCGTACATTGTGTGTCATGTTCCGGTTTAAATTTGGTCTGCCTTGTCGGTGACGATTTCTATTTTGATTATTATTTCCTAAATTGTCAAAATTTGAACGATTTTGATTTCTAGGGAAGTTGTTTCTTCTTTGAAACCTTCCATTTCTTGCAAATCGTCCATTGAATGGTCGTAGTCCAAAATGTAGTATTGTGTTTTGTTGTCCTGTAGCTTCAGTACAGCTACCAATGAATTTGCTTATCGCATCGTTCATATTTGTAAAATGGCCAGCTTCCATTATTAATTTGACTTTTTCAATGTTGCAGTTTTTGGTCAATGCTTTTACTGCAGTTTGTGTCGAGTATTTGCTTGCGAGTTCTGCCGACAACCCATCTGTGATATAGGCATTTTCTAAGTTTTTTGTAAGAGCTTCTATCTCATTACAATAACTATTAACTGGTTTGTTGTTCTGTCTGATACTCATTATTTTTGCAGCTAATACTTCTACCGATTCTCCTTTAACTGACTTGTTAAGTTTTGTGATTATTTCAGAGATTGTTGTTTCTGTGTCTATGAGATTTCTGGCATTCCCTTTTAATTTTGTTTTTATGAGTGAAACATCAACAGTTTCGTGCTCACCCATGATCACTTCAACTAATTCTAAGGAATCTAAGAATGACCGTAGATTTTCTGGTTTACCATCGAATTCAGTCACTAGCTTTGCAGCCGTGCTGAGAAACTCCACAACTGTTTGTGTCATTTCGCCTTCTTCTTCTGACTCTATTTTTGAATTAGTAATTGGACAATCTGTTTTTGAGGAAACTGCTTCAAGCTTTGTTAATAGATTAGCTGGTGGGTTTTCAATAATATTTATTGAAATTTTCTCATTAATCGAATGAGATACTTCCTGTTGGATGTTGTATTTGGCTAATACTTTTACTAATTGATCTCGTAGTTGCCAAAATATGTCAAGAGCTTCTTTTTGATGATCCTTTGTAAGTCGCTCGAAATTTATATAAGTTAAATTTCTAATTGATTCTAATGCTAATACTAAATTTTCTAAATGTTTTTTAACTGTTTCCTGTTTTATTTGTATATTTTTATTGATACATTTAAACGATTTTTTGAAATTTTCCTTTTCTATCAGTAAAGTTTTATGAATTTCGGACCATTTGTTCATATTTTGTCTAACTCATTAGATCTACTCATATACTTTTTCTTTAGTTTTTTATTATGCATAGCATATAATTTTAATGCTAATATCAATAAGTTTATGACTGTGATTATAATTAAGCAAATTTCTATTAAATTTAAGCCAGTTTTAACGACTACTTCGTTTACTACATTGGCATTGGGTTTATCAACTTTTGATAAGGTTTTTCCCATTTCTGAAAGACTATCTATTGGGGACCTTATACCGTAAATCAAATAATTTATGCAATGTAATAATTTATAATGTAAGGATATATATTTTGTTTTTTACATTGGATTTATGTATTTTTTTTTTTTTTTTCAAGTTAATTCATTCATTAAGTAAACACATTATATTTAACATATTATAACAATTCAAACATTTTCATAAAATGACCTTCTGAGTAAATTTTATTCATTTACAGTCAAATTTTTATAAGGCAAACATATAATCGACAGAAGCCAAAGTTGTTTAACTTTGCCATGTAAAGAAATAAATGAAAATAATTTTTGTCTCGAGCGGTTAACGCTTACAGACTCTAACTGTCTGCATTCAATCATGCACAGTGTTTTATGTATATTTACTTAATTTCTTTTCTCTGCTGGAGCAGGAATTCCAGTTGGGTTACGCGCTCCCAGATTGCGCTAGCTTTTTCCCAGGATGGTGGTGGCTGCTGGTTTACCTCCCTGATGAGTATGCTTATTTCCCTCTTTATTCTGGTGGTGTAGCCTCCTCTTCTTTTTGGCTTGCTCACCTTTGGGATGGAAACTTCTTTTGGTTTTTTGTTAACGCCGTTCCGTCTCCTGTATTCCTCCAAGGAGATTGGTTGCGGCCCTTGAGCTGGGTTGTTCATCTATTTTTATTTTTTGGTTGTAATGGCTTAACCAGGTTCTTCCTTCCGCAGCTGATCACGTCAGGACTTAATATTTGGTGCTTTTTAGGGCACTTGCAAATATATTGCAATTTTTGGTGCAGATATTGTCAGCACTCATGCAACATTTTGCACTTTGGTTGTGCAAGAAACTTGCATTTAATAGCTTAGCAAAATCAATGCTCAAGCTGGCAGGATCGCCATGTAAAGAAATGTATTGATTTAAAGAAAGTATTGTTTGTTATTTGAAATATATTTATTTATTTTATTTATCGTTTCAAGCTAGACATCCAGCTTGTAAAACGATTGTTTTCTTTCTTGTCTCTTACATACTACGTACAAGCGTTTTTATAGTAATTTTTGTCAATGCAAGCCAATAACAATTTTTCGGAGTTTACTTATGTAATATGATTCTAGCATTCACGCGCCGCACATAAAATAATTACGTTAGCTATGTTTGCGTTTAATTTCAAGTGTAATGAACCTTTTAAGAAATATGATACTCTATTTAAACGGCACAGCAAAGTGAATGCAAGTTAACACCGCTTACGCTGAAAGTTCATTCGCTGCACGCGCTTCCTTTCTAAAACCTTTTTGCTGACGCTATGTTTGCTACAAACCGTGTGAACGACAATACATGAAATTCCGGGAACACGATCACGTTGCACGGCAGGTGAATGAGGTGATGGATAAGTTACAATAGCTTTAAGTAACTCTGTAACAGTTAGTCTTAATTTGACAAGTGAATAAATAACAAGGAGCTTGATCCGAAAAAATAATTTTTTTTACATTTCTCAAAATAACTGTAATTAATTGGCGCCCAACGTGGTAAGGGCAAAAGGATAACGGGTTTTTTTTGGTGAAAAGTTAATAACAGTGTTTAAGTCGGCCTAATTAGCCCGCCACACGCAAAATAAAATCGAGTATTCACCGATGCCTAAGTCGGCCTAAAGTAGCCCGCAGCATAAAAAGTAAAAATCCCGTCGTCACCAGTGCTTAAGTCGGCCTAAAGAAGCCCGCCGCACAAGGACAATCCGAAGCCCTGAACACCACGAAGAACTCCTGTAAAAGGACAAGTTACAACCACGTCTGTAGACCAGTTCGCAGACAACCTCGCGAGAAGGAGTACTGATAGACCCCCAGTAGCTGAAATAGGCAAAAAGGACCCCCTACAGACTTTGTGTAGGCAACGGCGGTAACTATTAGAAATTAATTTAGAAATAAGAAAACCAGAAATTGTGGAAGATAAAGTGAAAAATATTAGTGAAGAAAAATTTGAAAAAAAAGAAAAGGAAAAAATTCCTTCTAATTTTAAAACCAGTAAGGAAAAGTTTTAAAATCTAAAGAAAATAATGAAAAGCAAATAAAAGATTTAAAAGGAAATTTTCATCGATAAATAAGCACATTTGCTAAGCTGTATTTTACCTTAGTGTTGTAATAATTTTTAAGAACGTATTTTATTATATTGCCCTATAAGTTTTGTTATAAAGCATAATAGTATTTTACTATAATTTTTTATGGATTTGATCCTTAAAGTGCTTCAATCAAAAAATATTGTAATTTTGTGAATTATGAATTAAAAATTTTCTTTGGTGATTATACAAGAAATTAAGGAAGAAAATAAATTTTAAGAAGTGCTTTTGCTAAATAAAATAACAGATAAAATAAAAAACATTTTTCAAGTTTACATATTAACTACATTATAAAGCAAAATGAGTAACCCAAATAATTTAATTAGACCTCCTATCCTTAATGCACCAATCCCTCCTAATCCTAACAATGCTATCAACATACCAGGACTGAGTGAATTAATTACGAACATTGTGAATAACGCGATAAGGAATACGAACAGTGACTTAGTAGGAACAGATCAAATAATAAATCCAGAACACCGTAACAATTTAGGCGAACTCGATAAAATACCGGATATAGTAAGATCAATTAGAGAATTCTCAGGAAAACAAGAAGAATTTAATTCTTGGAGGAAATCAGTAGAGCGTATACTTAAAATTTACGAACAGTCAATAGGTACACCAAAATATTATGGGATCCTCAGTGTTATAAGAAACAAAATTAGCGGCGAAGCTGACGCCGTACTGGAGTCCTATAACACTCCACTAAATTGGAAATCTATCTCGAAGTGTCTCACACTTCATTACGCGGACAAACGCGATATTCCTACTCTAGAGTACCAAATGACGACTCTAGTACAAGGACACCACACTGTACAAGATTATTATCAGATGGTATATAAAAATTTGTCCCTCATCCTAAACAAAATAGGGTGTATGGAACTATCTAATGACGCAAAAAATCTTTTAACTCAAACCTACAGGGACAAAGCCCTGGATACATTTGTACGTGGTCTCAGAGGAGATCTACCACGCTTACTAGCTTTGAGAGAACCAGTGGACCTGCCACAAGCGCTCCACTTATGTCTCAAGCTGGAGAACCAAAGTTTTCGCACCAATCATGCATGCAACAATCAAAATTTTACAAAAAGATTCCAAAATCAACCACCACCGGTACCACAACGCAAGTTTACTCCTCAGCCATTTCAGAAACCTACCGTATTCTACCCCCAATTGGCCCACATGCCACAGCCTATAACAAATGCTTTCAGAAATTATAGCTTTCAAAAGCCACCCTATTTTAATCAAACCGATAACAATAATTACAATCCACAATTTGCACCACCGCGACCTTTCGGACCGAAACCACAGCAAAAACCTACACCAATGGACATCGACCAGACCATGCAGACAAAGAGAGTCAACTACATGAATCGGCCACCACCAAACCAGGCATTTCAAGGAAAAAGACCACCAATAACACAACCACAAACGCAGGAAAAACGTCAACGCAACTTCAACATAGAAACGGAACAGTATGAGGACTTTAGTCCTGAATCCGAACCAACATTACCTGAATACCTTGACTTGATTAGAAACTATAACATAACAGAAGACGACTTTCCTTCAGATTTCAACAACCAATTTAAAAATATAGACCTAACAGATATTCATTTTTTAGAATGAATGCCTCTTCATTGCCCTACATAGAGAGCAAGACAGGCGATGGTGAGGTCATAAAAATTCTGATAGACACAGGTTCTAATAAGAACTATGTGCAACCCCGACTAGCAAAAAAACCAATTAAAAACGAAACTCCCTTTAAAGCTAATTCCGTAGGAGGACATATTGATGTCACACACCATACTTTTGCAAACATCTTCGGATTAAAGGAATCCAATATAAAATTCTTCATTCTACCAACGTTAAAATCATTCCATGCTATAATAGGGAACGACTCATTAAAGGAACTAGACGCAGTAATACACACTAAAGATAATTACATGTTGATTAAAAACTGCCTTAAAATAAAACTAAAACAACAAAAATCTCAGGACGTAAACGTAATCAACATAAGATCAGACCATCTAACACCACTTCAAAATGCTAATCTTAAAAAGTTAACGGAAAATTTCAAATCTCTGTTTTGTGATCCAGATGAAAAACTAACCTTCATCACCACAGTAAAAGGAGAAATTCGTACGATATCAGGAACCCCCGTTTATACAAGAAATTACCCCTATCCTATGTGTCTAAAGGACCACGTTGAAAAACAACTTCAAGAATATTTACGCGATGGCATCATTCGACCATCTCGATCACCATATAATTCACCAGTATGGATAGTCCCTAAAAAGTTAGACGCATCAGGCGAAAAAAAGTATAGGATGGTAGTAGACTATCGTAAACTCAACCTTGACAGAGTACCCGACAGATATCCAATTCCGGATATTAATGAAGTATTAGCACAACTAGGCAAAAATAAAATTTTTTCAGTACTTGATCTTAAGAGCGGTTTTCATCAGATTCCCTTAAAAGAATCTGACATAGAGAAAACAGCATTCTCTGTAAATAACGGGAAATATGAATTTACCCGTCTTCCTTTCGGTCTCAAGAACGCACCTTCGATTTTTCAAAGGGCACTTGATGACATTCTAAGAGATCATATTGGCATACGATGCTACGTTTATATCGATGATATAATCATTTTCAGTAAAGATCAAGAGACCCATTTTAAGGACATTGAATTAATTTTCAATACCCTTTCAAAAGCCAATCTAAAAGTGCAACTGGAAAAATGTGAATTCCTCAAATCTGAAGTCGAATTCTTAGGCTTCATAATATCAAACAACGGTCTTAAAGCAAACCCTAAGAAAGTAGAAACAATAATAAATTTTCCAGTTCCGAGAACCTTGAAAGACTTAAGGTCATTTCTAGGCCTGTCAGGTTTTTATCGCCGCTTCATTAGGGATTATGCGAAGCTTGCGAAACCCCTGACAGCCCTTTTAAGAGGGTAGGATGGACGCGTGTCCAAGAACCAATCAAAAAAAATTCCAATAACATTAAGTAACGAAGCTTTAACTGCCTTTAATAAACTCAAACTCTCCCTAACTGATGAAGACGTAATTCTAAACTACCCTGATTTCTTAAAACCATTTCAATTAACTACAGACGCTTCTAAATACGCAATTGCAGCAGTCTTGTCGCAAAACAATAGACCCATCTCTTTTATATCTCGTACTCTTAGCGAAACAGAAGAAAATTACGCTACTAATGAGAAAGAGATGTTAGCTATCATTTGGTCATTAAACAACTTCCGCAGTTATCTCTATGGATCAAGAAAAGTCCAAATTTTCACAGATCATCAGCCATTGACTTATGCCCTCAGTAACAAAAACAACAACAATAAGATGAAAAGATGGAAGAATATCTTGGAAGAGTACAATTACGAATTGACCTATAAACCCGGAAAAGAAAATGTCGTAGCTGACACACTATCAAGACCACCTCAAATAAATCTTTTACCAGTTACTGAAAATGACAATAGCTCGTTAAGCGATACTATCCATAGTGATATTAGTTCCTCACAACATTTAATACCCATAGTTCAAGAACCAATAAATGTATTCAAAAACCAACTCTTCCTTTGTTTGGATGAAGTTTCCTCTTACCAATTTAAGATAATATTCCCGACCTACCATAGACACATTATTGCCGAACCACAGTTCACACAACAAAATCTGATAAATATTTTGAAACGATACCTGAATCCATCTGTTATAAACGGACTCAACACTGACGAACATACTTTAGGAATAATTCAGACAATATACCCAATTTATTATAGCAATTACAGAATTAGATTCACACGAACCAAAGTAACCGATTTAACTGAAGAAATAGACCAAAAAAATGAAATTCTAAAAGAACACAAACGCGCTCACCGCAATGGACGCGAAAATAAACAGCAACTTCTAAAAAATTTCTACTTCCCACAGATGCAGGCTAAAATTGACAGAATTATTAAACAATGCAAAATATGCAAAGAACAAAAATATGAAAGACATCCCCCAAAACTCTTATTGCAAGCCACCCCCATCCCACAATATTCCGGACAAATAGTTCATCTTGACATTTACCACACACACAAACACGTAATATTGACCGCAATCGATAAATTTTCTAAGTATGCTCAAGCGAAAATAATTAACTCCAGATCCACTCAAGATATAATTCAGCCCTTGAAAGAAATTCTCACAAATTACGGAATCCCAGAAAAAATCGTCATCGATAACGATCGTAGGATCACATCCGATAACACATCTAATCCAAGATCAATTTAACATAGAAGTTTTTAAGGCACCCCCATATACTAGTACCGTTAATGGTCAAATAGAAAGATTTCAGTCGACTTTAAGTGAAATTATGAGATGTATAAAAGCAGAAAAGTCTCATACCTCATTACAGGACTTGCTAGAAAAATCAATTTACAAATATAACTATTCAATCCATTCTACCACTAATCAAAAACCAGTCGAAGTATTTTTCGGACGTAGAGTAACTTCAAATCCACTACAATTAGAAGAAAATCGAAACAAAAACATTCGTAAATTAAAGGACAAGCAGGAGAAAGATCTTAAACATCATAACAAAAATAGAGACGTCTTTAAAGATTATAACCAAGGAGATGTCGTGTATGTCAGAACAAATAAAAGAGTAGGAAATAAACTTTCTAGTAGATATAAAGAGGAAATCGTAAAAGAAAATAAAAATAGCACAATCATTACTGAATCAGGTAGAATAGTTCATAAAGGACTAATTAGAAATTCATAATTAATGCAATAAAAATAATTTTCTTTTCATAGAAGCAACATGGTAAATAGCAAGGACACACTACTAACGTTGATCATACTTATCTTGACGACCACTAGTCTAACGGACACGGAAATATTGGATTACACAAAAAATCACATAATAACGATGACAGACAAGCTAAGATACAGGAAGGAACATTTAAGATAATACATCTTATTGACTTGGACCAATACGACTATTTCCTAAAGGACATACTTACATACCTCGACAAGAACATTCCCATAAACAACCTTTTCTACCCCATCCTCAAATCTCAAATAGATATATCATTAGAAATACTTTCAAATATAAGACCTAAAAAGGAATTTAGAACTAAGAGAGCAATAAATGCATTAGGAACGGTATGGAAGTATATTGCAGGTACTCCAGACCACGAGGATTTTGAAATTTTGAATAATGATTTAAATGAACTTAAGAAAAACAATAATGAACAAGTAATAATTAATGAAGCTTTTAACGAAAGAATTAACAATTTAACCAAGCTAGGAAATCAGTTACTAAACTCGATAAGGAAAGATAATTATGTAATAAGTGAAATAACATTGAATCTTGAAAGTAGAATAAGAATTATCAAAGAAGAATTAATAAATATAAAGTATGCCATTCAATGGGCAAAAATTGGAATCATTAATACAATATTATTGAATAAAAGAGAAATTGAAATAGCGATTATGAAATTAAAAGAAGAAAGAATGCCATTCGCATCAATTGAAGAAGCATTAGAATATGCAAAAGTTAATATAATAAGTAAAGAATCAAGAATTTTGTACTTGGTAAAAATACCACTAACGAGTAACATTACTTATAAGAATATTATAATAAGATCAGTTAAGAGGAACAAAGAAATTATCAAACTTGATTTTGAAGAAATTTTAAAAGATAAAAATGATATATATGGTATTAAAGATAAATGTACGAAATACAATGGAATAAAAATTTGTGAAAGAATCAAAGTAATTAACATTAGTAATAGTACTTGCATCCCTCAATTAATAAGTAGTCAAAATTCAGTTTGTACGATAAGCAACAATCAACACATGATTTCAATGGAACAGTAAGAACGGAAAGAGAGCAGAGATCAATTATGGGTACATACCTAATTAAATTCCACAACACATCACTAAGTATCAACAACGAAACATTCACCAATATGGAAATGCCAACACTAATAGCAGAACCAGCGATTATACAGCCAACACCGTTAGAAAAAGAATGCATCAGCATTTTGTCATTAGAAGCCCTCAACGAGTTGCAAATTAACAACACAAAAAGAATAAACCTGTTAAAAACAGATTCAGCAGTAAACAAGAGCACAATGCTAGGACTAGCAATCATCCTAACAGCAATCGTAATAACCTTTAAATTCTGGATAAAACCCAAGTCAAAGGTTATCATTCAAGAAGTACCAAATGAACCACTCACAATAGTCGATCTAAAGACCAGCTCGTCAGCGAATCTCCCAGCTGCACCAATCAACCCAATCAATAGCCAACTCGGAGCCACCATTAATTATTCAAATCTTCGGTTACATGACCTACCCTATTTTTAAATAAGACGATCGAGGACAATCGTTCTTAAGAAGGGAGGAGTTAACACCGCTTACGCTGAAAGTTCATTCGCTGCACGCGCTTCCGTTCTAAAACCTTTTTGCTGACGCTATGCTTGCTACAAACCGTGTGAACGACAATACATGAAATTCCGGGAACACGATCACGTTGCACGGCAGGTGAATGAGGTGATGAATAAGTTACAATAGCTTTAAGTATATTAATATAACTCTGTAACAGTTAGTCTTAATTTGACAAGTGAATAAATAACAAGGAGCTTGCTCCGAAAAAATAATTTTTTTTACATTTCTCAAAATAAATGTAATTAATTTGCATAAGTGGACAATAAAATAAAAACCAAAACAAAATGTTTATGAATATTAATGTTAAGGCATATCCGACTTATAATCATACTACAATATAAACAAATTTCATATTTTTGACCATTTCGCACTTTTGGTATGTATGTATGTACGTGCATACGAAATATCATATCCTATGGGAACGTAGAAATATCAATATCTTTTGGGAACGTAGAAAAACAAACGCACATACAAAAAAAAACATCATTATTCATGGCGACAACATTTCCCTCTCCCTAATCCTATACATATTACGCGCATATGTATAAGTCGGCATCTATATATATTATATAAAAATTCAGCCGTTTTTCGCGTTGTGATGAACTTTACGGAGAATGGCTCAACCGATTTTAACCAAACTTTGCCACATTGAAGAGACACATGTGGAGAAGGTTTGTAACTATGTTCGGTTAAAATCTCCTTTACTTCTTCGTCAACACACAGTATACACGAGGCAGCGTTCTTTTTACGCGTGTGGTTGTTATTGTAAACGGTTGCATGGAGAGTACATTTTACTCACATATGTACAAGTTAACGCAGCAGTATTTATGCCTAAATTTTCATTCCATTACATACATTTTAATGGAATGCTAACATACATACATATACATATATTCATACAGCAGTCGCACAGCTGTAGCTGACCGCCTGCAATATTAATCGTAACACAATGCTGCTGTGACTTATTTAACACTTTGCTTAAATACTTCTTCTTTGCACCCACACTTCGGGATAACCGAGGCAAAACCATTAGCTCAACGAACCTGAACAGGTCGTCGCTAAGAAAGTACTTAAGCAAGGCCGTTTTCTTAGAAGATTATCAAAGTTATCAGTAATAGTGCATAGTGAAAGTAAGTGTTAAAACTGACAAGAAAGGGTTTTATTTGGTAAAGTGTTCAAGTGAAGCAGTTTCCAGGCATCAACCAAAAAGATAAAAAAAGTGCGTCAGAAATATTTAAGAGAAGAGATTGTTTTCACATTTTCCAACGATATTTTCACGAAGAATTTACAAAATATATATTAATTTT